>NC_086447.1:148812361-149137361 GCF_028390025.1 Pseudophryne corroboree
TAATATATATATATATATATATAATGAAAAGAAGAAAAAAAACGCTGCGGCACCCGGAGTCATGTAAATGTCAAAAATGTATTGTAACAGGTCACATCATAAAATCCAATGTTTCGGTGTGACACACTAGTGGCAGCATTAAATTTATTTAAATTCAAACTGCAGTGCCGTGCTGTATGACGGTGTTTCTACATCATCCATACTGGATTATATAAAATATATATATATTATACCAGGGCCAGCTCCAGGCCTACTAGCATCCTGAGCATGAACATTTCAAAACGCCCCCCTGCGAATAAAAAAAGTGGCCTCGCAACTTTATATTATTAAACTATAAATAAATAAGATTTTACTCACCGGTAAATCTATTTCTCGTAGTCCGTAGTGGATGCTGGGACTCCGTAAGGACCATGGGGAATAGCGGCTCCGCAGGAGACTGGGCACAACTAAAGAAAGCTTTAGGACTACCTGGTATGCACTGGCTCCTCCCACTATGACCCTCCTCCAGACCTCAGTTAGGATACTGTGCCCGGAAGAGCTGACACAATAAGGAAGGATTTTGAATCCCGGGTAAGACTCATACCAGCCACACCAATCACACCGTATAACTCGTGATACTATACCCAGTTAACAGTATGAAAACACTGAGCCTCTCAACAGATGGCTCAACAATAACCCTTTTGTTAACAATAACTATGTACAAGTATTGCAGACAATCCGCACTTGGGATGGGCGCCCAGCATCCACTACGGACTACGAGAAATAGATTTACCGGTGAGTAAAATCTTATTTTCTCTGACGTCCTAAGTGGATGCTGGGACTCCGTAAGGACCATGGGGATTATACCAAAGCTCCCAAACGTGCGGGAGAGTGCGGATGACTCTGCAGCACCGAATGAGCAAACTCTAGGTCCTCCTCAGCCAGGGTATCAAACTTGTAGACTCTTGCAAAAATGTTTGAACCCGACCAAGTAACAGCTCGGCAAATTTGTAAAGCCGAGACCCCTCGGGCAGCCGCCCAAGAAGAGCCCACTTTCCTCGTGGAATGGGCTTGTACAGATTTAGGGTGCGGCAGTCCAGCCGCAGAATGTGCAAGTTGAATCGTGCTACAGATCCAGCGAGCAATAGTCTGCTTAGAAGCAGGAGCACCCAGCTTGTTGGGTGCATACAGGATAAATAGCGAGTCAGTTTTCCTGACTCCAGCCATCCTGGAAACATATACTTTTCAGGCCCTGACTACGTCCAGTAACTTGGAATCCTCCAAGTCCCAAGTAGCCGCAGGCACCACAATAGGTTGGTTCACATGAAAAACTGATACCACCTTAGGAAGGAATTGGGAACGAGTCCTCAATTCCACCTTATCCATATAAAAAAAATCAGTTTAGGGATTTTGCATGACAAAGCCGCCAATTCTGATACACGCCTGGCCGACGCCAAGGCCAACAGCATGACCACTTTCCACCTGAGGTATTGTAGCTCCACGGATTTAAGTGGCTCAACCCAATGCGACTTCAGGAAATCCAACACCACGTTGAGATCCCACGGTGCCACTGGAGGCACAAACGGGGGCTGACTATGCAGCACTCCCTTAACAAAAGTCTCAAATTCAGGCAGTGAAGCCAGTTCTATTTTGGAAGAAAATCGATAGAGCCGAAATCTGGACCTTAATGGAACCCAATTTTAGGCCCATAGTCACCCCTGACTGTAGGAAGTGCAGAAATCGACCTAGCTGAAATTCCTCCGTTGGGGCCTTCCTGGCCTCACAGCACGCAACATATTTCCGCCATATGCGGTGATAATGGTTTGCGTTCACTTCTTTCCTAGCTTTAATTAGCGTAGGGATAACTTCCTCCGGAATGCCCTTTTCCTTCAGGATCCGGCGTTCAACCGCCATGCCGTCAAACGCAGCCGCGGTACATCTTGGAACAGACAGGCCCCCTGCTGCAGCAGGTCCTGTCTGAGCGGCAGAGGCCATGGGTCCTCTGAGATCATTTCTTGGAGTTCTGGGTACCAAGCTCTTCTTGGCCAATCCGGAACAATAAGTATAGTTCTTACTCCTCTCCTTCTTCTTATTCTCATTACCCTGGGTAAGAGAGGCAGAGAAGGGAACACATACACCGACTGGTACACCCACGGTGTTACCAGAGCGTCCACAGCTATCGCCTGAGGGTCCCTTGACCTGGCACAATATCTTTGTAGCTTTTTGTTGAGGCGGGACGCCATCATGTCCACCTGTGGCCTTTCCCAACGGTGTACAATCATTTGGAAGACTTCTGGATGAAGTCCCCACTCTCCCGGGTGGAGGTCGTGTCTGCTGAGAAAGTCTGCTTCCCAGTTGTCCACTCCGGGAATGAACACTGCTGACAGTGCTAACACATGATTTTCCGCCCATCAGAGAATCCTTGTGGCTTCTGCCATCGCCATCCTGCCTCTTGTGCCGCCCTGTCGGTTTACATGAGCGACCGCCGTGATGTTGTCTGACTAGATCAGCACCGGCCGGTGTTGAAGCAGGGGTCTAGCCTGACTTAGGGCATTGTAAATGGCCCTTAGTTCCAGAATATTTATGTGTAGGGAAGTCTCCTGACTTTTCCATAGTCCTTGGAAGTTTCTTCCCTGTGTGACTGCCCCCCAGCCTCGAAGGCTGGCATCCGTGGTCACCAGGACCCAGTCCTGTATGCCGAATCTGCGGCCCCCTAGAAGATGAGCACTCTGCAGCCACCACAACAGCGACACCCTGGCCCTTGGAGACAGGGTTATCCGCCGATGCATCTGAAGATGCGACCCGGACCACTTGTCCAACAGATCCCACTGGAAGATCCTTGCATGGGACCTGGCGAATGGAATTTCTTCGTAAGAAGCTACCATCTTTCCCAGGGCTCGCGTGCATTGATGCACAGACACCTGTATTTGTATTAGGAGGTCTCTGTCTAGAGACGACAATTTCTAGGACTTCTCCTCCAGGAGAAACCCTTTTTATCCTGTTCTGTGTCCAGAACCATACCCAGGAACAGTAGACGCGTCGCAGGAACCAGCTGCGACTTTGGAATATTCAGAATCCAGCCGTGCTGTTGTAGCACTTCCCGAGATAGTGCTACTCCGACGAACAACTGCTCCCTGGACCTCGCCTTTATAAGGAGATCGTCCAAGCACGGGATAATTATTTCGGTCATTACCTTGGTAAATACCCTCGGTGCCGGGGACAGACCAACGGCAACGTCTGGAATTGGTAATGACCATCCTGTACCACAATTTTGAGGTACTCCTGGTGAAGAGGGTAAATAGGGACATGCAGGTAAGCATCCTTGATGTCCAGTGATACCATGAAATTCTCCAGGCTTGCAATAATCGCCCTGAGCGATTCCATTTTGAACTTGAACCTTCGTATATAAGTGTTCAAGGATTTCAATTTTAGAATGGGTCTCACCGAACCGTCTGGTTTTGGTACCACAACATTTTGGAATAGTAACCCCGGCCTTGTTGAAGGAGGGGTACCTTGATTTCACCTGCTGGAAGTACAGCTTGTGAATTGCCGCCAGTACTACCTCCCTTTCTCCGAGGGCAGCAGGCAAGGCTGATGTGAGGTAACGGCGAGGGGGAGTCACCTCGAACTCCAGCCTGTATCCCTGTGATACTACTTGCAGAACCTAGGGATCCACCTGTGGGCAAGCTCACTGGTCCCTGAAGTTCCCGAGACGCGCCCCCACCGCACCTGCCTCCACCTGTGGAGCCCCAGCGTCATGCGGTGGACTCAGAGGAAGCGGGGGAAGATTTTTGATCCTGGGAACTGGCTGTCTGGTGCAGCTTTTTCCTTCTTCCCTTGTCTCTGTGCAGAAAGGAAGTGCCTTTGACCCGCTTGCTTTTCTGAAGCCGAAAGGACTGTACCTGAAAATACGGTGCTTTCTTAGGCTGTGAGGAAACCTGAGGTAAAAATTTTTCTTCCCAGCTGTTGCTGTGGATACGAGGTCCCAGAGACCATCCCCAAACAATTCCTCACCCTTATAAGGCAGAATCTCCATGTGCCTTTTAAAGGCAGCATCACCTGTCCACTGCCGGGTCTCTAATACCCTCCTGGCAGAATGGACATTGCATTAATTCTGGGTGCCAGCCGGCAAATATCCCTCTGTGCACCTTCATATATAAGACGACGTCTTTAATATGCTCTATGTTAGCAAAATATTATCCCTGTCTAGGGTATTAATATTATCTGACAGGGTATCAGACCACGCTGCAGCAGCACTATTTATGCTGAGGCAAATGCAGGTCTCAGTATAGTACCTGAGTGTGTATATACAGACTTCAGGATAGTCTCCTGCTTTTTATCAGCAGGCTCCTTCAAAGTGGCCGTATCCCAAGACGGCAGTGCCACCCTTTTTGACAAACGTGTGAGCGCCTTATCCACCCAAGGGGATATCTCCCAACGTGACCTATCCTCTGGCGGGAAAGGGTACGCCAGCAGTAACTTTTCAGAAATGACCATTTTCTTATCGGGGGAACCCACGCTCTTTACACACTTCATTCACTCATCTGATGGGGGAACAAAACACTGGCTGCTTTTTCTCCCCAAACATAAAACCCCTTGTATGTGGTACTTGGGTTCATGTCAGAAATGTGGAACACATTTTTCATTGCCGAGATCATGCAACGGATGTTCCTAGTGGATTGTGTATATGTCTCAACCTCGTTGACACTGGAGTCAGACTCCGTGCCGACATCTGTGTCTGCCATCTGAGGTAACGGGCGTTTTTTGAGCCCCTGATGGCCTTTGAGACGCCTGGGCAGGCGCGGGCTGAGAAGCCGGCTGTCCCACAGCTGTTACGTCATCCAGCCTTTTATGTAAGGAGTTGACATTGTCGGTTAATACCTTCCACCTATCCATCCACTCTGGTGTCGGCCCCACAGGGGGCGACATACCATTTATTGGCCTCTGCTCCGCCTCCACGTAACCTTCCTCATCCAACATGTCGACACAGCCGTACCGACACACCGCACACACACAGGGAATGCTCTGACTGAGGACAGGACCCCACAAAGTCCTTTGGGGAGACAGAGAGAGAGTATGCCAGCACACACCAGAGCGCTATATAATGCAGGGATTAACACTATAACTGAGTGATTTTTCCCCCAATAGCTGCTTGTATACACATAGTGCACCTAAATTTAGTGCCCCCCCTCTCTTTTTAACCCTTTGAGCCTGAAAACTACAGGGGAGAGCCTGGGGAGCTGTCTTCCAGCTGCACTGTGAAGAAAAAATGGCGCCAGTGTGCTGAGGGAGATAGCCCCGCCCCTTTTTCGGCTGACTTTCCCCCCGCTTTTTTCATGGATTCTGGCAGGGGTAATTTATCACATATATAGCCCTGGGACTATATATTGTGATGATTTGCCAGCCAAGGTGTATTATATTGCCCTCAGGGCACCACCCCCCCCAGCGCCCTGCACCCATCAGTGACCGGAGTGTGAGGTGTGCATGAGGAGCAATGGCGCACAGCTGCAGTGCTGTGCGCTACCTTGTTGAAGACAGAAGTCTTCTGCCGCCGATTTTCCGGAACACTTCTTGCTTCTGGCTCTGTAAGGGGGCCGGCGGCGCGGCTCCGGGACCGAACATCGAGGTCGGGTCCTGTGTTCGATCCCTCTGGAGCTAATGGTGTCCAGTAGCCTAAGAAGCCCAAGCTACCACCAGTTAGGTAGGTTCGCTTCTTCTCCCCTTAGTCCCTCGCTGCAGTGAGTCTGTTGCCAGCAGATCTCACTGTAAAATAAAAAACCTAAAATATACTTTCTTTCTAGGAGCTCAGGAGAGCCCCTAGTGTGCATCCAGCTCAGCCGGGCACAAGATTCTAACTGATGTCTGGAGGACGGTCATAGTGGGAGGAGCCAGTGCACACCAGGTAGTCCTAAAGCTTTCTTTAGTTGTGCCCAGTCTCCTGCGGAGCCGCTATTCCCCATGGTCCTTACGGAGTCCCAGCATCCACTTAGGACGTCAGAGAAAATATATTTTCACACCCCCTCTACACACAAAATTAGCAGCCTTACACATAACAGCCACAGAAGTGTTCTTTACACATAATGTCTTCAGTACAGTGCCAGATACACATAATAACCCCAGTAGTGCAGTGCCAGATACACATAATGACCCCCAGCAGTGCCAGATAGACATGATATGTCCCCCAGCAGTGCCAGATACACATGAAATTCCCCCCAGCAGTGCCAGATACACATGATATGCCCCCCAGCAGTGCCAGATACACAAAATATGGCCACCAGCAGTGGCAGATACACATGACCCCAGTATAGTGCCAGATACACGTATGCCCCCAGTATAGTGCCAGATGCACGTATGCCCCCAGTATAGTGCCAGATGCACATATGCCCCCAGTATAGTGCCAGATACACATATGCCCCCACAGTGCCAGATACATGTATGCCTCCACAGTACCAGATACACATATGCCCCCAGTATAGTGCCAGATACATATATGCCCCATAATGCCAGATACATAAATGCCCCTATAATGCCAGATACATATGCATCTATTATCATTATATGGGTGGAGTGGTGGGGGGAACATTCAGAACCACACTACTTACTTCATAAATCATAGGCGGGGCGGCAGGGACGTCAGAGCCTATATCAATAATAATACTTACACACTGGGTGCACACTCAGCTCCACAGCCGTGACGTGGTGTATCACACTGTGCGCGGGCAGGGACGGCGTCGGCATCTGATGGCAGACGTGGTGCCACACAGCGCACACACTGTAATTCCTGGCCAGCCCACAACACTCCCCTATCGGCGGCCAGGCAGCTGTGATCTGGCAGGGCCCGGCTCCATGAGCTCTGTAGGGCAGCTGCTGCTCTGTCATATGCAAAGGGTCGCAGCGATGACAGAGTGACCGTGTCCGTAGAGCCGGCATTCTAGACAGGAGACGGGGGTATATAGGATTTCTGCTATTGGAAAAATGGGAGTCAAATTGTCTCTGTTGAATTTAATTAATTAATTAAATTCAGCGCAGGGACACTGCTGACACATGATCCAATGACAGCACTCTGGAAAGGAGAGGTAGAGAGATGAGATGAGATGAGTTGTGGGCAGATGAGAGAAATAGAGCTGGAGAGGGATAGAACAAAGTTCCGGTGAGGTTGTGGAGAGCTGCTGCTGCCTGCAACATACAAATGGAGCCTCCCTTATCGTTGCCTGCCTAATCGCAGGCGCGCACTCCCGGCGTGAATAGGCGATCCGTCCATCTAGACACGCCAGGGAGTGCACAGAGCCGCAAAAGATGGCGATACCCTCGGCGGCGTAAACCTGGCGGCTGGGTCTTAGTACATTTGAAAATGCGGTAAAACCCCCGAAAACAGAGGTTTTACCGCATTTTTACCTTAGTACATCCCGCCCAGAGAGAGAGGGAAGGAAAGAAAGTGGAGAGAGAGAGTGATGGAGAAAGAAAGAGGGATGAGAGGGGAGAGAAAGTGGGGGGGGGGGAGAGTAACGGTGTCAGGGAGAAAGGGAAAGCGAGCGGGAGAGAGAGAGAGTTTTCAAATTCTTTTATTTTAGCTTCAACTATACGTAGAAAATAGAAATGTTAAATACTTTAAAATGTCACTGAGGATTTAACAATGCTCTAAAGAACAAAAATATCACATTTATAACATGTATGGAAACATTTGATATTACAAGAACAGATGTAATAATAGGAATTGTAAAAAAGTAAGGGTACAGTATTAGGATGCAAGTGTTGGGAGAACTGAGAGAGGGGATCCGGTCTGAAGATCGACAGTGTCTAGGTCGACAATTTTTAGGTCGACCACTATAGGTCAACAGTCACTAGGTCGACAGGGTCAGAAGGTCGACAGGTCAAAAGGTCGACATGAGTTTTTCAATATTTTTTATTTTACTTTTTCATACTTAACAACCCACGTGGACTACGATTGGAATGGTAATCGAGCGAAGCGAGCCATGCGAGGGGACACGGAGCACTATTTGGGGTTCCCGGTCACTCTACGAAGAAAACGACACACACACACACAAAAAACTCATGTCGACCTTTTGACCTGTCGACCTAGAACATGTCGACCTTCTGGCCCTGTTGACCTTCTGACCCTGTCTACCTAGTGACTGTTGACCTATAGTGGTCGACCTAAATATTGTCGACCTAGACACTGTCGATCTAATGATCCAAACCCTTGAGAGAGCTGCCCTACTTCAGTAGTAGTGCCTCCAGAGCAGGTTCTGAGTAGAGATGTGCACTTGAAATTTTTCGGGTTTTGTGTTTTGGTTTTGGGTTCGGTTCCGCGGCCGTGTTTTGGGTTCGACCGCGTTTTGGCAAAACCTCACCGAATTTTTTTTGTCGGATTCGGGTGTGTTTTGGATTCGGGTGTTTTTTTCAAAAAACACTAAAAAACAGCTTAAATCATAGAATTTGGGAGTCATTTTGACCCCAAAGTATTTTTAACCTCAAAAACCATAATTTCCACTCATTTTCAGTCTATTCTGAATACCTCACACCTCACAATATTATTTTTAGTCCTAAAATTTGCACCGAGGTCGCTGGATGACTAAGCTAAGCGACCCTAGTGGCCGACACAAACACCTGGCCCATCTAGGAGTGGCACTGCAGTGTCACGCAGGATGGCCCTTCCAAAAAACACTCCCCAAACAGCACATGACGCAAAGAAAAAAAGAGGCGCAATGAGGTAGCTGTGTGAGTAAGATAAGCGACCCTAGTGGCCGACACAAACACCTGGCCCATCTAGGAGTGGCACTGCAGTGTCACGCAGGATGGCCCTTCCAAAAAACACTCCCCAAACAGCACATGACGCAAAGAAAAAAAGAGGCGCAATGAGGTAGCTGTGTGAGTAAGATAAGCGACCCTAGTGGCCGACACAAACACCTGGCCCATCTAGGAGTGGCACTGCAGTGTCACGCAGGATGGCCCTTCCAAAAAACACTCCCCAAACAGCACATGACGCAAAGAAAAAAAGAGGCGCAATGAGGTAGCTGTGTGAGTAAGCTAAGTGACCCTAGTGGCCGACACAAACACCTGGCCCATCTAGGAGTGGCACTGCAGTGTCACGCAGGATGGCCCTTCCAAAAAACACTCCCCAAACAGCACATGACGCAAAGAAGAAAAAAAGAGGCGCAATGAGGTAGCTGTGTGAGTAAGCAAAGTGACCCTAGTGGCCGACACAAACACCTGGCCCATCTAGGAGTGGCACTGCAGTGTCACGCAGGATGGCCCTTCCAAAAAACACTCCCCAAACAGCACATGACGCAAAGAAGAAAAAAAGAGGCGCAATGAGGTAGCTGTGTGAGTAAGCTAAGCGACCCTAGTGGCCGACACAAACACCTGGCCCATCTAGGAGTGGCACTGCAGTGTCACGCAGGATGGCCCTTCCAAAAAACACTCCCCAAACAGCACATGACGCAAAGAAGAAAAAAAGAGGCGCAATGAGGTAGCTGTGTGAGTAAGCTAAGCGACCCTAGTGGCCGACACAAACACCTGGCCCATCTAGGAGTGGCACTGCAGTGTCACGCAGGATGGCCCTTCCAAAAAACACTCCCCAAACAGCACATGACGCAAATAAAAATGAAAGAAAAAAGAGGTGCAAGATGGAATTGTCCTTGGGCCCTCCCACCCACCCTTATGTTGTATAAACAGGACATGCACACTTTAACCAACCCATCATTTCAGTGACAGGGTCTGCCACACGACTGTGACTGAAATGACGGGTTGGTTTGGACCCCCACCGAAAAAGAAGCAATTAATCTCTCCTTGCACAAACTGGCTCTACAGAGGCAAGATGTCCACCTCATCATCATCCTCCGATATATCACCGTGTACATCCCGCTCCTCACAGATTATCAATTCGTCCCCACTGGAATCCACCATCTCAGCTCCCTGTGTACTTTGTGGAGGCAATTGCTGCTGGTCAATGTCTACACGGAGGAATTGATTATAATTCATTTTAATGAACATCATCTTCTCCACATTTTCTGGAAGTAACCTCGTACGCCGATTGCTGACAAGGTGAGCGGCGGCACTAAACACTCTTTCGGAGTACACACTTGTGGGAGGGCAACTTAGGTAGAATAAAGCCAGTTTGTGCAAGGGCCTCCAAATTGCCTCTTTTTCCTGCCAGTATAAGTACGGACTGTCTGACGTGCCTACTTGGATGCGGTCACTCATATAATCCTCCACCAATCTTTCAATGGTGAGAGAATCATATGCAGTGACAGTAGACGACATGTCCGTAATCGTTGTCAGGTCCTTCAGTCCGGACCAGATGTCAGCATCAGCAGTCGCTCCAGACTGCCCTGCATCACCGCCAGCGGGTGGGCTCGGAATTCTGAGCCTTTTCCTCGCACCCCCAGTTGCGGGAGAATGTGAAGGAGGAGATGTTGACAGGTCGCGTTCCGCTTGACTTGACAATTTTGTCACCAGCAGGTCTTTGAACCCCAGCAGACTTGTGTCTGCCGGAAAGAGAGATCCAAGGTAGGTTTTAAATCTAGGATCGAGCACGGTGGCCAAAATGTAGTGCTCTGATTTCAACAGATTGACCACCCGTGAATCCTTGTTAAGCGAATTAAGGGCTCCATCCACAAGTCCCACATGCCTAGCGGAATCGCTCCCTTTTAGCTCCTCCTTCAATGCCTCCAGCTTCTTCTGCAAAAGCCTGATGAGGGGAATGACCTGACTCAGGCTGGCAGTGTCTGAACTGACTTCACGTGTGGCAAGTTCAAAAGGTTGCAGAACCTTGCACAACGTTGAAATCATTCTCCACTGCGCTTGAGACAGGTACATTCCACCTCCTATATCGTGCTAAATTGTATAGGCTTGAATGGCCTTTTGCTGCTCCTCCAACCTCTGAAGCATATAGATGGTTGAATTCCACCTCGTTACCACTTCTTGCTTCAGATGATGGCAGGGCAGGTTCAGGCGTTTTTGGTGGTGCTCCAGTCTTCTGTACGTGGTGCCTGTACGCCGAAAGTGTCCCGCAATTCTTCTGGCCACCGACAGCATCTCTTGCACGCCCCTGTCGTTTTTAAAAAAATTCTGCACCACCAAATTCAAGGTATGTGCAAAACATGGGACGTGCTGGAATTTGCCCATATTTAATGCACACACAATATTGCTGGCGTTGTCCGATGCCACAAATCCACAGGAGAGTCCAATTGGGGTAAGCCATTCCGCGATGATCTTCCTCAGTTGCCGTAAGAGGTTTTCAGCTGTGTGCGTATTCTGGAAACCGGTGATACAAAGCGTAGCCTGCCTAGGAAAGAGTTGGCGTTTGCGAGATGCTGCTACTGGTGCCGCCGCTGCTGTTCTTGCGGCGGGAGTCCATACATCTACCCAGTGGGCTGTCACAGTCATATAGTCCTGACCCTGCCCTGCTCCACTTGTCCACATGTCCGTGGTTAAGTGGACATTGGGTACAACTGCATTTTTTAGGACACTGGTGAGTCTTTTTCTGACGTCCGTGTACATTCTCGGTATCGCCTGCCTAGAGAAGTGGAACCTAGATGGTATTTGGTAACGGGAGCACACTACCTCAAGAAATTGTCTAGTTCCCTGTGAACTAACGGCGGATACCGGACGCACGTCTAACACCAACATAGTTGTCAAGGCCTCAGTTATCCGCTTTGCAACAGGATGACTGCTGTGATATTTCATCTTCCTCGCAAAGGACTGTTGGACAGTCAATTGCTTGGTGGAAGTAGTAAAAGTGGGCTTACGACTTCCCCTCTGGGATGACCATCGACTCCCAGCAGCAACAACAGCAGCACCAGCAGCAGTAGGCGTTACACGCAAGGATGCATCGGAGGAATCCCAGGCAGGAGAGGACTCGTCAGAATTGCCAGTGACATGGCCTGCAGGACTATTGGCATTCCTGGGGAAGGAGGAAATTGACACTGAGGGAGTTGGTGGGGTGGTTTGCGTGAGCTTGGTTACAAGAGGAAGGGATTTACTGGTCAGTGGACTGCTTCCGCTGTCGCCCAAAGTTTTTGAACTTGTCACTGACTTATTATGAATGCGCTGCAGGTGACGTATAAGGGAGGATGTTCCGAGGTGGTTAACGTCCTTACCCCTACTTATTACAGCTTGACAAAGGCAACACACGGCTTGACACCTGTTGTCCGCATTTCTGTTGAAATACTTCCACACCGAAGAGCTGATTTTTTTGGTATTTTCACCAGGCATGTCAACGGCCCTATTCCTCCCACGGACAACAGGTGTCTACCCGGGTGCCTGACTTAAACAAACCACCTCACCATCAGAATCCTCCTTGTCAATTTCCTCCCCAGCGCCAGCAACACCCATATCCTCCTCATCCTGGTGTACTTCAACACTGACATCTTCAATCTGACTATCAGGAACTGGACTGCGGGTGCTCCTTCCAGCACTTGCAGGGGGCGTGCAAATGGTGGAAGGCGCATGCTCTTCACGTCCAGTGGTGGGAAGGTCAGGCATCGCAACCGACACAATTGGACTCTCCTTGTGGATTTGGGATTTCGAAGAACGCACAGTTCTTTGCGGTGCTTTTGCCAGCTTGAGTCTTTTCATTTTTCTAGCGTGAGGCTGAGTGCTTCCATCCTCATGTGAAGCTGAACCACTAGCCATGAACATAGGCCAGGGCCTCAGCCGTTCCTTGCCACTCCGTGTGGTAAATGGCATATTGGCAAGTTTACGCTTCTCCTCCGACAATTTTATTTTAGATTTTGGAGTCCTTTTTTTACTGATATTTGGTGTTTTGGATTTTACATGCTCTGTACTATGACATTGGGCATCGGCCTTGGCAGACGACGTTGCTGGCATTTCATCGTCTCGGCCATGACTAGTGGCAGCAGCTTCAGCACGAGGTGGAAGTGGATCTTGATCTTTCCCTAATTTTGGAACCTCAACATTTTTGTTCTCCATATTTTAATAGGCACAACTAAAAGGCACCTCAGGTAAACAATGGAGATGGATGGATACTAGTATACTTATGGATGGACGAGCGACTGCCGACACAGGTAGCTACAGCCGTGGACTACCGTACTGTTTCTGCTGCTAATATAGACTGGATGATAATGAGATTAAATTAATATATATATATATAATATCACTAGTACTGCAGCCGGACAGGTATATATATATTTATTATGTAATGACTGATGACGGACCTGCTGGACACTGTCAGCTCAGCAGCACCGCAGACTGCTACAGTAAGCTACTATAGTAGTATGTATCAAGAAGAAAGAAAAAAAAAAAACCACGGGTAGGTGGTATACAATTATGGATGGACGAGCGACTGCCGACACAGAGGTAGCTACAGCCGTGGACTACCGTACTGTGTCTTCTGCTAATATAGACTGGATGATAATGAGATGAAATTAATATATATATATATAATATCACTAGTACTGCAGCCGGACAGGTATATATATATTTATTATGTAATGACTGATGACGGACCTGCTGGACACTGTCAGCTCAGCAGCACCGCAGACTGCTACAGTAAGCTACTATAGTAGTATGTATCAAGAAGAAAGAAAAAAAAAACCACGGGTAGGTGGTATACAATTATGGATGGACGAGCGACTGCCGACACAGAGGTAGCTACAGCCGTGGACTACCGTACTGTGTCTGCTGCTAATATAGACTGTATGATAATGAGATGAAATTAATATATATATATATATTATCACTAGTACTGCAGCCGGACAGGTATATATATTTATTATGTAATGACTGATGACGGACCTGCTGGACACTGTCAGCTCAGCAGCACCGCAGACTGCTACAGTAAGCTACTATAGTAGTATGTATCAAGAAGAAAGAAAAAAAATAAACACGGGTAGGTGGTATACAATTATGGATGGACGAGCGACTGCCGACACAGAGGTAGCTACAGCCGTGGACTACCGTACTGTGTCTGCTGCTAATATAGACTGGATGATAATGAGATGAAATTAATATATATATATATATATATATAATATCACTAGTACTGCAGCCGGACAGGTATATATATTTATTATGTAATGACTTATGACGGACCTGCTGGACACTGTCAGCTCAGCAGCACCGCAGACTGCTACAGTAAGCTACTATAGTAGTATGTATCAAGAAGAAAGAAAAAAAAAAAAACCGCGGGTAGGTGGTATACAATTATGGATGGACGAGCGACTGCCGACACAGAGGTAGCTACAGCCGTGGACTACCGTACTGTGTCTGCTGCTAATATAGACTGGATGATAATGAGATGAAATTAATATATATATATATATATATATATAAAAAGCAGGTAGGTCCGGCTCTCCCATTAAAATTACAAAAGCACTGGGTGCCCTCACATGGAATGAATACATACAGCGGGTTGGTGCGGCACTCCTAGCGACTGTCACAAATAGGCAAAAGGGTCCTCGGTGTGGACAACGTTTCAAAGCAATTTAATATAGCTTTTTCGTCAGGTCATATACAACAAACACAAGTGTACTCACCTAAATACCCAGCATGTGCGTCTCTCACCACGCGCTACCGGAACTCAGGCACCCGCCAGGCTCGTCGGCGCTCTGTGGTGACGTAATCAACCAGTGCCCATCACCATGGAAACCACTAAACAACAAGAATGCAACAAGAAACTTTGTGCTGCTTGCATACAAATGAAAATCGACACATATCCAGGCGGCCAGTGCTTGATACATATTTGGCATTGTAAAATATCCATCTAGACAAATTGACATCCTGAAATAAAAAGTATGCATGCAGTACATGGCCACACAAACGCTATATTTCACCAAAGGACTACATACAGGTTCCTATCGTCCCATATAAATTTAGAAGTTTACATGTCTGTGTGGTTATTAGCTATATAAAGGCGCTATCTTATGCGAAATAACTAAGTTTCATTAAACCAAGCAATGTTAAAGATATTCTTCACAATAATGCGTGCAGGCCTAACTGTTCGTTGAGACCCCTGGGGTGGAGGGTACCTAACCGGTTTATCCACCTGACCTCACATTCCAGTAGTTTTTGTCCCCGATCACCTCCACGTATGAGGGGGGGTACATGATCTATCATACGATAGCGTAATGAAGTAAGTGAGTGTCGTGCTATCGCAAAATGTCGAGCGACCGGCTGGTCACTAGAGCCCTTTGCGATAGCTGATTTTATTGCCGACCTGTGGGCTGCCATACGTTCCTTGAACATACATTCGGTCTTACCAATGTATGACAGCCCACAGGGGCACAACAGTTGATAAACAACAAATTTTGTTGAGCATGTCAAAGTAAAATTGATGGTCAATGGACGGCCAGTGAGGGGATGCTGGAAGGTCCTACCACCAATCATAAATTGGCAGGTGACACAAGTGCAGCGGATGCATCCTCGAGGATTGGAACTCATATTAGTCTGAGGTTTGGGAGTGATATCAGATTTAACCAGAATATCTCTTAAGTTGCGCCGCCGCGTGTAGCAGGACATGAGGCGTGTGTCTTGCAGATCTAAATCTGGGTCAGATTGCACGATATTCCATAGTGTCTTGGACACCTGATTGATACCTCTACTAGCAGGGCTGAATTGACCTACCCATGGGATAATTTTTTTCGGCTTTAGGGCATCTAGGCTCTAGTTGTAATAATTGTGCACGATCTAGTGCCATAACTTTTGATTTGGCCTGTTGTAATAACTGCATAGGGTATCCTCTACAACGGAATTTATTTATCATGGTAGACATTTGTGCCTCAGCAAGCTGAGGATCAGATGTGATCCGCCGAATTCGCAGTAATTGGGAGTAAGGCAATCCCCGTTTTAGTGATGGTGGGTGAAAACTGGCAAAATGTAAAAGATTATTTCTGTCAGTAGGTTTGCTAAATAGTGATGTAGAAATATGGCCATCATGGATGGATATGTTAACATCAAGGTACTGTATTGATTGTTCACTCATAGTATAAGTGAATTTCACCGGGTGATTCCTAACATTATGGGTATCAATGATCTGTTTAAGTCGTTCAGGATTACCCCTCCATATGATTAATAAATCATCTATATAACGATAGTAGCCGATGATATCAGCTGCTACCGTGGGGTCATCAAAGAACACCTCTTGTTCCACTTGGAACATAAAGATGTTCGAGTACGATGGGGCCACAGGGGACCCCATCGCACATCCTGTTTGCTGTAGATAGATTTTACCATCAAAAGCGAAAAAATTCTTAGTTAGGATCATGTATAACATGTCAAGGCAGAACTGAAGTTCAGGACCTTTATACTCAGGGTGATTGTGCAAAAAACCTTGTACTGCCTGTATACCACTATCATGAGGGATAATGGTATACAGGCTCTGGACATCAACACTGCATAGAGTTATCCTGCCCTCAAATCTGTTAAGTATCTGTAGTTTACGTAGCAACATATTGGTGTCAAGCAAGAAGCGAGGGTGCGCTTGAATGCACGGCTGAAATACTGAGTCAAGGAAGAGGGCAATCGGTTGGAACAGGGATTTAATGGCCGATATAATTGGCCTACCCGGAGGTTTCTCCAAAGATTTGTGAATTTTGGGAGTAGTATAGAGAATTGGCATCACAGGAAATTTAGGGAGTAGTGCATTCCGGAGATCACTAGATATAATCCCTGCTCCAACCGCCTCGTCCAATCTACTGCTCAGCTCGTTCTTAAATGTAATAGTGGGGTCGGCCTTAAGACACTTGTATGTACAAGGGTCTGCAAGTTGATCATAGATTTCCTTTTTGTAATCAGACAGATCCTGCAATACAAGGGCTCCCCCTTTATCTGCCGGTCTGAATACAATATCACGGCAAGTTGACAGACAATCTAGGGCTGTTTGTTCAGCTCTACTAAGGTTATTTCTGGTTGCCGGTAAAGCAGACATACATTTCTCAGTCTCAGATTCTAAAAGTCGCATGTATGTCCGAACAGATGCATTATGTGATTGGGGTTCAAAGGTGGATTTAGGCATAAAGTTCTTGAGTTTGGGGGGGATATCTGAAGGCTTCTCCGATATCGCAGGGTGTCTGGAGAAATGTTCACGTAATTTCAATTGTCGGTGCAGACGATATTTGTCGACCTTCCACTGCAGGGGATCTTGCCGGCACGTGGGTATGAATGAAAGTCCACGTGAAAGGACAGATAGTTCTACATCACTTAATTCGTGGCTGGACAGGTTGATAACTAGGTTCTCTGATTTTTCGCTGTCTTGGGTGGTCGTCCCACTCTGCCCCTTCCTCGTCCATTGGTGCCCACGTCTTGTGTGGTGACGTTGCCTCTTACGCCTGGGTTCTTGGCCCTGTTGGCTACCCCTAAAGGGTGGGTATTTCGTGATGTCTGGGCAACACTATCGGAGTCACTGGTAGTTGAAGTATGTTCATGTGAAGATTCTAAATCGCGGGTGCGATGAGTCCTGCGTCGAAAAAATGGACGTCTGTTATCACGCTTAGCGTTGCCATCAGTCCATTTGTAGACATTATATTGTTCGTAGTCCATATCAACTTTTTGTTTTTTTGCTGCTTTGAACTTGATCAATTCTCGTTTGTATAATTGTAACTGGTCGTTAAGTCTGGTAAACCAATCAACCGAAGTGTCTGCTTCAAGGTTGGCTTTATGTTTTAATTCAAATTCTGTTGCTTTCGCTTTGTATGTATTCATTTCCATGGTTGATTTCTCAATAATGAGTAGCATAAGGTCCATAGAACAGCGGTTCAGAATGCCAACCCACTTGCGGCAAAATGAAGGATCATTACGTCCAATTGTGGGGGAATTGCGCACTCTCAACCCACGTGGTATTTTCTTTAATCTGTAATACTCTGATAACGAGAGGCAATGGTAGAAATAGTCTATCTCTTTCTTTTTAATTTTTAAGAGGTCGTAATACAAGTCTTCCAAGGATAAGGATTCTTGTTGTTCACACAGTTTGGCAGAATATAAAATGGCATCAGCTTCAGCTTCTGAATAGCCATGTAATTCCCCAATAGGGTATTGAGCAAATGACACCCCTTGGCTGCTGGTATCACTGATTTCATTAGCCATGATGATCACTATGTGCTACTATTGCACAATATGGCTATAACAGCCTAACACGACTGGAAGCAAAGAATAGGGAGCTTGAGGACTGGAAAGATCTTAGCTGCTCTTTTCCTAGATGCTGGTATCCACAAGCTCTACCTAATGTGTCTGATCCAATATATGCAACATGCACAAGTCATAAAAATATAAAGTGCAAATAAAGTGCAGTCCAAAGTGCTATTGTGCAAACGTGTGGAAAAAATAGCAGCAGGTTCTCATATATTACAATGATGAAAGAAACAGACACTGAGTGTAGTATAATAAAAGTGCATTTAGATCATGGGGAGCCTTGACAGAGAGTACACTAACGAGGCAGTGTGTAATCTCATACATAAAAAGCAGGTAGGTCCGGCTCTCCCATTAAAATTACAAAAGCACTGGGTGCCCTCACATGGAATGAATACATACAGCGGGTTGGTGCGGCACTCCTAGCGACTGTCACAAATAGGCAAAAGGGTCCTCGGTGTGGACAACGTTTCAAAGCAATTTAATATAGCTTTTTCGTCAGGTCATATACAACAAACACAAGTGTACTCACCTAAATACCCAGCATGTGCGTCTCTCACCTCGCGCTACCGGAACTCAGGCACCCGCCAGGCTCGTCGGCGCTCTGTGGTGACGTAATCAACCACGTGCTGGACACTGTCAGCTCAGCAGCACCGCAGACTGCTACAGTAAGCTACTATAGTAGTATGTATCAAGAAGAAAGAAAAAAAAAAAAAACCACGGGTAGGTGGTATACAATTATGGATGGACGAGCGACTGCCGACACAGAGGTAGCTACAGCCGTGGACTACCGTACTGTGTCTGCTGCTAATATAGACTGGATGATAATGAGATGAAATTAATATATATATATATATAATATCACTAGTACTGCAGCCGGACAGGTATATATATTTATTATGTAATGACTGATGACGGACCTGCTGGACACTGTCAGCTCAGCAGAACCGCAGGCTGCTACAGTAAGCTACTATATTAGTATGTATCAAGAAGAAAGAAAAAAAAAAAAAAACACGGGTAGGTGGTATACAATTATATATATATTATATACAATTATATATATATATATATATTAAACTGGTGGTGATTAATTAAACTGGTGGTCAGGTCACTGGTCACACTATCAGCAACTTGCAAGTAGAACTCCTAAGCAGACAATCACAATATATACTGGTGGTCAGTGTGGTCACAATGGCAGTGTGGCACTCTGGCAGCAAAAGTGTGCACTGTACGTTAAAATATGTACTCCTGCTCTCAGACTCTAACTGCTCCCCACTGTCTCCCCCACAAGTCAGATATACAGTCACACTATCACTTCAGCAAGTAGTAGTACTCCTCCTAATGCTCCCCAAAATTACTAAAGTAAATACTGTGTCTCTCTCTACTCTAGTCTCACTCTCTTCTCTATAAACGGAGAGGACGCCAGCCACGTCCTCTCCCTATCAATCTCAATGCACGTGTGAAAATGGCGGCGACGCGCGGCTCCTTATATAGAATCCGAGTCTCGCGATAGAATCCGAGCCTCGCGAGAATCCGACAGCGGGATGATGACGTTCGGGCGCGCTCGGGTTAACCGAGCAAGGCTGGAAGATCCGAGTCGCTCGGACCCGTGTAAAAAAAACTGAAGTTCGGGCGGGTTCGGATTCCGAGGAACCGAACCCGCTCATCTCTAGTTCTGAGTACCCAGAACTCCTAACACAAATTTGCTGAGTGCGTATTGATCCTGCCTTCTGATTCCATGAGTATTATTAGCGTGGCTGCTGCAGGCTGTTTGCATTATTTGCTATTTGCAAATGGTTACCAGCAGGAAAGCAGAAACCCATGTGTACTAGGAGGAATATGTGGTATATAAATAACATTATTATTATTATTATTATTATTATTATTATATAATATAATAACCACATTACAATCACTTATCACAACCTTAATCTAACATAGTATGGATGAGGCGGTGGCACTGTGGCTGCCCCATTTGCACCGAGGTGCCTGGTGTGTCCTTAGGATGCATCCAGCTTCCTTCTCTTTTCCTAGTCTTCTGTGACATCATGACATCACATGTAATTGAGGTGAGTGGTGGCCAAGGGTGTGAAAGTGCAGGGGCAAATGCAGGATTTCTAGAGGGGGGTTTCCAAATGCAATCCACATTCTCCTGCTCTGCGGAACATTGGAGAAGTGCAGGAGTCTAGGGGCGCAGTAGAAGAACCTAATAAAGGGGTAATTCAGATCTGATTGCTGCTGTGCATTTTCTTTCAACGGGCGAACAGATCTGAACTGCGCATGCGTAATGCACCGCAATGCGCAGGCACAATGGATGGATGCACAGTGGATCGCCGGTCAGCGACGGGTTTGTGTGAAGGATCCATTCGCACGGGCGTTCGCAAGGAGATTTGCAGGAAGAGGGCGTTTGTGGGTTGCAACTGACAGTTTTCAGAGAGTGTCTGGAAAAACGCAAGTGGGACCAAGCGTTTGAAGGTAGGGTGTCTGACGTCAAATCTGGCCCCGATCAGCCTGATGTGATCGCAGCGGCTGAGTAAGTCCTGGGCTGTGCAGAGACTGCACAAAATCAGTTTGTGCAGCTCTGCTACACATGCGTTCGCACACTTGCACAGCGAAAACCCACTCCCCCTGTAGGCGACGACTATCTGATCGTGGGGCTGCAAAAAATCGCTGCCTAGCGATCAGATCTGAATTACCCCCAAAGACCCTGGACATTAATGGAAACTTTGTATTTTTATACACTGGATACTGTGTGGAATACAGTATTAATATTTAACACTATAGTTCAGTGGTTTCCAAACTTTTTTGAATCACAGAGCTCTAGAATATTAGAATTTTTTTCACGGCACCCCTAGGCCAAAAATTTCTTATTGAGAAATTTAGAAAGAAATATTACATTAAGTAGATCGCGTTTATATGTCATCCTTAGGGTCAGTTGTGTGGTGGGAGACAAGATTTGCTTCTGTTTGGCCACATATTTTATGACTGGCAGCCACCAGCACTAGTTTTGCATATTATATTGACTATGAATAATTTGAATTGGTCCTGGACCACCAACCCAGGGCATCCCTGTAAGTGTCTCGAGGCACCCCAGGGAGCCACGGCACACAGTTTGGAAACCTCTGCTATAGTTGGTTTGGTTTATAGTTCAGGTTGTATCAAACAGTTAAATAATAGAAATATATGTGATCAGGAAAAGGTTAGACATCCCATAATAAATAAATACACAAACTTAATAAAACCAGTACTGCACTTTCTAAGCACACATTCTCCCATCACATGCTAAGGCTCCTGTCTCTTCCTGGTAGCTACTCTCTGGTCCAGTGCACATATTGAGGACTCAGATCCACACACACAGAGCAAACTTAGTAAAAGAAGCTGCTATCACTGGGCATGTGCAGCAGCTCTGCTCTATCCCTTAAACTGAATGTTGTGAGGTCAGCTCTAGTTATTGTATTATATACCATTGCTAGTACTATTGTCATAATTTGACCCACTTGCCAAGAGGAGGGGGTTTCTGGGCAACCAGAAACCCCTTGCGTTTGCTGATGCCATTCTACTGCACTGGCTACCTGTACTGTACTAATGATGCCCTAAGTAAAGAAAGGAATGAACAACATTTGTCATTCCAGACATTAAAGTGTCACGATCCTGACTGTAGTTTTCATATTTGGTGACTTACCTCTGCCATCTCTGTCCTGGATCCTGCATCTTTCTGCTCACTGGGATAAACAGCTTGCCAATGCCATGAGTTTCCTGAGTTCTCTGCTTGGAAGGTAATAGTTAATGAGCTCCACCTGTGGTGATCTTCTGTGTGAGTCTGAATTCAGCAATCTGAAGTTTAGGCCTAAAAGCCAGCATCCTCTGTTTGCAGAAGTTCAGGCTTCAGTGTTCTCTCGGCCTGCTAGGCCTCACTCCACATCACAGCCTAGTCTAGAGTACTCACATGACAGTGACTGTTCACCTGACCCAGAGCTGTCCAATCCTCTGCCAGCCTTAGACTCTCTGAATCACCTGACACTGCTCACCAATCACCAAGGACCAGGAAGTATAAGTCTGAAGGCTGGAGTTGGAAACGCTGCCAGTTCCTCGTGTCACACACAGCTCTGTGTGAGCTTTGAAGCTGAGCTCCCTAAAGGTAACCCTTGGACTTCAGTTCCTGTAAAAACTCTGTTCCTTTGCTACCCAGTTTGGATTACATTTGTGTTACCACTGATATCCATTATTTCTACAGTTCATCTTAAAGGCACAGTCACAGTATTCTACAGTTTCAACTTAAAGGCACAGTTGCAGTGTTTCATCTTAAAGGCATAGTCAGAGTATTCCACAGTCTCTACTTAAAGCCACAGCTGCAGTGTTCCATAGTTTCATCTTAAAGGCACAGTCGCAGTATTCCACAGTCTTAACTTAAAACCACAGCTGCAGTATTCTACCGTCACAGCCGCAGTGTTCTTCAGCCTCGTCCTAAAGTCACAGCTACAGTCATCTTTCTACTTTCAGTTGCGTTTCCAGTTATATCCGGTATCAGCCCGGATTACAGTTGCATCCCAGTCTCACAGGTAACCAGCCCGGTTCACAGTCTCTCCAGTAACCAGTCCGTCTTACTATATCGCCAGTAACCTTGAGTACATAAGCACCTACTTCTGTGACACTATATCCAGTACAGTCTCACCTATACATTCATCATCCTGCTAGCAAAGTCCCTGGTGATCCAGTGGTCAGGATACGGCTTCCTCTGCCGAGGCTTGGGTTCGATCCCTGGTCAGGGATTGCTCCTTCTTCTCACTGATTCCTACAGACCAGCCTAATATTCACATAGTCCTCCAGTCACCCGCAGAGACTTCACTAACACAGGGTTCACAAAAACCACAGTCATGACATAATGGCGACAATGATTTTAAGACATATGTTAAAACTTATACGTCCTATCAAATCCTATTGTATATTTGTATTTTTTTTTTTAAATACAGGTTAAAATGTTTTCCTCTTAGGATTTGTATGACACTACAAAGTTGTCACAATGATGTAAAATTACTACCATTTACTAGCTAAAGTATAAGCGTGAGTCAATGGTCTCTTCAAAGGAAATGAAACATTATTTATGTGAGGAATACTGGCTAAGCAGATCCATTATTTATCATTCAATGTGTGGCTTGCCTGTATGGCTGGGAGACTATAGTCACAAATGTCACTGGAGTTGTTATATAACAGCAATAGTACATTACTATTTTCAGAAAGTCACATATTTACTTTTAAAGAGCCTGCCACAATTAATTTGACTCAGGAACATAGATTGCCCTTACACTTTAAGGAATATATCAGAATAGACAAACCATTAAAATGAAATGTTTGCAGCCAGCTGATCCTCATGCACCGTTTGAGGAGAGCAGAAGAAGTAATCTATAATTCCTCTTAGGTGACAGAAGTTATCCTGTATTAGAAGAAACTGGATTATAAATATTATTAAAAGGAGTCTGTGACTTTGTGTTAAAGTGTCTTTCACATGTGCTCACGTGAAAATACAGCTAAAAGACCGTTTTCGGGCATTGGCCGCATTTCCAGTATGTACTGTGCTAACAACCGGCTGACGTGTTTCTGGTGTGGAGGGTAACACCAGGTATGGGCTTTCCCCATCTGTGCTGGAGAGGGATCCGATCCCTCCCAGCATCCTTCACAGCTGCTGCGCATGTGCAGGGGTACTTTGGGTCCGAAACCCAGAAGTGAGGCCATCGCAAAGACAGCTCTTATCATAGCAATGCTGTAAGTGGCCCGTATTTATCACATGGTGCTGTACATGTACCTTGTGCTTTTCAGCACAGAAGCATGGTGGTTAGCATTGCAGGCTCCCAGCAATAGGGCTAAATGTCAGATTTTAAACAGAGGAATTTGTCCTACTTTGTATGTCCTTTAGGTGCTTCAAACTCCTTCCATGGTCTTTGAAAGACTATAGGGGGGGTATTCAGAGGTGGACGCAATTTAGTAAAAATCACAAACAGATTGCACAGCACTTGCATAGTGCGTGTGCAGACTTTCACTATGCGATCACATCCCAGAAGGATTCAATCGCATAGTGATTGGCAGGAGGCGATGGAAAATATGGCAGTGGTGCACCTGCGCATGCAGCCTGACTGCGTATACAGGGGCGACCTCTGTGTGCCAATTTCTGACATGCACTCACAATTGAATTGCGATCACATCACTGGGTGGTGCTACACATGATGGGCTGCCCAAAGCATGCGATTCGATCAGTAGCAGTTTTTGCTTTTTTAGCAAAAACTGCTACCAACCATGAATAACCCCCCATAGTCCAAATGCACAATGACGGGTTCATTGGTTGCTGGCAAAATGGATTATAATATACAGTAGTTGTGAGGTATATAGCAACAAATGTTATATAATTGGTGAAATGTATTGATATTAATCTGGTGATGAAGTATATGTTCTGTATGTTTGATATCTTTTATCCTTCTTTTTCTTGTTCCTTGCTCATGTTTAAAATGTTATTGTTACTTGTGAACATTAATGACAATAAAAGTATTATTATTATTTAACTTAGACAGAAAGCTTCAATGGGGCAAGGAACAATTTTATTTTAAAATACTAGCACCATGGAAGCAGTGTGGTTAGCATTACACCTTTCAAATATTCGGGAGGGGGGTGAGCTGCCCCCCTTATACTTATTTTCAAAATATTCTTTATGAATATCAGCAGTGAACAACTGTGAGAAGTCCAAAGTCACTCTCAATGCAAAACTGAACAGATGACATTAATTGCATTATAAATAGACTGAAGCAAGTGCTTTAGTTGTTTAAAAAATAATAATGACCTAGATTTTGCTGTAAGTACTTGGATGCTGTCATATGTGCAATATTTAGAGGAAGAGCCTAATTACAACATCCTCCTCTGTACTTGATGAGTAGAGACTGGCATATCAATTCATTCGAGTTGCAAATGTAATAGAATTTCCCTTGCCTGATTTACCTACAGTATTTTATTGTTTCACATTGGACTAATCATTTACTGATTCATAATCTTTTGGAATCCAACTAGGTTTCCAATTCATATGTATATGTGCAGAAATGGTGACAATGCATTATCATATGAAGTGCTGTATTTTTGTTTCCTACAATATTCTGACAGGCGGAAAATAAGGGTGTAGTATGTCTGACCGGCGGTCAGGAGACCGCCGGTCAGCTTACCGACGCCGGGATCCCGGCAACATACCGACGCCGGGATCCCGGCGGGGAGGGGCGAGTGCAGCAAGCCCCTTGCGGGCTCGCTGCGGTCGCCACGGGTTCTATTCCCACTCTATTGGTGTCGTGGACACCCACGAGTGGAAATAGTCCCTGTTGGTCGGCATGCCGACCATCAGGATAGTAACCCGTCGGGCTGGTGGAGGAGGTCATGTGACTGTCGGTCAGCTGACCGGCGGTCACATGAATACCACCCGAAAATAAGTGTGCTCTTGTCACTATAAAAGATCTATCTATTAATTTCCACTAAAAGAAGACTTCAGGGCTGCAATCAAGGGGGGACAGCTGGTACTTCAGTCAGGGGCCTGAACCGTGAGGGTGCACAGGTACCAGGAAAGTTGATTGATCGGGTCCACCGGTAAAAGAGCATGAGGGCTCCTCAATGCACCGCTGCTGATGAAATTGGTAAAGTGTGTGTGTCAAAGTGTGTGGGTAGAGGGGAGCGGGACCTGCCTATTTTTTTCCTGTCCTGGGCCCCATAAATTCTGATGGAAGCCCTGAAAGCCTTTACTGGATGGGAAACCCACAATATCAAGTTAATTATGTTATAGGGAATGACAGCTTGCATGACAAAAGGAAAAGTACTCCTCTATAATATACATATTTTTTTTATGGTATGAGGCAAACACAAGAAATGAAGGCCTGGATAGCTCATGTTGGCAGTTGAGATAATAATGATGCTTTAAATCTCTACATCTTCTCTACCAAACTGGGAAACAGAAGTTCCAATTTTCTTATTACGCTTCTCAGTGAAATACTGTATTTGTAAGAACTACTGTAGGTGGACACAGGTCACTGGCTCAAGGAGGACATGCTCTGCACACTATGCACCCCAAAATAGACACCACAGTGTTCTGGCAGTTGGTCCCACCCCTATTTAATCTGCAGGCAGTGCCATTTTCTTAGTGATACTGTATCTTTAGAAAGATGGTACCAATGCAAGGATTACCAAATACTCTGTTGTGTTCCTGAACCTTAGCTATTTATGAGCCAACTTCCCAAATATCACATGGGAGAGTGTAGTGATGGGAGATGGGGGGACGGCACTGTACATGGAGAACCCGAGATGTTAATAATTCTATGCCACTTGTGGTAAAGGAAAGTCTAATTAATAATATGCTAAATAAGACCAATAACACAATATCAGGCAGTGCCATGACCAGGGGTGGATTTAGGGGTAAGAGTACCCCTAGGCATAACAGAACATTACCCTCCCCTCCCCCCCATATAATTATTTTGATTGGTTATAACTTAAGCCCTTATCTGGTAATAGCCAATTTAATAAAATAATAAATAAAAGCCGCTAACTAGGACAGCTTACAGGGACAGTATGTGCATGTCTTACCCAGTTATACCCCACTGAATATGGCATATGGTACAGTACAGCGGAAATATTTAGCATTTACTGGTACATTTGAGTCTGAAAGTACCAACACATGCATCCAAGTACTGCCCCCCAACAGTTGCCGCCCCTAGGCATGTGCCTCACATGGAATGGAAATGGAAAATTCACCACTGGCCATGGCTCTCTGTTCCCCTGAACTGCATCTTGTTCTAGAATTTTTTCCAGTGAACAGCACGAAACAGTCTGAAATATGAATGTGAGTACTAAAAATAATAAAAGAACAATAATGTCACTGACCTAGGTTGGGGGTGTAGTGAACTCGGGGGTTCTCCCGATGGCAGGGGAGAGGAACCACAGTTGGGTCAGAACAGGGATGGCTTGATATAGGTCTTCCTCATACAGGACTCTGACAGTAAAGCTTGGTGAACATATTAAAGGACTTTATTGCAGGAAGAGAGCAACACAATGTCACATAACAGAGAAGAAGCATATGGAGAAATGTCCCGGAAGTACTTGTGAGTGATGGCAAAAGACACGGGTGACTGAAGAACTTGAGAGCGGTGGTTAAAAGACACTGATGATTTGAAGAACTTGAGAGCGGTGGTTAAGACTCTGAAAATTTGAAGAACTTGAGAGCGGTGGTTAAAGACACTGATGATTTGAAGAACTTGAGAGCGGTGGTTAAAGACACTGATGATTTGAAGAACTTGAGAGCAGTGGTTAAAGATACTGATGATTTGAAGAACTTGAGAGCGGTGGTTAAAGACACTGATGATTTGAAGAACTTGAGAGCGGTGGTTAAAGACACTGATGATTTGAAGAACTTGAGAGCGATGGTTAAAGACACTGATGATTTGAAGAACTTGTGAGCGGTGGCTAAAGACACTGAGGATTTGTATAACTGGAGAGCGAGGGTTAAAGACACTGAGGACTTGTATAACTTGAGAGCGAGGGTTAAAGACACTGAGGACTTGTATAACTTGAGAGCGATGTTTAACCTGCAGCCCACACTGACTCCAAGAAGCACTGGTGACTAGAGCGCAGTGGAACCCAGCAGTGGCTGGGAACGCTGGAAGCTGTGCAACAACTGACACCTGGAATTGCCGGAAACACTGGGGTAAGCTGCAGAGAGATCCGCCGAGGACAGAAGCACTGGCATCCACTTCATGGGGAAAAGACGATACTCAGGCGCCTTCCAAAAGATATCTCCATTCCTCCAAGGCAGAATTTATTGCCAAAAGCTCTTTGTCTCCAATGGTGTAATTCTGTTCCGCAGGAGAGAATTTGCGAGAATGGAAACCACGTGGATGTAACTTCCCATCTGGAGCGTACTGCGAAAGCACGGCACCTATGCCTATCGAGGAAGCATCAACCTCCAGGAAGAATGGTTTTGAAAAATTTGGTTGTTGAAGGACTGGAGCGGACATAAAGGCTGCCTTTAACTGAGCGAACGCTGCTACAGCTTCGGAGGACCAATGACTCTGGTCAGAACCCTACTTGGTTAGGGCAGTAATAGATGCCACAATGGTAGAGAATCCCTTTATGAATTTCCGGTAGTAATTTGCAAAGCCCAGAAATCGTTGTACCGCTTTCAAGGAAAGAGGCTGAGTCCAGTCCCGGATGGCAGTGAGTTTCTCTGGATCCATACGAAGCTCCGTGCCCGAAATGATGTAACCAAGAAATGGAACAGAAGGAACCTCAAAAGTACATTTGGAAATCTTGCCATAAAGATGATTCTCTCGCAATCGAAGAAGTACCTCTTTGACCTGTATTCTGTGCTCTGTGAGATTTTTAGAAAATATCAGAATGTCATCCAAATATACCACTACATTTAGGTATAGCATATCCCAAAAGACTTCGTTAATGAATCCCTGGAAGACGGCAGGGGCGTTGCTGAGGCCAAACGGCATTACCAGATACTCGTAATGCCCGTCCCTGGTATTAATGGCCGTCTTCCATTCGTCCCCCTGTCGGACACGTATCAAATTATAAGCTCCCCTTAAATCAAGCTTGGTGAAAACTCGGGCTCCGCGAACTCTATCAAAAAGCTCCGTAATGAGCGGCAAAGGATACTTATTCTTAATGGTGACATCATTTAGACCACGATAGTCAATACATGGTCTCAGCCCTCCGTCCTTCTTCTTCACAAAAAAGAAACCCGCCCCCGCCGGAGAAGTAGAGCGGCGGATGAATCCTTTCTGTAGATTAGACTTGATATAGTCCGACATAGCTTGGGTCTCGGGCAATGATAAGGGATAAGTGCGACCCCGAGGATGCATTTTCCCCGGAATGAGCTCAATGGGGCAGTCACAGGGTCTATGCGGTGGTAGCTGATCGGCCGCTTGCTCCGAGAACACGTCAGAAAACTCCCGATAGGCCTCCGGAATGAGCCCTTCATCTGACCTGGAAGATATACGGAGCGGATAGACTGAGGTGAGACAATTTGAATGATAAAAATAACTCCAAGATATTATTTGTGTCGAACTCCAGTCGACGTGAGGGTTGTGAAGTTTAAGCCAAGGAAGGCCAAGAACCAGATCGTGGGGCATCTCCCGAATCACTAGGAACTCTAGGTGTTCTTGATGCAGAGCTCCCACTTGCAGTTTGATTGGTACTGTACAACTTGAAATCAGACTGTTAGAAATTTGGGTACCATTGATAGCAGTCAACGTAATAGATCGTTCGACCGACCGTAGCTGACAACCCAGATCCTGGGCACAGGAAAGGGAAATAAAATTCCCTGCAGCACCTGAGTCCAGCAGAGCCTTAACGGGTTTGGCTATTGACTCGGAGAACAGAGACACGAAGAGTAAACAGTCCACTGGCGGAGAAGGTTTAGAAGAAACTCCTAGCTCGACTCCTCCGGAACAAGCTAGGACTGCCCGTTTCCCGGGCGTGACTTGAAAAACTGGAGAAAGTGATCCGCGGCTCCACAGTAGAGGCAGAGTCTACCCTCACGACGACGCTGACGTTCTTCTGGGGACAGCCGGGATCGATTAATCTGCATGGGTTCATCAGGACTTGGAATAAACGTTTGCTTAGATGGAAGAGATCGGACCCTTGATTGATCTGACCGACTACGTTCGCCACCTCGTTCCTGCATGTGAAGATCCACCTTTACACAGAGCGAGATCAACTGTTCTAAAGAATCCGTCAAATCTCTAGTGACCAACTCGTCCTTTAGACGATCGGAGAGCCCGTTCCAAAAGGCAGCCCGAAGGGCATCATTATTCCAGCGCAGTTCTGAGGCTATGGTCTGAAAATTAATCACATACTGTCCCACTGAACGAAAGCCTTGTCGGACACGAAGCAGGTCTGCAGAGGCAGCGGTCATCCTGCCGGGCTCATCAAAGATCCTCCGGAATGACGTAATGAAATTGATGTAACTAGAAACCAATGGATCAGATCGCTCCCATAACGGAGACACCCAATCCAACGCTGAACCCTCGAGCAAAGAAATAATGTATGCCACCTTGGACCGATCAGTAGGGAAGTTATGTGAAAGCTGTTCAAAATGTACCTCGCACTGATTGAGAAAACAACGGCAATTCTTTGGATTCCCATTATAGCGAGAAGGAGTAGGGAGCTGAAGACGTGACCTGGTTCCAGAGGAGGATGGAATATTACTAGAGACAACCCCTGGAGCGGGTACTGGAGCTGGGGCCGGTACTACTGAAGCCAGAGAAGTCTGAATTTGATCCAGCCGGCCAGATAATTCCTGGAGATAATGCATCACCTGACCCTGTGCTGCTTCCTGACTTTGTACTCGAGAAATCAAGTCCTGGATGGTACTTGCCTCTGGGCTCCGATCCCCCGGGTCCATGTGGCCTGAGTATACTGTCACTGACCTAGGTTGGGGGTGTTGTGAACTCGGGGGTTCTCCCGATGGCAGGGGAGAGGAACCACAGTTGGGTCGGAACAGGGATGGCTTGATATAGGTCTTCCTCATACAGGACTCTGACAGTAAAGCTTGGTGAAAATATTAAAGGACTTTATTGTAGGAAGAGAGCAACACAATGTCACATAACAGAGAAGGAGCATATGGAGAAATGTCCCGGAAGTACTTGTGAGTGATGGCAAAAGACACGGGTGACTGAAGAACTTGAGAGCGGTGGTTAAAAGACACTGATGATTTGAAGAACTTGAGAGCGGTGGTTAAGACTCTGATAATTTGAAGAACTTGAGAGCGGTGGTTAAAGACACTGATGATTTGAAGAACTTGAGAGCGGTGGTTAAAGACACTGATGATTTGAAGAACTTGAGAGCGGTAGTTAAAGACACTGATGATTTGAAGAACTTGAGAGCGGTGGTTAAAGACACTGATGATTTGAAGAACTTGAGAGCGGTGGTTAAAGACACTGATGATTTGAAGAACTTGAGAGCGATGGTTAAAGACACTGATGATTTGAAGAACTTGTGAGCGGTGGCTAAAGACACTGAGGATTTGTATAACTGGAGAGCGAGGGTTAAAGACACTGAGGACTTGTATAACTTGAGAGCGAGGGTTAAAGACACTGAGGACTTGTATAACTTGAGAGCGAGGGTTAAAGACACTGAGGACTTGTATAACTTGAGAGCGACGTTTAACCTGCAGCCCACACTGACTCCAAGAAGCACTGGTGACTAGAGCGCAGTGGAACCCAGCAGCGGCTGGGAACGCTGGAAGCTGTGCAACAACTGACACCTGGATATGCCGGAGACACTGGGGTAATCTGCAGAGAGATCCGCCGAGGACAGAAGCACTGGCATCCACTTCAGGGGAAAAGACGATACTCAGGCGCCGAGGCGCTGCCCGGCGTCTGATTTTGAATCTCCCGCCTCCGCAGGGGTAAGCGCGGTGAACGCCGCCTATGGCGTGTGACAAATAATAGCTACAAATAAAAACATATAATAATTGATTGCATAAGTTTTCACTCCCTTGTTTAAAATCTTGGCCGAAGCTCCTATATCTACAGCTTTTCCTCTCTTTGGTTAAGTGTCTTCCAGCTGTGTACTTATGGAGACTGCACTCTTGTCCCATTTTATTCTGTATAGTGCTCAGATTCCGTCAGGTTAGATGAGAACTATTGGCAAGCAATTTTTAACTCATTCTACAGGTTCTCAATGGTACTAAGGTCTGTATTTGATTGTTTTCAACAAGGACTGAATGATTTCAACAATAATTCCCAATATCAAAAGCAGAGGAGCAACGCTTAGAATAACAATGACAAAGATTGTTAAGCTACTCAGACTACAATTACAGTTGAAGTATATACAGTATATAGAAGTATATACAGTATATAGTATGTTTTGGACATATAATAATTGCTTTTCCAACAAAAGACATGAGAAATGTGATTCTCTGCAAAAATTCACATAATAACATAAAGATTAGACCATGGGCTATGTTGCTGTGCCGGGCTTTTTCAAGCTGCCAATTCTTTTCATTTAAAAGGGCAATCATATTAAAATTGAAGTGGATCTAGAAAGGCATTCATAGTAATAAAAAAACAAGAATCAGGCAGAAACAGGGCTCTTAACCGCCCTGTACAACCCCGCCCCTATACCTGTGATGTCATGATGTCACAACTGAGGGGCTTGGTGCCATGCAACCTGGGTGATAGCTCTGTTCTCATACCCCTAGTTACGTTCCTGGTCACCTTGCTGCATCACGTATTACTGCACAGGATGTTGTGGGCGGCTGTAGAGATTGCCTATCTGGATTGTACAAAGAACCCCAGGGTGGTTCTGCAGCGGTGCTACTTGGTTGCAGGGTGCCATCCCGGGCACCTTGCAAGCCGTATGCATATATCGTGGAGCAGTTATGTGCCAGGCCTGCTTTAAGTGTTAAATTACATTATTGCTGCTTTAATTGTAGAAGACAAAGACATGCCAACTTGAAAAGTGCTAACTTGTAAATTGAGCTCCATGTCATTTTAACATTTTTAGGAAGCAACTCCAATTTAAAAAAGGAAATGTGACCAATCAGACCATGCAATTTGCAATTTTTTAATATATTTTTTTAACAATAGGATTTGAATCTTTTTAGTGCAAAAATAAATGTATATGGGCCGTGTTTGTTGAAGGATCCTGGCTGCTGAAGAGAGAACTACCTGTATAGACACTGTTTCCCTCTCTTAAGTCTGGGCACTAGGACCCAGAATTCCGGGGGCATAAACTCCAACCTGCCAGGTGTTCTACTGTGGATGTGCCCCTGAGTCTCTCCTATAATGGAGATTATTCTGAAACTCAAAATACCACTGTTTCACAACCAATATATATATTCCGCTGCCACCACTGTATGTGTGTACATATAGGTGCACTACAAGAAAAAAACAGCATTAACTCATATGCTCCTGGCTACAACTGGAATTATCCTATCCTGTACATGCTGCATACTTGCATTCATCCTTTGTTATTCTTCACCTGCTTTCTATTGGTTAGTAAACCAATCCCTAGTTATCTGCCATGTGGATTTACCTCTATCACACACCGCTGGCACCTTGCAGGGTCCGGGAACAGCTGTGCAGGAAGGAGAATGCAACCCTTCAAGATTAAAGAATGCAACCCTTCAAGACTAAAAAATCTCAGTATGTATAGTATGGAGCAGCGAAGGGAAAGGGGAGACATGATAGAAACTTTCAAATATATCAAGGGTTTTAACAAAGTCCAGGAGGGAAACATTCTTCAAACGAAGAGTAGTATTAGAACCCGAGGACATGCATTGAAACTGGAGGGGGGGAGGTTCAGGGGAAATATGAGGAGAAATTATTTCACAGAAATGGTAGTGGAAAAGTGGAATAGCCTCCCATCAGAGGTGGTAGGGGCTAAGATAGTAGAGCAATTTAAGCATGCATGGGATAGACATATGAATATCCTTATAAAGAAATAAGGATCAAATAAGGTTTGAGGTAAAAATATACACTGCTCAAAAAAATAAAGGAAACACTAAAATAACACATCCTAGATCTGAATGAATGAAATATTCTTATTAAATACTGTGTTCTTTACGTAATTGAATGTGCTGACAACAAAATCACACAAAAATTATCAATGGAAATCAAATTTATTAACCCATGGAGGTCTGTATTCGGAGTCACACTCAAAATTAAAGTGGAAAAACACACTACAGGCTGATCCAACTTTGATGTAATGTCCTTTAAACAAGTCAAAATGAGGCTCAGTAGTGTGTGTGGCCTTCACATGCCTGTATAACCTCCCTACAATGCCTGGGCATGCTCCTGATGAGGTGGCGGATGGTTTCCTGAGGGATCTCCCCCAAGACCTGGACTAAAGCATCCACCAACTCCTGCACAGTCTGTGGTGCAACGTGGCGTTGGTGGATGGAGCGAGACATGATGTCCCAGATGTGCTCAATTGGATTCAGGTCTGGGGAACGGGCGGGCCAGTCCATAGCATCAATGCCTTCGTCTTGAAGGAACTGCTGACATACTCCAGCCACATGAGGTCCAGCATTGTCTTGAATTAGGAGGAACCCAGAGCCAACCGCACCAGCATATGGTCTCACAAGGGGTCTGAGGATCTCATCTCGGTACCTAATGGCAGTCAGGCTACCTCTGGTGAGCACATGGAGGGCTGTGCGGCCCCCCAAAGAAATGCCACCCCACACCATTACTGACCAACTGCCAAACCGGTCATGCTGAAGGATGTTGCAGGCAGCAGAACGTTCTCCTTGGCGTCTCCAGACACTGTCTCGTCTGTCATATGTGCTCAGTGAGAACCTGCTTTCATCTGTGAAGAGCACAAGGCGCCAGTAGCGAATTTGCCAATCTTGGTGTTCTCTGGCAAATGCCAAACGTCCCGCATGGTGTTGGGCTGTAAGCACAAACCCCACCTGTGGACATCGGGCCCTCATATCACCCTCATGGAGTCTGTTTCTGATCATTTGAGTAGACACATGCACATTTGTGGCTTGCTGGAGGTCATTTTGCAGGGCTCTGGCAGTGCTCCTCCTGTTCCTCCTTGCACAAAGGCGAAGGTAGCGGTCCTGCTGCTGGGTTGTTGCCCTCCTACGTCCTCCTCCACGTCTCCTGATGTACTGGCCTGTCTCCTGGTAGCACCTCCATGCTCTGGACACTACGCTGACAGACACAGCAAACCTTCTTGCCACAGCCCGCATTGATGTGCCATCCTGGATGAGCTGCACTACCTGAGCCACTTGTGTGGGTTGTAGACTCCGTCTCATGCTACCACTAGAGTGAAAGCACCGCCAGCTTTCAAAAGTAACCAAAACATCAGCCAGAAAGCATAGGAGCTGAGAAGTGGTCTGTGGTCACCATCTGCAGAATAACTCCTTTATTGGGGGTGTCTTGCTAATTGCCTATAATTCCCACCTGTTGTCTATTCCATTTGCACAACAGCATGTGAAATTGATTGTCAATCAGTGTTGCTTCCTAAGTGGACAGTTTGATTTCACAGAAGTGTGATTGACTTGGAGTTACATTGTGTTGTTTAAGTGTTCCCTTTATTTTTTTGAGCAGTGTAGTAAAAAAGGGGCAGACTAGATGGGCCAAGTGGTTCTTTTCTGCTGTCACATTATATATTTCTATGCTTCTTGGTGCTAGCTACTGCTGCGCAGTAAAATGCATAACAGTTTTTATTGATTTTGTTTTATTTATACATGTGTATCCATGCCCCCAATATTTGACCAGACCCCCTCAAGTGGGCTCATCAATGCTCTCCATGGCCAGCCTACCATCATCTACTTTTTCCCTTCTGCATCTTCCATTTGGGGACAGTATTAAATACTCCTGTAGGTTGTCTATTAATAATGGTAGATTGAGATAAAAACAAATATTGATGTCTCCCATTTGTAAGTGAAAAGAATTCAGTGGTGTCTTGCCCACTTTGTGACCACTATTTCATTTTCAGACAATTCCTGATGAGTATTTTTTTTAGTCCTCAAGGACTTGAGATTTTAAGAAGCCAAGCCAGAGCTGGCCATGACCAATTTGGTGCATTAGCCAAATTTTAGCTGTTTCCCCTTAAATTGCAGCCAATCACAACATCAAGCCTACAGCATGTCCGCTGGAGCAATGGCACCTTAAGATGGTATTTCCACTCAATTTTGACCACCTCACAGTTCACAATATTGTGTACATCTGCTTTAGGCCAAAGACTGCAGTGAGCTGGCTGGTTACTAAGCAACAGAGAATCGGCACAAACACATGCAGTGGCAAACTCAGGATTTCTAGAGGGGGGGGGGTTCCAAATGCAATCCACAATCTCACACTCTGCAGAACATTAGAGCAAGTGCGGGAGTCTGGGGGAGTGGTAGAAGAACCTAGTAACGACCCTCGACAATGTAAACCAATGTAAACATTGGTCTTTTTATACACTGGATACTGTATGGAATACGGTATTCATATTTAACATTATGGATTGTCCATAGTAGAGGCTGTATCAAACATATTTAAATAATATAAATACTGTAAGTGGTCCGGAGAATGTTAAACACATCATAATATATAAATCCACAAACATAATGGAACCAGTACTGCATTTTCTAAGTACACATTCTCCCACCTCATGCTAAGGTCCCTGTTTCTTCTTACTGGTAGCCACTCTCTGGATCAGTGCACAGATTGAGGATCCATAGACACAGCAAGGTTGGTAGAAGAAGCTGCTGCCACTGGGCATGTGCAGAAGCACTGTTCTGTCGCCTAAACTGCATGATGTGGCGACAGTTCTAGTAATTGTATTAAATACCATTGCTATTGTCATAACTTGAGCCACTTGGCAAGAGGAGGGGGGATCCTGTCAAACAACCCACCTTCCCCTGCATTTGCCTATGAAATAGTAGTTTGTAGCATATCTAAGAAACATTGCTACACAGCAATGACAAAAATTAAAAGTGGTGCAAGATGGAATTGTCCTTGGGCCCTCTCACCCACATTTATAATGGATATTAAAATTGACATGCGCAGATTAACAAACCAAGCACTTCAGAGACAGTGACTGCTACTTTTGTGGTTGAAGTGCTTGGTTTGTTTGGGCCCTCATGAAACAAGATACCAATGGGATTAAGGCAGCTAATCTAACAGATAATAGCTCTGCAGTGGCAAAATGTCACTGTCACTACTATCCTCATCCTCATCAGTATGTACATCATCATGACACAATACCAATTCATCTCCGCTGGAATCCACCATTATATAAGTCTCTGTACTTTGATGTTATTGCGGTAAAAGTCTTCCTCGTGGAATTTATAGTTCATTTTGATGAACATCATCTTTTCCACATTTTAAATGCCAATCACTGAGAAGGTTCTGCCTTCTGGTTCTATTTCTGAGTACACACTGGAGGGTGGGCAGCTTAAATAATGCAAAGCCAGTTTTTACAAGGGCCTTCAAATTGTATGTAGACTTGATCTACAAGTCCAACATAATTTGCAGAATCGCTTTGTTTCATCTCCTCGATCAATTTATCCAGCTGATTTTCTAAAATCCTAATTAGGGGAATCACCTGACTCAAGCTAGCAGTGTCGGAACTCACTTTACAGGTGGCTACTTCAAAGGGTTTGAGCAACTTTACACAAGACAGAAAGTATTCTCCACTGCACTGGGCTAAGGTACACTCCCCATCCTCCCCAATGTCATGGCTTGTTGTCTAGCAATGGATGGCTTTTTGTTGTTTCTCCATCCGCTTAAGCATATAAAATGTGGAATTCTACCTGGTTACCACCTCTTGCTTCAGATGGTGGCAGGGCAAATTGAACTGTCCTTGCAAGTGCTGCAATCTCCTGCATGCTTTGGCTGAATGCTGAAAGTCTCCCCAAAATTTTCAGGCCACAGACAGCATCTACTACACAAGATGACTGCATGAGCAAAACATGGGGCATGTTGAAATTCACCCAGATGTAATGCTTTTTGTGGCATAATCAGAAATCACAAATCCTGAGGAGAGTCCAAGTGGAGTAAGACATTTTGCTTTGACATCCCTTTTTTAAGAGGTAGTCAGTGGTTTGCCTCTTAGTGAAGCTGGTAATACAGAGAGTAGCCTGCCTTTCAATAAGCTGGCATTGTTTGTTAGATACTGCTGCTGCTGAAGGCGATTCACCCACCCAGTGGGCTGTCACAGTCATGTAATCTTTCGTTTCCCCACTATCACTTATCCACATATCTGTGGTTAAGTGGACAGTGGGTACAATGGCATTTTGTAGGCCAATAATAAGATTTTTTAATGTCCTAGTACAGCTGAGGAATGGCTTTTCAGGTAAAATGGAACAGAGATGGAATTTGGGACCGGGGACACAGGACCTCAATTAACTGTGAAAAACTTACTGCATTAATGGCAGATATTGGACATATTGGGCATACTGTAGATCTAATGCTAGCATAGCCATGATGGCATTAGTGATCTGCTGTGCAACTGGGTGAGAGCTGTCATATTGGGATGGTATCAGGATCCTGACACTTGGGATGCCGGCAGTCAAAGTACCAACAACGGCATCCCAACACTCAGGATCCCGACAACTAGTAGGTAACTATTCAATCCCTAATCCCTGATCCCACTAACCCTCTTTTTCTGCAGCCTTACCCTAACCCTACTCCCCATCACAGCCTAACCCTAATTTTTTCTGGTGGTGCCTAACCCTAACCACCCCTTTCCGCAACCTAAACCTAACACTATATTCCCCACAACCTAATCCTCCCTAAATCCCACTCACCACAGCCGATCCTTAACCCTCCCCCTACAGCCTATCCCTAACCCTCCCCCCACAGCCTAAACCTAACCCTCCCTCCCCTGCAACCTAACCCTCCCCAAGGTTGCCTAGCCCTAAGTCCCCCTCACCAGAACCTTATCCCAGGCCTTCCCCCACAGACTATCCTTAACCCTCCCCCCACATCCTAAACCTAAGCTCCCCTCTGAGCTTACCTCTCCATAGCCCTGGAAAACCCTTGTTTGGAATCCCAGCAGTTGGTATTTCAACTTCTGGGACCCCATCATTCTTGCTTACCCAAAGGATTGTTTCACAGTCAATTTTTTTTTAAATACTACTAGTTGTCTTCTTGGGCTCCTTCTGTGATGAAGATCCATACCCAGCAGCAGCAGCAGGCCTTGTGCTGAAGGATTCCTATAAGGAATCCAAGCCTTCACAAATTGGATGCAGATTCTTACTGAGTATATTGGGGATGAAGGTGTTAGCGGTGAAGATTGCAGATGCTGGGATCTAGTTGAGAGGACGGAGCTAGCTGATGCTGGACTGCTTGTTATTTATCTTAGCACCAGTTTCTGATGTTGCCGAAAAGTTTTCATGAGCTTGCAGTAAATTACGTAACAGGGAGGAGGTTCCTAGATGGTTAACATCCCTAACTCTACTTACTGTGGTTTTACAAATGCTACAGATGGTTATACAATTGTTGTTAGTATTTGGGTAAAAATAATTTCACACATAAGACTTGAATTTGTTGGTCCTATGCCCAGGCATGACATTGGGCTTCTTCTTATCATGGCCAAGAGCTGCTTTCACTGGTGCCTTACACAAACAACATCCTTATTAGTGCTGGCATCAGCTACACAAATATCCCACCTATCCTCTTGCAATTTCTTGGTGGCATAATCAATTTCTATATCATCAGCTTTGCTTCTAATGCTTATCCCCCCATTTGCAAAGAGAGCAGAAATGGGGGAAGGTGGCTTCTCTATGAGTACAGTATATTATCAGAAAGGTCTCGCATAGCACTCGAGGACACACTTAGACTCTCCTCAGGGTTTGTGACATATCTGTTTCTCAGCGCACAGTTTCTTCTACTGCTTTAGTGGTTTTCAATTTTTTTGCACCTCTTATAGACTCTGAGTAAATTGGTCTTGCATTATCATGAGAGGCAAAAGCAGATGCCTCACTGACAGCTGCAGAACAAACACTCAAAAATAAAGGCCAAGGCCTGAGTCTTTCCTTGCCACTGCATGTGGTGAATGGTATGTTTGCAATTGTATGTTTTTCTGCACCAAACTTTACCTGTATTAAAGATGTTTTGATTTTAGATGCCCTATCTTAGATCATCTCTGCCCTTGAACATCGGCTTTAGTAAATGATGTTGAAGGACTAGCATAGTCATCATGACTGGTGGCAGCAGCTGTAGCAACAGTATTTGGGTACTCATCTCTAAACTGAACGTTATCCATTTCTCACTTTGTGTGGAGTCACAGGGCTTATAGATGCACATGAACAAAGCACACTAAGATATAGCGCACCTAGCAGTACAATCAATAGAACTTACAGATGTTTTTATTTTGCTCAGTTTGGCACGCCATGCATAACATGGGTTATCTTTTTTCTATGAGTGGAGAGTGGATTGATTTTCATTTTTATTGCCATAATAGAATATGTATAAAGTAGCATATTAGAGAAGTATATTAAGAAAATCAGAAAGCATGGCTAAATCTCTGAGTTTATGGCATGCCAAACCAAGCCATACATGGCAGGATATAGGAAAGGTGTATTTGGGCACATCTGTAACTATATATTTTTATTTTTAAAAGTTGCAGCTTAGTTCAAACTGCGTGCAGTCACAAGGCTTAAGAATGCACGTGAACAAAGCGCACTACAAACAGTACAAACAATAGAAGAATATCTTTATTTTCCACTTTGCACAAGCATTTGCAGGCACACTGGTTTCGGCAAATGAGCCATGAATATACACAATCATGGGCAAGATGAGGCAGAACTCATCTGTATACAAAGGTCCAGTTTGGGACCGAAACGTCGATACACCCCTGTTTACTATGAACTACTGAAAATAAAGAAAAACTGCTTTTGAAGACTTGTGAGTGCTCCTCTGTTGTGGACTTATATTGGAAAGTGATGGGTCAATATCTATCACTATAATGGAAGTCACCCCAGCATATACTTGAAAGGCCAAAGTGTGGACTGTTTGGAACTTATATATATATATATATATATATATATATGTGCAAAAAAGGTGTATAACGAGCGCTTAATACCTAAACGTTTACAATGACTAAATTAATCAAACAAAATTCGTGCATAACCATTCACGTCAATTCCAAACAGCACTCCCAAGTATAGGGGCTGCAGTATAGACTTTCTTATTGACTCATATTTCGCTGAGTCATAAATACAAATGTTCAATAGGGATAAAGTCTCTGCGCCTTCAGAGCTTTGGTGTGGAAACTTCCATCTGTGTATAACCAATAATATATGCGTACCAGAAATATGATCAAGTTGTGCCTGTAGTGGTATCTTTAATTGGTCGTCTTCCCTTGTCCTCTTACTCCATGTATGAACACCCTCAGCGAGGTGTTAAGACACAATTTACATAGGCAGAGAGGGAAGATTTGTGTCAGCAAAATGCTCTTAATATTATAAAGTGACTTGTGACTTATTTGTGCCAATATATAAAATATTTTTTATATAAAGTGCTCTGTGCCTATAGTGTTTCAATAAACCACTATATTATATGTGATTTCTAATATAAATAATCAGAATCACACCCAAGTGGCTAAAAATAAATAAAAAAGGAAGGTAATAACTCACTCCTTTTAAGAATGCTGCTCCTATGAGGTGATCCTTGACAAAGTATAGTACCTCTAAAAAGAAAGTTTTTTTCTCATGGAAAAAAACAGAAAGAAAAAGGAGCTGATAGTGTGATATAGTTTTTCACAATTTTTAATCACACACATACATATAAAAATGGAATCGTACAATTTAAAAAGTAATAACAAGCTTATCTGTTGTACACTACCTCTCCAACGACCTGTACAACAGATAAGCTTGTTATTACTTTTTAAATTGTACGATTCCATTTTTATATGTATGTGTGTGATTAAAAATTGTGAAAAACTATATCACACTATCAGCTCCTATTTCTTTCTGTTTTTTTCCCATGAGAAAAAAACTTTCTTTTTAGAGGTACTATACTTTGTCAAGAAGGCGAAAGAACTGGGTGAAGTAATTCCCTGGGTTTGTGAATTTGATGTCCATAGCAACCAGACATGTAAGGAAGTCAGGCGTTTATGGCCCATGGTGGCCACTGATCCAGACTTGCCTATGTTTCGGCACCAACGGATTATGCCCAGCTACATAAGAGGCCGAAGCATTAAAGATATGGTTGTTAAAACTGACATGGCCAAGTTTAAAGTAGCACCTGAGCATTTTTTTAAACGAAAAAACGGTTGTTTTAAGTGTACGGGATGCACAACGTGCTCGCACATGTCAGTGGGAGATCACATAGTGCATCCATGTTCAGGAAAAAAGTTTCCAATAAGATGGCCCCTCACCTGCATCACCAAGTTTGTCATTTATGCGATCATCTGCCCATGTGGCAGGTATTACATTGGCAAAACTGAGTGTTCCTTTAAAATCAGGATGGCACAGCACAGGTTGGCAATAAGAAATGCCCTTGCCTCAGGCAAGGGGGACCAACCTGTGGCTAAACATTTTGTTGAATATAGACACACGATGGCCACCTTTAAGCATAGAATTATTGATCACGTGCCAGACTCCATGCGGGGAGGCAATAGGGGAAGGAAACTTCTGCAGCTAGAATCCATGTGGATTCATAGGTTAAATACCCTCAAACCAGCAGGTCTAAATGACAGTTTAGGCCTCATCAATTTTATTTAGGTCCTGATTACAAAGAATTCCAGCAATAGTGGTCTTATAGATCGGGACTTATTATTTGAGTTCATGTAAACTTGGACAACAGAACTAAGGAAAGGGATTTTAGTTGATAAAGTGACAAGTAAGTAATTTATACCAGAAAAGAGTAGCTTGTAGTGGAAATTGAGGCACCTTGGGAACAGACAGGGGTTTGATCATTATGTCTTTTATTATTATGTCATTTTTTTATACACAGCAAGGTATATTGTTGGTATACACTGAAAAATGTTTTTATGTTGTTGAGTTAAGCACTTGATATTTTAACACTCACAAATGTTTTAAGAATAGATGATAGAGTATGCACTGATTTGTTTTAAAGCCGTGTTGTATGATGCAGTATTCACGGCGCTTTGTTTACACTGGTATCCATGTTTTTTTGCTGTAGACTCTAAGCTGGGTTGCTATGGACGCGCCTCCCGGCGCCGACGCGTCACTTCCGGTGAGACGACGGTGACGTCAGTCTGAGGCCCGGGACGGCGCGGCAAGCGACACCGGACAGAAGGGTATGAACTGTAGGAGGGGGTAAGTTGTATTTAAACTCACTGTTGTTTGCATTGCACTTATCCTGACGAAGGGGGAAACCCCGAAACGTTGATTCTGCACCATTACAGTTTGTTATTTCACAAGACTCTGAGTGCCACCTCATCATTATCGTTTGGTGTTATGCAAAGGGTTTTATCCCTGGAGGAGGGCACCTGAGCAAGTCAGCCCCATAGCAGGGGCTGAGCCGAGTGCCGGAGAAAAAACTATTATGTATATATATATATAATTCATCTACCTTTATTTAGTAAGGGACCCACAGTCTGAAGTGCCCCGGGCCCCCCATAGCCTTAATCTGGCTCTGAGCAGGACAGACGTTTAAAATGAGCAGCAATCCAGCTGGCCAAACACGTCCAACACAGATGACAATTTGTGCCAATCTGAGGGTCTAATTCAGGAGAGGAGACACATTCGAGCTGGTGATATTGCTGATGAACTGAACATCTCAGTGGGTACTGTGCACAACATTGTTCCTGAGCAACTGGGGTTCAGTCACTTGACATTGATTTCTTCTATACTGGGATAGATGGCTTGGTGTACTCTTGGAACAAATGCTTAGACCAGTATGGGGACTATGTGGAAAAATAATCTGTGCCAAGATCATACTATTGATTATATGTATATGTATGAGTTGAATACATTTATACAATGAGAGATTATGTTACCTAATTTATTGAACCACCCTTGTATGTGATCATCAGCGTTGCATGCAGTTTACATGTACCCCCGAATCAGGCCTAAAGAGTGTAATTCTAGATAAACGTTATACAATGTAAATTAAATTTTCAATGTCAGAAAAATGTAATAAAGACAGTTCTGGGGGAGAATGTGATAGCGTGTGAGAATTAGGAAGTGAGAGATTTTGTGAGACTATGCCTGTTTTTTAAAGTGGCAATCATTTTTATGGCAAAATCAACCTGTTTTTTCCATGTAAATGATTGCCACTTTAAAAAAACAGGCAAACTCTCCCAAAATCTCTCTTTTCCTGATTCTCAAACCCTATTACATTCCCCCCCACCCCCCTTCCCCGGTGTCTACCTCCACATGAGTCATAAAGGAGGCTGAATCAACCCATATTTTAGCAGAAAATCGTTAAAATGTTAAATTTAAAGAACATAATAGTTGTAAAGAGTTAGGAGGTTGCCCTACCTATGCCAGGGCCGGATTAAGCCTTGGGGGTGCCCGGGGCATTTAAGAAAGAGGGGCCCCGATGTAAGGTGTTAGATGTATAAATTGTGCATACCTTCCAACATATCCCATTCCAGGAGGGACAAAATGCTCTCTACCTGGACTTCCTGTGTTCAACTATTTAATTGATAAGAAAGGTACTTCAAAATAGGTGATTGCAATCCTAAATTAAGAGGGCAGTCCAGGCAAAGAACATTTTGTCCCTCTTGGAATGGATTATGGTGGGAGGTATAGATTGTGTATATTAAATTTAAACCAATGCTGTATATTAGTTTTAACTAATAGTTTAATAATGCCTGAGTACTGTTTATAGCTCCACCTAATTGAAAGACAACTATTTTAAAACTTTTCTTGTAGTGGAACAAAGACAACTTAACCTTAAAATACACATAAAAAAAAAATCATTTATCTTGTCACTTGCAAAAATAGCAGCAGCCTCTGTACTACTTACACACTGAGACAGGACTCTGGAGAACTCTCTGTGTGTGTCTCTATCTCTAGACCCAAATAGTTTAGTTACATAACTGTTTATACAGGACTCAGACACCCAGGCGGAGAAAAAGCTGGGATCCCTGTGTCACTAAGAGCCCTCTCCACACTCCTATCTCTCCTCTGGTCAAAAAGCTCTGTCAGTACCTCATGAAACATGATATTCCTGTGTCTCTGCCTGCACTGCATACTGTCCTGCTCGCATTCTGGCTGCTGGTTCTGCTGCTGCTTAAGAGGGAAAGCTAGTGATGTCAGTGTGGTCTGGCCGAGGGGGTGGGTGCTGACAAAGGGGGGCCCGGGGTACAGTATGCCCTGCATCCCCCCTTAATCTGGCTATGACCTATGCACACTTCTGCTTTGTGGAGGTCTTATCCGAATGCGTAGAGTAGCTTTGTACCCATTGTGCACTGGCTGGTCCATTAATGTGCAGTGGTTCTGTGCATCTAGTGCACTTCAGAAATTAATTTGACTTTTAGTACCTATAAGCAATCAGGTCAGTCCAGTATTTTATACATCACAGAAAGCAGCCAGATAGAAGTCTACAGCAGACTCTTCTATGCATGACAAGAAATTCTAATTTCCACTGTGCTAGTCTGCAGTGTTTAAAGACTTATATGATTATTGGAAAGCAGCCTTGATTGTAAACGTGAGAGACAAGACAAAAAAACAAACACAAAAACAGTGATGCTTGATTTATTTTAAACATTTTATCTCCTTTATATTACTTAAGACCTTAATTTGCACTAGTAAATTAAGTCTGTCTTTCTCTTTCTAATAACTACCAATGTAAACATGATGATGGTCTAGAGAGAATGCTTTAATGAAAAGAAAGATTTCATTATTTTTTTCTATTGACAAGTTTTGTCTACTGTCACTTCTAATTAATGATGTTTCCGCTCAACCTCCATCTGCCAAAGGGGGATTTCATTCATGTGGCATTCTGTTTAACAAGTTTAGAAACATTGTTGCCTTTTACACTGATGTTAATGTGTTTCTATGATGTGGGGATGACACATTCTATATTAGTGCATTGTTATTGAAGAAAAAATATCATTCATTCTTTGCCATACAAACAGAGAGACTAACGACAAGTCTAAAAACAGGAGGACACTTTGCATTTGATCCAAATACTGTTGAGAAACCTTAACTTCAACAACAATGTGCTTAGGTATTATTTAATACAAACACTATTATTAAATACAACACTATTTATCACAACCTTCTACTAATCCTATCTCAGTGTTAAGCAATTTGATTGGTAAATCCCACTAAGAATTTATTTAGTCAGTGGATGAAGCAGGTGAGGTTTTCGCCATTGCAATCACAAAAAACATGAATACATTACAAGCATGATTTGTTATACTGATGAAGAAAGGTGAAAGATTAGGCTTCTGAAAGGTAATACAATTTGTCTGTAGTGTGTGCATTCGCAGTCTGTATCTGAGTACATAAGAAAGAAAAAGTATAATTGGCACTTTCTCCTTATAGAATCAAACTCAAGCCAAAATGTATCAAACTCAGTCAAGATGAGCTCTTCATATACCATAGGGTTTAGAACAAATAATATGCATGTATACTTATAGTGAGAATAGAAACATAACATTTTATGGCAGTAAAGAACCACTTGGCCCAACTAGTTTGCCCTAACCACATGTACACACACACACTAGGATTCATTTTTATCAGTAGCCAATTAACCTACCATTATATATTTTTGTATTGTGGGAGGAAACCGGAGCACCCCATGCAAACATGGGGAGAACATATAAAGTCCAGACTGTTAGGGATGTGGTAGGAATGGAACCCATGACCTCAGTGCTGTGAGGCAGCAATGCTAACCATTATACCGTCCGTTTTTCCATAAATCTAGATATTGTCATAGATTATCAACAGGGACAATGATAGCATCTTCCCAATAGTTGACTTCCAGAATTTTGTATGAAATCAGAGTAGAATAGTACTTGCAGTAGTAGCTTGTGGGTAGATTGTAGACTATTAAATCATGATAATCTCTCTTTGATCCATAGATCTGTCTTTTCTGAAGGTTGCAGATTGAAGTGTTCACAGGGCAAATTAGTTTATATGGAGGTTAGCATTGAAAGAATTTGGTTCCTGCATTTCACAAGTTTCTCATTAAAAAAAGAATGATCTCCCATAATGTAGTAGATAAATATATTTTGGACAAAAATTTCATGAAATGCTTTTTTCCAGGAATACAGAATCTGTCCCTAAGCGACACATGAAGCAAACTCACAGTATGGTGAAGAAGCTGCTCTGAGGCAAGACAGTGGTCTCCAGCACCTGTGTTACTGGGTGTATACCTGTGCATTTTAAAAACTGGTCCTTTATTAGGGATTGTCTACGCTCCTAAACAGCACATATATAATATATAAATTAGTATTTCAGTTAGTAGTCATTTTAAAAGATGACTAAAAAGTCTCACTAAATAATTTTTCAAGTGAGTTAAAAATAAACTCCAAAAATCAATATAGGCATATTCAAGGCCAACTGATGAACTGGGATCACAGCGCCAATATTATGAAACCAGTGATCATTTATCTCTGAATGAAATAAAGTGCAACACATACAGTAAAAGCAAACTCCGAACATTCAATAGACCTTGAACGTTGCTTGTTGTGCCATACTTTGTTTGTCAAAAATTTAGGAAGTTCTCTATTTTTACAACAATTATGCTGTGGTGGCAGCATCTTAATGACAAAACAAGTAACTGAGATCTGAATGGATAAAAGTCAAATTTACCAAAGACAGGTGCTGTAGGCAATAGCTATGACCATCAGTTATGACTTCTGATGAGTACCAGATGAAAACATACACACATAGAGATCTTCATTTATAGCACCTTATCCTCATAGCTTGATATTCTCATATGCCCAGAGGACTTCATGCTCAGATTAGTAGGGACTTACATATATACAGCAGATGCCAACTAGTGCTAGCTAAGGTCAGTCATGCTGGCAGGTAACTGCATCACAACAGTGAAATAGGATTGTAATCAAATGACTGTCTGTGCCTTGGCAGCACTGCCTTGTCTGCTAGGCAAAATGCAAGTCAACAAGGATGAAAATGGTGGTAGCTACCTGTATGTGAGCTGACTCTAAATGAAGCTGCTGGTCCTAATACCTTTGTTTACTGTGTTTTTTTTTTTTTTTAGTAAATTGAACATCATTTAAATAAAGACAGTATTAGTGACCGGGGTGTCTAGTAGTTAACTTTATTTATCGTGATGATTATTAAGTGATTTTTCTTTGTACAAAGGTTCATGGCAAAGTCATAGAGGGACTTAAATATGTACTAAAACACACGCATTTGGAGATGTCTCTGGAGTCAGTTACTTGACTTATTTGGAAACAAGGAGCGTGCTGAAGGTCCAGGCACAATCTTATCCAGGAGGAAATATCCTTGCTTTATCTATTCACTATATTTCCAGGTATGCACTATGTGCAGTAAATAAAATAAATATGGTTAATGATAGTAAGCTTTCTACAGCCTATCAATATTTACATGTAGCATACTCTTATACACACAATCATCCACAAAGTTATGATGCTTGGTGGTTTATGGCTTGCAAAAGCAGTTACAGGAAATGCTGTTAACTTTTGCTGTCACAGAAATGCTAAAATCTACATCTAGCCTTACAACACTGTGAAAATATAAAATAGATACAATTACCAAGTACCACTCTTAGTTGAATTTAACAATGTAATGTGAGGAGGTAATGCAAATGCACTATTAGTTTTAAATAGACTATATCTACATGTGCACTAAGAATTATGTGTTTACAGGAAGCAGAAGATAATGCTTTAATTTGCATAATTCCATAAGCAATAATTAAGGCCATGTATTCTTATTAATACAGTAGTATAAAAAGTTAATTAAAGAGGGTAAAGAAAGACCTAATGTAAGCTGCCAAGGGAGATAAATCTTTTAGAGAAAGTCTTACTTGTATCCTTATATTACTGAATTCTAGCTGAATAATATTCAGTGTAATAATCACCATAGCTTTCTGAGAATATGCACTGACAAATGGTTATTGGCAACTTTCAATATTCAGTCTAATAATTTCCTGTGTTTCTGAAAAATAACTTTCCACTATGAATACTAATACTGTACAAATACATAATGCTGAGAAAGTAGGTGCTTCCATTTTGTGACCCATGACTAGTATAGCAGGTGTGTCCAATTCGCATGCCAAGGCAATAAAACTGAATTGCCAGACTCGAAAGGCATCCTGGACATAAACCTTGGATATAATACAATGAAGTTATATTTTGTCTAGAGTTGAAAGCAAGTTACATGTTTACATATAGGTAAGTGCTGCTTGTCTTGTGGTCTATACATGTTACTTGGAAATGGGAACACACTAAGGCAGTGGTTTCCAAACTTTTTTGAATCACGGCGCCCTAGAATATCAGAATTGTTTTCACGGCACCCCTAGACCAAAAATTTCTTATTGAGAAATTTAGAAAGAAATATTACATTAAGTAGATCGCGTTTATATGTCATCCTTAGGGTCAGTTGTGTGGTGAGGGACAAGATTTGCTTCTGTTTGGCCACATATTTTATGACTGGCAGCCACCAGCTCTGGTTTTGCCTATTATATTGACAATGAATAATTTGAATTGGTCCCAGACCACCAACCCGGGGCACCCCTGCAAGTGTCCCGAGGCACCCCAGGGAGCCACGGCACACAGTTTGGGAACCTCTGCACTAAGGCAATAAAATAATACTTTGATCATCATGATTTAATAGACCCAAGTCAAACTCTTAACTAAGGTCAGCAACTTTTTTTGCATGAGTAATGTATTAATGCTAAAATATGTACATTTCTATAAAATAACTCACTTTATCTTGCTTTTTTATATGAATAAATCAAGTGATGTCTCATATTTATTCATATAAAAAGCAAGAGAAAGTAAAGCAAGACATGTTTAATCCTCTATTTATTTAACATTCCATCTGAGGGACAAAGATGAGTACGAGAAGAAAAGAGGATTGCTATGTTATGATAAGATATAGGGTGGTTTTGTAATAGTAAGGAAATAGCTAGTCATCTACGTAGACTAAAGAATGAACTCTTAAGAAATCAACCAAGAACATTCATTGACACAAAGAGAAAAGAACACTTACAGTAAGTCATATTCCAAGTCTTGAGCAATAAGTCACAAAACACAGCACAAAACATAAAGTACAGTATACTGACATTTTCTGATTTGAAAAAGCGCACCATACAGTATTTATAAGGGTGAAAGAATAATTGATGGTTAGTGAATGAAAGTGTTATGTTAAGTTTAGAATAAACCGAGATATTTACAGATAAAGAGAAATTATTAGACGTAAAGTATTATACATAGCACTTTTATACATAAAGTATATATCAGTCAATACACTATCACTATCTAAAATATGTTACATTTTTATTATGATCCCTAAGTCATAACACCTTTATTTAAAAAAAAAACAAATTTTTTAGAAAATTGTTGGGTAAGAACTTCATCCACTCGCCTCTTCAATTAAAGACAAAACATTCATCAGAGTTGAGGAGTGCCGCATTTTAGCTAGTTTATCATGAGTTTGTGCCTCTGCTTGAGCACAGGTGCAACTGCTTAGCATTAGATGCAAAATGATGCTGATACAGTATGTACAATGTCTTTTTGCCTGATGCTCATGGAATGGCCAAAAATAACATATGATGCCCTATTTTCAGCTGACCATGTACATTGATAATGCACTTTTTGCAAAATCAAATGTCATCATTTTGTACCTGCATTTGTTTGGCCTCATTCAAGGGCAGATATATTAAGCCTGGAGAAGTGATAAAGCAGTGATAAGTGGAAGGTGATAACGCACCAGCCAATCAGCCCAAATATGTACATTTACATATTGGAGCTGATTGACTGGTGCATTATCACCTTGCACTTATCACTGCTTTATCACTGCTTTATCACTTCTCCAGGCTTAATACATCTGCCCCTCAGTTACCTAATCATAGCAAATGTGTTTTATTACTTTTTAGTATGCTGATAACATGACTAAAGTGTTTTGTTTGAAAGCCAAGTGTGTATTAAGCTATTACGTAAAGTCTAAGGTGTACAGTGGCAAATGAGTCACAATTAATGTATAGATTCTAATCTAATGATGTGTCCAGGTGAGGAATATATAATAAGCTCATTTGTGACTTCAAAAAGCTTTACAGTATGTTTTAATTTTATTCATTAAAATATTCAAATTTTGGGGCTGTTCATACTAACTCACAAACATTTTAAGTCCTGCTTTTAAGAGTGATGGGTCCTGCTCTTAAGAGTGATACTGTAAGTCTTGCTCTTAAGAGTGATTTTTGGGGAGATGTACTAAGCAGTGATAAAAGTGGAGAAGTGAGCCAGTGGAGAAATTGCCCATGGCAACCAATCAGCTGCTCTGTATACTTTGATAGTATGCAAATTATAAATGTTATGTAAATGCTAATTGGTTGCCATGGGCAACTTCTCCACAGGCTCACTTTTCCACTTTTATCACTGCTTAGTACATGTCCTCCTAAGTACTGCTCTGAAGAGTGATAAGTACTGCTCTGAAGAGTGATAAGTCCTGCTCTAAGGAATTAAGATGGACCTCTAGTCAGTGAAAGTGATTGGGCAGAGCTACAAAGTGTTTTCTAAACTCGTAAACAGTATTCCTATACTCCCCAGGCACACATACATTTTAGACCGCAATATTTACAGTTTATTTTTATTCATTTGCACTGTTCTGATTGGAAAGCCATTAAAACCTGCTGGCCAGCACAATCCTTCCACCTTACCACCAAAATGTTATGTATTTTCAACTATCACCTCCTTTAATTACAACGGTGCCCTTGTGGTTATGTAACTGTTTATAAAATGTTATAGTCATCTTCCAATAATATACAAACTGAAAGTCCCGGCTTTTGTGCTGTGTGATGTGTGTTTACCTTGCTGTGTGATTAACTTTACATCCATGAGACATACAGTAAGAAGGGAAATAAAAATGTACCAAGGCTTTAATGATAGAACTAAAAGTACTTCTGACTCATGCAAAAATACATTGAGTATTAGATACAGTGGTGCACCAAGCCAGGTGTTTGAAGGCAATGATTCGTTTACTGACTCTCAGCACTGAGGTCTTGGATTCGATACCTATAAATGCCTATATATGTGGAAGCATGATCTTGCAGTGGTTGCGGCGTTTTCTTCCATTTGATCAGGTTTCCTCCCACACTCAACAAACATACTAGTACTGAAGGTTTACTGGCATAACCCTAGTGTGTCCAGGTTGTGGACTTAGGGGTGAGGCCGCCCAAAGGCACAACAGTAGCAGCTGCCCCGCCTGTCTAATTTTATTATTTTTATTGATTGGTTATAAACCCTGATTTGATGATAGCCATTTTAATACAATAATAAAGAAAAAGCCACTATGATTTTTTTTTAAATTATGTATACATATTTACTAAGTAGGACAGATTACAGGGGCAGTATGTGCATGTCCTTCCCGTTTACACTCCATTCAAGATTGTATATGGTACAGTACGGTGGAAATATTTTGCTGTTTCTGGTACTTCTTGGGCTGACAATACCACACAATCATCCAAGTGCTGCCCCCAAACAAGTGCCACCCCTAGGCATGTGCCTCATGTGCCTAATGGGAAAGCCGCAACTGTGTGTTTCTGTACATGTGATAGGAAATGGAGACTGTAAGATCCACTGGGGCAGGGACTGGTGTGAATGACTTAGGGGTACATTTATTAAGCAGTGATAAGAACGGAGAAGTGAGCCAGTAGAGAAGTTGCCCATGGCAACCAATCAGCTCTGAAGTAACATCTATAATTTGCATACTATAAAATGATACAGAGCTGCTGATTGGTTGATGGGGAAATTTCTCCACTGGCTCACTATATATATATATTTGGTTAACGTAAAATGATTCATACTGCAGATATAACTCTCTTAAGAAATTCTTGTTTTATCTACTCATTTTGTTGAAAATGTTCAGACTTGTGATGAAAAAGATCACCATGGTGAGAAATTCTACAACTTTTTAAACATGTTATGGACTTTTGGATATATTGTTGATATACTGTTATTCTTATCTAATATTCTACATGTTAAATATTGCTGCGTCTGTTCATATGATCTAAGATGCAGTATCAGGAAGATATTAAGTCATAACAAAATACATTCTAGGAAATGGTATTGTTGTTTATGATACATAAATGGAAGATAAAGTGAAACAATATCACAGGAGACAGCAGGAAGAGGAATCTTGTTGTTGGGTGTTTAACAGTTGGAGTGTTTTCTTTTTTTGCTAAATCATAGAATGTTCATAAATAGTAAGTTCTCTTAGTTGGTCATTTTTGCTATAGAGTTGACTGGTTAGAAAATCACAGAATAATTGTGTTTTTAATGACAATTTTGCTTCCATTAAATAGGTAATTTTTAAAGTGGGATCATTTTTTCTAGGTTTTAACTTACCAACTACTTTATGTATCACTGTGTTTTATTTGAATCAACTTTTTGATAGAAAGTACAGTATATTCTAGAACTTTCCAGTGGAAGTTTTAAAATTTAATTTGGACAACTAAGTTGAACCATTTTGAAGTATTATTAAAAGTACCCATGTTTTCCTCCTTACGCTGTCTTTAGATTTTCCTGAAGTCTAATTATTTAGCAGTGCCCTTAAAAGTGACGGCGATGAAGTCTGTGTTTTATATGATCACTGAACAACAGCAATTATTTTAATTTTTATCCTATTTGTAACTTTCTAGATCACAGGTTCTCAAACTCGGTCCTCAAGACCCCACACAGTGCATGTTTTGCAGGTCTCCTCACAGAATCACAAGTGAAATAATTAGCTCCACCTGTGAACCTTTTAAAATGTGTCAGTGAGTAAATAATTCACCTGTGCACCTGCTGGGTTACCAGCAAAACATGCACTGCGTGGGGTCCTGAGGACCGAGTTTGAGAACCTGTGTTCTAGATCACTCGAACTTTAGGACCCCAAACAGTTCATGTTTACCATGTCTCCTCACAGATTCGCAAGTGAAAAAATTGAGCTCCATCTATGAATGTTTTAAAATTTCTCAGTGAGTAGTGAAAACACATGTGCACCTGCCAGGTGTCCTGGAAAATGGGAACTGTGTGGGGTCCTGATGACCGAGTTTGAGAACCACTGTTCTAGATAATGGTCTCTAGATAAAAGATCCCCTTCCAGTATATTTTATTGATTTATAAGCAATGATAGAGCCATATCACAAAGTACTAAAAATACTGAAACATACTAAACTATGTTGTGTCAGGCTGCTCTCTTATCTGTACAGCTCCAACTACAGCAACATAAAATAAGTCTAGTAGGCAAAAGTTCAGAAAAGGTAGAATAACGTTTTTCAGCTATTGTATTTCAGTTATACTTAAATGTGATTCTATGTAATGCATACCTTCCAACATGATCCTCTCCAGGAGGGACAGAATGCTCTGCTCCTAGACTTCCCTCTTAATTTATGATTGCCATCACCTGTGGTGAAACACCTTTCTTATCCAATGACCTGTTCAACACAGGTGCTAGCAATAAAAAATTAAGAGAAAAGTCCAGAAGCAGAGCATTGTGTCCCTCCTGGAGGGGGTCATATTGGGAGGTATGTGTAATGGTCAGTATATATGATCTTATATTATACACATTTTACATATATATATATATATATATATATATATATATATATATATATGAAGACAAGACCCATCATTGTTACCTTTACCACATTAAACAGTTAAAATGGTAAACACATAAGAAAATGTTTTTTTTTTAAAAGTTCTAAATGGACAATGTGATCAAAGAGTTTTGTTTTCTATCTATCTATCTATCTATCTATCTATCTATCTATCTATCTATCTATCTATCTATCTATCATCTCTCTCTCTCTCTCTCTCTATATATATATATATATATATATATATATACATACATACAAATATATATATACTACATTTACTATACCTATATAACGCATATATAACAAATATTATTTCTATTTCTGGATAAAGTTTGTACAGTGTAGATGGTGTTGAACTTTTCATTTCTTCTGTATACACGGTAACAAATACAGTTAGATTATAAAGAAGTGTGAAACTGAGTAATAGCTAGAAGCTTACAGAGATGTACACTCTTTGTATTATAGGCTAATAGTACAGTATTTTACGTATATCTACCTATAACACAGGTAAGCCTGCATACTTTATCTAGAACAGTCTAATCAGATGTGTTGTACATCTGTACTCACAATCACACACTTTCTAGGCAGACATCCAATCTTAAAGCATGTCCACCGCAATAGGTACAGATTCAAAATGCAGAAGGGGATGTGGATGATATCCTAATTCTAGTGATGCAGAGAAGGTTCCTAATGCCATGTAATGCTGAGAACATGACTCGCTCAGCAGGTCAGTAGGATTGTCCAGAAAGTATGCAAGCAGCACATAAAACACATTATTAATCACAGTGTGCTTTTAAACCTCAATTCAACACTTTGGTTCTGAGGATAACGCTACTTATGTTTAGTATTAGGAACATGCATCAGCCTCATAGACAAGCACATTACACTGACAGTGGTCTCTGAGTCATTGGTAACATTTAAATGCACAAAGTCTTGGTAATTAAATAATGCAAGATGTTACTGATGGTCAAACACACAATATGGAATGATTAGACCAGGGGGTAAAGTACTTGCCCAAGTTGGTACAAAAAGGCTGACCGGGCGCTCTACTTGGGGTGGCAGCTGCTTCCCCGCAGCATTCATTTCCCATGCAGATGAATTCCTGTATGAAGCGATCTTGTATCAGTCATTTATTCCATATGCCAAGCTCTCCGAGGCAACTGGGAAGAGTACGCAAGTTATCAGGACAGAGGCACCTTTTGTGCAAGCTAACTAATCCATCTCAGGACAGGAGAGTGTGCGGAACAGCATCTGGTAGCAGAATCAGCAGCAGGGACTCTAAAACGTTATCACATCCAGATAGATCCCCACTGCTATCCTCTCTCCCCTCCCTCCTTCCCAGCACAGCTCAGCCTCTCTCTCTCTCTCTCTCTCTCTCTCTCTCTCTCTCTCTCTCTCTCTGTTGCTGTCATTTAGTAACATGTTTCTCCACCTGCTGGCTTACATGTACTTTCTTCCACTCTTTAATCACTTACCCCATTGTGATTAGGCTGTCCTAATGCCTCATTTCCTTAAATACTTTTGCAGTAATGCCAGGGTGTGCAAGATCTGAAGACTAAAGGGTTAATTATATTCAATATTATAAAGTGTTTTTACTTTTACAGGATGCTGGAGCAGAATAATGGATGGGATTGTAATTCTGATGGTTGCTAGGAATCAGTTTAATATGAAAATACTGAAATCTGCATGGTGAAAGTCTTATGGTTTATAGGAGAAAAACACAGGTTTTTAAGAAAAAGCCTAAAGCCTATGGAGCTATTTTAAAAAGGTGGAAATTATGGAGAGAATCCAGTTATCTGCGATATATCTGAGTGCCATTGGAATACAGTTGTAATGGTGAAATCGGGATGTACTGTAGCCAAAAGGCAATTATAATGTAGGTATTCATAATCGTAACACCATAATAATGACCATTATACTGTCATTGTTAAAATGTTGACAGGTGAAATGTTATCATTGTCAGAATGTTGACATTAGAGTTCAGCAGTGGGCAAGAGAATTAGAGCTAGGCTGTGTGGGGTGGCATAGGGTTAGGCTATGTGTGTGTGTGTGTGTGTGTGTGTGGGGGGGGGGGGGGGGTGAGGAGTGTGGGGAGGGGGGTAGAGTTCAGGGATGTGCGGTGAGGTAAATAGCCTGGCTAACACCAGAGCCAGATTTACACATAATACAGAATATGAGACAAAGGGTTCATGTGGGCATTATTCACAGGTGCAGCAGTATATACTGAGTTTTGATCAGATAGGTGAAAAATGTAGGCAGGGGGCAGTGGCGTAACTAGAAATTTTTCTCCCCCAAGCCACAAAATTCTCTGGCGCCCCCCCCCCCCCCCCATATATATGGCACTAGTAAAGCGATGAAACTGCGCGCGCCGCAAAAAGGGGCATGGCCTTACTGAAATGGGTGTGGCTTTGCATGAAGGGGCCTGGTTTTGCAGGACAAGACTACCTTATACCCCAGTTTTGCAACCTGCATGCCCAGACGTTGGCCACCACAGGAAAAAAATAAATAATCCTGATTCATGCCCCTTACATTTGTCATTTTTCCTCCGTATAGTAATGCCCAGTATACATTATGCCACATACTGCAATGGCCCTTAGACATTATGCCACACACAGTAATGCCCATGACACAATATGCCACACACAATAATGCCCCTGACACATTATACCACACACCGTAATGCCTGTGACACATTATGACAGGCATCACAATGCCCGTTATACATTATGCTACACACTGCAATGCCCCTGATAGATTATAGCACATACAATGCCTGTGACACATTATGACACACACCGCAATGTCCGTGATACATTATGCCACACACTGCAGTGTCCGTGATACATTATGCCACACACTGCAATGTCCGTGATACATTATGCCCCACACTGCAGTGACCCTGAGACATTATACCACATACCACAATTCCCGTGATGTAGTATACCACACACCATAATGCCTGTGACACATACCGCAATGCCCGTTATACCCTATGCCACACACTGCAATGCCTGTTATACATTATGCCACACACTGCAATGCCCCTGAGACATTATACCACAAACCACAATGCCCGTGATATAGTATGCCACACACCGTAATGCCTGTGACACATTATGACACACCGCTATGTCCGTAATACATTATGCCACACGCCGCAATGCCCATTACACATTAAGTCCTACAGTAAGGCTTCTAATTACTTTTAAATTACCTGCTTATTGCCAGGGGTTTCATGCTCTTGGTTCCATGCACGGTGCCAGGGGTTTTCATGCTCAGGGTGTCATGCTCGTTGCCAGGGGTTTTATGCGGTAGGTGTTATGCTTGTTGCCAGAGGTATCATGTGCTGGGTTTCAAGCTTGTTGCCAGGTGGTAATATTCGTTGCCAGGGGTTTCATGCACTGGGTGTCATGCTCGTTGCTAGGGGGTAATGCTTGTTGCTAGCAATTTCATGAGCTGGGTGTTATGCTTGTAACCAGGGGGTAATGCTTGTTGCTAGGGCTGTGCTCCCAGTGCCACATATGCCCCAATGCCAGATATTCCCCCACAGTGCCAGGTACACATATGCCCCCAGGCCAAATATGCTCCCCCAGGGCCAAATATGGTCCCCCAGGGCCAAATATGCCCCACCAAGTGCCAAATATGCCCCCAGTGCCAAATATGCCCACTCCTAGTGCCAAACATGCCCCCCCAAGTGCCAAATATGCCCCCCAGTGCCAAATATGCCCCACAAGTGCCAAATATGTTCCCCCAGTGCCAAATATACCCACCCCCCAGTGCCAAATATGCTCCCCCAGTGCTAGGTACACCCTCCTTCCCCCCTGGGCTCCCCCCGCTGCTGTGCTGGTTTGGGAAGGAGGGACACGGAGGGCACAGCGCGCGCCTTTCCTGTGTGTCCTTCCTGCGTCTCCAGTGGAAGCAGCATGTCTATCAAATGAAGTGCTGGTTCGTGAGCCAATCAAAGCTCACGAACGTGCACTTCATTTAACAGACATGCCGCTGCCGCCGGAGCCCCAGGAGAGACACATAGGAGAGGCGCGCGCAGTGCCCTCCGTGTCCCTCCTTCCCAAAACAGAATCAGTAGCGGTGGCTAGGGCGCCTTACAGCCCTGCGCACCTCCAAGTGCTCGCAGTGGCTACAGACCCCTAGTTACGCCACTGGCAGGGGGGCACTACCTCACCTGCCATAGATTTTTTACTTCAGAGTTTTGACAATTTCTAAAAGATTCTTTGTATTTTTCATATACTTTATAAAACTATAACTGGCTAATACGTAAGTATGACAGGAAAGGCTCTGCCTCACATGCCTCACCGCACGTCACTGGTAGAGTTAGGCTATGTGTAGGAGGTAGGGTTAGGCTTTGTGTGGGGAGGTTAGGGTCAGGCTGTGTGGGAGGGCATAGGGTTAGCTGTGGGGGGGGTGTAGAGTTAGGCTGTGTGGGGGTAAGATTAGGCTCTATGTGGGGGAGTAAGGTAAGGCTGTGTGGAGGGGCGTAGGGTTAGGCTATGTGTAGAGGAGTAGGGTTAGGCTGTGTGGGAGAGTAGGGTTAGGCACTAGAGGGGAGGTTAGGAGTAGGGATTAGAGTTAGGGAAATTATACTTACTGTAAGGCTGGAGAAGTGCAGGTCTGATCCGGAAGTGATGGTCAAATTACCTCTGTGGCCCAGAATTTGCCAGTGTAGCCGTAAGGGGCAGGTAAGTGACTGCTGAGAGACCAGGATGAAATGTCAACATTCTAAAACGTTGTCATCTTATCACTGTTTATAAGATGAATGTCAGCATGGTCAATGTCGACTTATGGGCACGTCAACGTTCTCATGACATGACAAATGTTGATATAGCAAATGTCAACATTTCATACCCAACCCTAAATGGCAGAAAACTAGCATGTTACATGCTTACATCTTCACATGTACCCCATATAGGTGCAGAGCAAACTGAGAGATGTTGGGCAACTGTAACAGGGATAACATCGCAGCTGTACATTGCCAGGAAATGAATGTGCCCCTAAGAGTAGCATATTATGACATCTTGTTAGGTAAAGGCATAAGAATAATAGATATACAGAGTTTGGTGTCTGTAATGATTCTGCAACTGGCTTTGGATGCAGTAAACTTTCTGGGATGAATTAACAATACAGAGTTGCTGTGCTAACATGTATACCTCAATGAGAGGCTTATTCATCATCCTTTATGGGCCTGTTACACATGCAGAAAAGCTAGTTTCCACATTTATTTAGCAATGGGCAAGTTCATTAGTAGGAGTGAGATGGGGCCACCTAATCAGGGCCAGTTTTAGATTCAATAATGGTGTACTAAGTACATGGGAATAGTATTTTTACTCACCCCTCTATACCCTACACTACATGACTGACCCCTCTGTACCCTACACTACATCACTGACCCCTATATACCCTACACTACATCAATGACCCATCTATACCCTACACTACATGACTGACCACTCTAAACCCTATACTACTGTAAATGCTGATTTACCATACAGGACTAAAAGCAATACTTTAAAATACACTCAATACACTTTAAAATCAAGCCACTGCGGCCGCTGTATTCAATCCTTAACCAACGTACTTTTTACTCAGTTTGCGTACAAAGCCCCGTACAGTGGCCCTCATTCCGAGTTGTTCGCTCTGTATTTTTCATCGCATCGCAGTGAAATTCCGCTTAGTGCGCATGCGCAATATTCGCACTGCGACTGCGCCAAGTATCTTTGCTATGAAGAAAGTAATTTTACTCACGGCTTTTTCATCGCTCCGGCGATCGTAATGTGATTGACAGGAAATGGGTGTTACTGGGCGGAAACACGGCGTTTCAGGGGCGTGTGGCTGAAAACGCTACCGTTTCCGGAAAAAACGCAGGAGTGGCCGGAGAAACGGTGGGAGTGCCTGGGCGAACGCTGGGTGTGTTTGTGACGTCAACCAGGAACGAAAAGCACTGAACTGATCGCACAGGCAGAGTAAGTCTGAAGCTACTCTGAAACTGCTAAGTAGTTAGTAATCGCAATATTGCGAATACATCGGTCGCAATTTTAAGAAGCTAAGATTCACTCCCAGTAGGCGGCGGCTTAGCGTGTGTAACTCTGCTAAATTCGCCTTGCGACCGATCAACTCGGAATGAGGGCCAGTGTACGCACTTTGCATACACACGCCACGACGGACGTACAAAGTACACGCAGTGCATACACACACACCGACATGCTGAGAGCACAATGCAGCTTCACGTGTGGCTGAAATACATTTAATACCTTAGCAGGAAAAGAGACAAGACACCAATTGTATTTAAGAAGTTGGAATCCGACCCGCCAACATATAATTGATAAAAGGGGGTTACAACAAATATACAATTACAATAAGAGAAAAGAGGCTACAATACAATGGTACATAAGTTTGGTTTCGCCAGCGCCACTCGGTCCGGTGCTCAGATCAATCAAGCAAGATGACCTTCAGAGAGAGAGAGAGTGACCGGCTAGGCAGCTTTGGCTTTTATACAGTTGGTACAAACACAATACAATGGAAACTGTAACCTCTTCATCCATAGGTCAAATGGCTGGTCATTTACAGTACAGGAGGGGTCATAGGTTGGTTTGAATAGGTGGGCGATGTCTGTTCCAGGTGTGCTTGCAGTTGGTCTCCACTGGATTCCCGCCGCATAACAGAGTACAGTAAATACAGTATAATAGTAATATTCTGTTCCTGCGCATAATTATGAGCAGGAGCATGCTATCTTCTGCAAACTGCTACTGGAATGTTACCCTTAAAATACCCTACAGCTGGATACCAAACACCACCTCATAACCTAATGCTGTCCCCTCATATCCTGTAAAGGTGAATTCCTTTGTTGCTGTACCATTTAAACAAGTATAAATTGCTGGTGTGGTGCATGTGGGCTATGTGTTCATTGTGCACTATGTGGATTAAATATGTGATATGTCTTTGTGGCTTTTCCATGCGAGTACAAATGCTACCGTAATTACTCATACCACGCGCTAATACGCAGGACCGCGTGAGCGGTCATACGCAACTTGCGAATATGTGCACGCACGGCAGAACAAGTACACGCATGAAGGCCATCTGTGTGGAGTTTGTACGTGATGTGTGTACTGTAATATTTTCCGACTTCGACAGTCCACCATTTGACAGTCATCAATAACTGCCACTCTTAACTAATAAACTAAAAATATTACATATACAATTTATATACAAGCTTGGATGATCGGGGGAGAGTTGTTGGTGGGAAATGTATAGCCTAGTGGGATAGTAAAAGCATGTATGTATGAATCAATGTCTAAGGGGCATGTATCATCATGCCGTATATGTTCTAAGTAAGCTTCGAGGTATTGCGAAGTATACATTAAATCTTTCTCATCCAGTATTAAGGGTCTGTAAATGGGCAAACAAACACTACCGAGCTCCTTTCGGGAAAGGGCTTTTGACCCTCGCCTTTTCGGCTTCTAATACCAACAAATGGGGAGCACATTTAGTTGATGATACATGGAGGGGGAACATATGTGAATGCTACTGTATGTGGATAACACCTGTTGACTATGTGTGCCATTAACTGAGGGTTGCAGAGATGAAGATAAGACACATATATAAAAATACATTTACATCAACATTGGGTAGGGTTGACGTCTTTTCCGGTTGAATGTTTCTGGGTAAAGGGGGAGACAGAGAAAAATGGTGAAAGAAACAGGCCATGAAATTAATTTGCAATCCTTATCATAACACTGTTTCAATCGATGGGTCATAAACCAAATCTACTGCTGTGACAACGCCCTTGCTCCTTAGACTCATCAAATTTGTGCCGTGCTTGCGTCGCGTTAGAATTCGAACACACTTAAATATCAAGCCAATAATTATGACGACACCCAGGATACACAGGAGAAACTTTCCTACAGTTGCAATTACATTCTGCACCTACTCTCCTAATCCAGAAAACCATTTGAGTGGGTTTAACCATGAGATCCAGCCGGTCAATTCATTACCCACAGCCGTCAAGGTAATATTGTGTTTCCTCCGGAACTCCCACTTCAACTGTAAGATCTCATCCATCTTTTGATCGATGATCTCCGTGGGGTCGTCAGTGCTATTCGTAATATACGTACAGCACTTCACGCCATATTGAGTTGCCAGGGTAACACAGTACCCACCTGTCACAGCTGTAACGTAATTCAGGACCATCCTGTGCTGGATTAATTCTTTCTTGTAAGCTTGTAACTCCCTTCCTGTATACCTGAAGGTGTCATCATACATCTCAGTGATATTATCTATCAAGTTGGCTAGCGCATGGATGTACCTATAATTTATAGTTCCTAAGGCAGTACGGGTGATAACTACTGTGAGAAGGAACTGAATCCCGGTGGATTCATGGATCAAATCAGAGGTTGCGTGCTCTGCCCTATCTATGAGGTGTCTCTTGATGATGTGTTCATAGTGGGTATGAGTATAAGGAGTCTAAGCGCTGCGGTGAACGTCTTTCATTTTATCATGGGTTATGGTCATGACCTCTGGTAGTACTCTCCCAATATAACACAATCCTTCAGAGCTCGGAGTAAGCCACTTGTACACTTTCCTCCCACATATGAAATAGGCATCATCTGGGAGAACATAGAGGACAAAATGTAACATCACCATATTGCAAACCCAGGTAAAGAAACAAATCCCTAGTTCTCTCATTTGCTCAGTACAAGTATTGGGCTGGATGATATGGGCACAATACCCCTGCGATATCTTTCCAACCCACATGGTTTTGCTTCCACGTGTATACCGGTACCGAAAATACTTCCCACTGTTGGTTATCTTGCGTACAAGTTCAGAGTCGATAGGAACCCTATCAGCTCTGTGTGAAAAGGTCATTGTCTGGTTATTCCAAGTCACTTCCCAATTTCCTGGTTTTCGTAAATTGGAAATATTAAAACACAACAGGGACCTATCTACGTTGTACTGGTGGAGCTTCAAGCTAGGGGGCCTGGATATATTGAATTTCTTGTCCACCGGTCTCCCACCCCGTAATTTGAGTACCTCATCTATTGCTAAAGGGTACGGCACTAATCCTGACTTACTCTGTCCTTGAGGTACCTGTGAGCACACCCAACATTCTGTCTGGTTTAAGACCTTACCCACTAATGAGTGGTAATCACTCAATGGATGTCGGTCCATGTCAATATTAATATTGGATTGACATCTCTGGATGCACCCATCTTCGACTATGTTCTCACAATTCCTACAAATATAATATTCATCAGACAATAACCCCTCACATTGCCTCCGAGCTCCATGACTACCAGAGCGCTTACTGATACCAGCCTTTACTCGAGTGATGTGCTGCTCCTGAGATCCTACAAATCAGTACTTGTCATCAGAACCCATTCCAGATTCTTGCTCGACCTCTCTGGGACCCTCACCAAAACAAATTGTCCTGATCAAAAACAGAATTACTAGAAATACCCGAAACGCAGTCTCTTGAGGTAGATCCATTTCGTTAAGGGAAAAGAAGATAAGAAGGGGGAGAAAGAGAAAAGGGCAGTGGGAAGTGAAAAAAGAAAACTGGTTCGACAACCGCCTTTGATCTTGTTGCTCTCTGCGCTCAGGTGCCGTTTCAACAGTCCTGCCTCTCAGCTTTCTCGGAACAAACACTCTAGTGATACGAGGTTCTCTTCGACTTGCTCTTTGTCACGAGTTTTCTCCGGGTCAGCGAATTTCTTGCAGTGGGACTAGTGGACCCAAGTCTCTCTTTCGGCGACCTTTAGTGCTGTTGTGCTGGTTAACAAGACTTGGTAAGGTCCTTCCCACCTGTCAATGAGGCAATCTGAGCGTAGAAAATTTTGTATCATCACATAATCCCCAGGCTCAACGTCATGACAATTACTGTTCGGTAGGTCAGGAATCACCAGCTTTAGATTTCTTTGTTGATTTCTCAGCTGCTGGCTCATCCTAACCAAATATTTCACAGTTATGTCATTATTGCACTTCAAATCATCCTGGGGGTCTATCATTACATGTGGTTGTCGACCAAAAAGAACTTCAAAGGGTGATAAGTTAAGCGGTGACCTGGGATTGGTTCTGATACTGTACAACACTAGTGGCAAAGCTTCTGGCCACAACAATCCAGTTTCAGCCATCACTTTGCTCAGCTTGTTCTTAATAGTGCTGTTCATTCTCTCCACCTTCGCACTCGCCTGTGGTTGGTACGGAGTATGCAGCTTGCTATTAATTCCCATCAGTTTGCACATGACCTGAAAGACTTCACCTGTAAACTGGGTACCCCTATCACTTTCAATCATTCTAGGGATACCATATCTGCACACAACTTCCTGCACGATTTTCTTTGCAGTGAACACAGCAGTATTTGTGTCAGCGGGGAATGCTTCTACCCAGTTGGAAAACACATTAGTACATACTAACACATACTTTAAATTCCTACAGGGTGGTAACTGTATGAAGTCGATTTGTATTACCTGAAAAGGTCCGTCTGTAGGAGGGATATGGGATGGCTCCATTGGTATTGCCTTACCAATATTCTTCCTCAAGCAAGTAAGACATGTCATTGCTTTCTTACCTGCATGAGAAGAGAATCCTGGTGCACTCCAGTAGGCTCTTACCAGCTTGCACATACCCTCCTTGCCCAGATGAGTCAGACCGTGTGCCGCCCCAGCTAGACTTGGGAGATATGTTCTGGGGGCCACTGGCTTACCGTGTCCATCTGTCCAAAGTCCTGAGGACTCCTGACCATATCCCTTTGCCTTCCAGACCGCCTTTTCCTGTAGGGAACACAAATTTTGCATTTCAATTAACTGTTGCATGTTAACTGTTTCAAATGTCATCAGTGATGTGATATTCGTTTGTATGGTTGTGCTTGCTGCTGATTTAGCAGCTTCGTCTGCCCGGCTGTTACCAAGTGAGACTGGGTCTTGGTTGTAAGTGTGTGCTTTACACTTGATAACAGCCACTCTGTTTGGTTCCTGTATTGCTGTCAGGAGCCTTTTGATGTGAGACGCATGCGCTACAAGTGTGCCAGCTGCCGTCATGAAATTTCTGGGGCGCCACAGGGCCCCAAAATCATGCACCACTCCAAAGGTGTACCTAGAGTCCGTGTATATATTAGCTGACTTACCTTTGGCCAACTTACATGCTCTGGTCAGAGCGACCAGCTCAGCGACTTGCACTGAGTGTGGTGGGCCAAGAGGTTCAGCTTCTATGATACCTACGTCATCTACAACTGCATATCCGGTGTACAAGTCTCCCGATTCCGTCTGTCTGTGGCAACTACCGTCAGTGTAGAAGGTAAAGTCTACTCCTTCCAGTGGGTTGTCACTGATGTCAGGTCTCACTGTAAAAGTTTGGTTCAGGAATTCCATACAGTCATGCATATCAGTATCTGCACTAAATCCGCCTTCACCATTATTCTCATCCTCCACCCTTTGTGCCTTTCCAGGCACACTTGGCAAGTAAGTTGCAGGATTTAGTGAGCTGCATCTCTTAATGGTGATGTTTACCGAGGCCATCAGTGATAATTCCCACTTTGTAAACTGAGCAGATGAGACATGTCTGGTTTGGGCGGAGTTCAGCAAGGCTGATTCTGCATGAGGTGTTTGGATGGTCAAGTCATGTTCTAACACTACGTCCTCGCTTTTACTTACCAGCAAAGCTATCGCTGCGGCACTTCACAAGCAAGTGGGGAGAGACCGCGCTACGGTGTCCAACTGTGCACTGTAGTAAGCTACCGGTCTGCTGGCATCACCATGTCTCTGCATTAAGACACCTGCCACGCACCCAGCACTTTCAGTACCGTACAATTCAAAGGGCTTTTCATAATCTGACATACCCAATGCAGGTGCTTGTGATAAACACTGTTTTAGTCTCTCAAACGCCAGTTCAGACTCATCTGTGTGTGAGACCCGTTCTGGTTTGTTCGAAGAGACCATCTCCTGTAAGGGTAGTGCTAGTATGGAAAGCCCTGGAATCCAGTTTCGACAGTACCCACACATTCCGAGGAAAGTGCGGACCTGTTGCTGAGTTTGTGGCATGGTCATGTCGCGAATCGCCTGTATCCTATCAGCGGTCAGGTGCCTAAGTCCTTGTGTCAAGCAGTGTCCCAAGTATTTAACCTTGGTCCGGCACAACTGCAACTTATCCTTTGAAACCTTGTGTCCTGTCTGGGAAAGATGAAACAGAAGCTGTTTAGTATCTTTCAAGGACGACTCGAGTGAGTCAGAACACAACAAGTCATCAACATACTGTATTAGCACTGATCCACTCTCAGGTTGAAATGATTGTAAACAGTCATGCAAGGCCTGGGAGAAAATACTCGGGCTGTCAATGAAACCTTGGGGAAGACGAGTCCAGGTGTACTGTACTCCCATGTACGTAAAGGCAAAGAGGTATTGTCTGTCAGGGTGAAGAGGGACAGAAAAGAAAGCAGAACAGAGGTCAATGACAGTGAAGAATTTTGCGGTAGAGGGAATTTGCAAGGATGACAGCTGGATTGGGCGCTACGGGGAATTGGCTCTCAACTATTTCGTTTATCCCCCTTAGATCCTGCACTAGCCTGTAACCCCTCCCCCCACTCTTTTTCACAGGGAAGATGGGACTATTGGCGGTGCTGGACGTCCTGACTAGGATGCCCTGCTGTAGCAGCCGCTCTATGACGGGGTACACTCCTAATTCTACCTCTGGCTTCAGAGGATATTGAGGGATTTTTGGAGCTATCCTACCATCTTTTACTTGTACTGCTTCTGGAGCTACATTCGCCATCAATCCAGTGTCCTGTCCATCTTTGGTCCTAAGGGAACCCAGTATTTGCAAGATCATTTCATCTACCTTTGATGGACACGTGTCTATAACAGTAGAATGCGACATTAGCCTTTGAGGGGTGTCTAGTATATCTTGCACTTCTTGTGCATGGTTCTCAGGTATATCCAAGAAGACACCTTCAGCAGTACAATATATGACACACCTCATTTTACACAATAAATCTCTGCCGAGTAGATTAGTCGGAGCCGATGCAGCCAGCAGTTTTGTCTGCAAGGGCCCTATCATAATCTCTGCAGGCCTACTCAAAGGGTACTGTTGCACCGTTCATTTTACTCCCATTGCCAAAATCGTTTTATCCATGGTTTTTACACCTGATGTGTAATTCAACACTGACCTGGCCACCCCTGTATCTACAATAAATGGTAATGGTACAGCAGCTACATCAACCATGATCTCAGGTTCATTACCAAGGCTAGCAATCAACTTCACTGGCTGCAAACTACAGGTGTGGCCCAACCCCTATTGTGTAGTGGGACCCTCCCACAGCACATTGGCAGCTACAATATGTGAGGGGGTAGCTGTGAGTTTTTTGGAGGCCTGCCTGTCTCTCCTTGGTGGGTACCTCCTTGTTTCCCCTGTATGTGGCTCGTAATCTCTCCTATGTGGTCCCTGGTCCCAATTATGTGAATTGTAGTGTGGCTCATATTCAGGTCTAGGGGGTCTGTATACGTTATGTGTCCTACTGCTCCTACAATCCTGGGCAAAATGTCCTTCCTTTTTACAAATGTATTCTCGGTCTTATCCAAACAGCACGGGTCTGGGGTTTTGGCTGATGGGGTTTTGCTGTAAGAGCCTGTATACTTACCATCATCATCTTATCTCCTTGCAACTCCCTGTGCTTACTGATGTTACGATCATGCTCAATAGCGGACTCTCTCAGCGCAGCCACCAAGATACCTCTCCCATTAGGTAGAGAGTTTTGCACCCTTGTCCTTAGTGACTCCTTTAAACCGTCCATCAATACAGAAACAGCTACCTCCCTGTTGTGTGCATTATCTTTAATATCCTCGATCCCAGTGTATCTAGCTATTTCCTGCAGTGCTCGATGGAAATATTCAGATGGCATTTCACCTTCTTTTTGTCTTATGGAGAACAGTAGGGAAATATACTCCTAATTGCAGATTGATTTGCTTTATGTTCTCCTGATTGTACTCATCAGTGAGAGGTACCTCTGCATCTAATTTACAATCTGTTATGAATTTTGGAATGTCAATATTTGAGTGTAGACACACCCGTAGCACTGTTCGGCAATCTTTATTTGTGAGCTCATTAGCGTTACCTAACTCTTTAATGAATCACTGGCATCCGACTAGATCTTTTCTGGGATTGGGGAATTCTGACATAATTGACCTCAACTCTGCTCGGGACCAAGGACAATGCATGGCAATGTTCCTGATAGGAGTTACTCCCTGACTGTCAGTTCTCCCATTGGGAACTGCAATCACCCTGACAGGATTTAGTTCAACTATATCATTTTTGTTTGATTCTATAATGCGGGGAGTTATCATCTCTGCATAGTGTATGGTACCGTACTTACCAGTGGACACAACCTCACTCACCCCTCCGCTGGGGGTATCGCTACTACTCTTGGCGGTTGGGCCGTGCCCACCTGGGTGTCCTGTATGGTGGCTGCTAGAGAGAGTGCCGATATCATGCTGGGCTCATCTTTCTGTTCACAATTTTGGGGAAAATTTAAGATGGGATACAACTGGCAAGGGTTAGGGTTAACACATTGATCAATCACTTTCCTATCCTTTATCAATGTACCATTGCTTGTAGCCAATTTCTCCCCATCAACATATGGTGGTGGTGGTGGTGCGCTCGCAATCGCTTTCCCGCTAGGTTTGGAACCTGCTGTGCGAGCTAGTTCCTTCTGCACCTCCCTCTCTTGCTGCCATAGGTTTAAACAATCGGTATGTCTGACCCTTTGTTTTTAAGATTTAATCAGACATATTTTAATCCTTATGTTCTGCAGTACCTCTAATTCAAAGCTACCCACCCCAGGGAATGATGCCCTATCTTTAGCAGTCATACGTACCCATTCATTGCAAAAATCTTCCATGTGTGAGCCATATTTCTCACACATAATAAACCTTGCTGAACCTCTCGGCCGCAATTCTCCAGCCTGAACCCTGGCTAAACGTCTCTTGCTTGAGCAACTGGCTCCCATATTTGTGGGTCTTTTTAATAACTAAAAATTCCCACAAACACCAAAATACACAATGCAAGCAGACAGTTAAAGTCTCTCCGAGCACCTTTCACTTGCTCTCACCCATGCTGGCCAGTACAACGATACACTGTCGATAGTGGATCGCAATGTACCCAACTTAGGGCTCCTATAAGACCTTACAGCACCGTAATTTCTTTCGGTGGAAGTTCTGTTGGAATATTTTCCTGAGAGAGGCAGCGAAAAATTCCTTTTCGGTATCTTTCCACTGGAATTTTTGTAGGGTGAAAAAAAAAGTTGCCTAGTAACTATTGCTTCTCCCTTTCCAATGGAAGTCCACCAGGGAGATTTCCCGACGTTATCAAAGAAAACCCCCTTTGTCTATACAATCACTTCTGCGTATGCTTTTCCATGGGTGGTCTTCAGTATGCCGACTGATGGGATCCCGGCGCACAGTATACCGGCGCCGGGATCCCGACAGCCAGCATACCAACACTTATTCTCCCTCGTGGGGGTCCACGACCCCCCTGGAGAGTGAATAAAATAGTGTGGTGCGCGTAGCATGGCGAGCGCAGCAAGCCCGCAAGGGGCTCATTTGCGCTCGCCACACTGTCGGTAAGCCGGCAGTCAGGCTCCCGGCGCCGGTATGCTGGTTGCCGGGAGCCCGACTGCCGGCATATCGTAGTGAACCCCTTTTCCACAGCGCATATGACACAATGGTATCACGTTGTGCTGTGTAGAACACACGGACGTGTGATTCAATTGCACAGCCTAGAGATACTAGTTATCTATATGCCCTATGATTGCTGTAGACCACCTAGAACACATAGACCACTCTAGACCACCTAGTTCTGGGACACATAGATCACCTAGACCACTTTAGACCACCTAGACAATACGTAGGGTTGCGAACCCTATGCCACTGAGCCTCTACTAACCCAGTGTTTCCACAGGATCCCGATTTCCCGGTTCAATCACAATCACGTCTGCTTTCACTCACTCAGATACACCTTGTTTTTCTTTTCTGTAGAGAAAATTCCACTTCCCTTAGGTTGGTTACTTTAGCTCAGAGGTACTTACAGTTTTTAAATTAAATTTTTAAGGTAACCTGTTTTTGAAATTGGATAGTTATGTGCTATTGTATTAAATGTATACTATCCTGCCTTTTAATTGAACAAACTATCGTGTGATTTGAACTTAGCGTCTGCACTCCTACGCAACCTTGCGTACACACTCTACCATGCATGCCTTTTACGCCACATGTGCGACCCTGTACTTTGTCCATATCACGTGTACAAAAGTGCGTCCGCAATTCAACAAACCACACAGTCTCTATAAATATGAGCAATAAAAGCTACTATCGCTCATAAACACAACACCAAGTTTTTCTGTATAAACCTTTGCAACCAGGCCAGAACTGCGTTTTGTGTTTTTATAATTACTCCCTTAATACACTTATTTTAAATTCATCTATATAGCTAACAAATGTATCCGATTTCACGCAGGTCTAAAATGACTAATAACCTATGGTAACACTATGTGGGGGTAGTATGCAAAATATTGGTACGCTTTGTTATGCTTTTGGTGCCAAAAAAAAAATACACAGATTTTTAAATAGCTTTTTTCCTGTTTACCTCCGGGTTCTTTCAGCACCTGTGCAGACCAGACAGAGCAGATGCAATCTAACAGCACAAAATAGAGTTATAAAACATCCAAGCAACCAGGAAAAGGTTTAACTTAAAGATGTATTTCCACCCTTTGCTGATAGATTGAAGTCTGCTATGATCTGCTAGCCTATGAGCGTGTGACAAACTGGATCGAGCCCCCAATTGTAAATGCTGATTTACCATACAGTACTAAAAGCAATACTTTAAAATACACTCAATACACTTTAAAATCGAGCCGCTGCGGCCACTGTATTCAATCCTTAACCTACGTACTTTTTACTCAGTTTGCATACAAAGCCCCGTACCGTGTACGCACTTTGCATACACACGCCGCAACGGACGTACAAAGTACACGCAGTGCATACACACACACCGACACGCTGAGAGCACAATGCAGCTTCACGTGTGGCTGAAATACATTTAATACCTTAGCAGGAAAAGAGACAAGACACCAATTGTATTTAAGAAGTTGGAATCCGACCCGCCAACATATAATTGATAAAAGGGGGTTACAACAAATATACAATTACAATAAGAGAAAAGAGGCTACAATACAATGGTACATAAGTTTGGTTTCGCCAGCGCCACTCGGTCCGGTGCTCAGATCAATCAAGCGAGATGACCTTCAGAGAGAGAGAGAGTGACCGGCTAGGCAGCTTTGGCTTTTATACAGTTGGTACAAACACAATACAATGGAAACTGTAACCTCTTCATCCATAGGTCAAATGGCTGGTCATTTACAGTACAGGAGGGGTCATAGGTTGGTTTGAATAGGTGGGCGATGTCTGTTCCAGGTGTGCTTGCAGTTGGTCTCCACTGGATTCCCGCCGCATAACAGAGTACAGTAAATACAGTAAATAGTAATATTCTGTTCCTGCACATAATTATGAGCAGGAGCATGCTATCTTCTGCAAACTGCTACTGGAATGTTACCCTTAAAATACCCTACAGCTGGATACCAAACACCACCTCATAACCTAATGCTGTCCCCTCATATCCTGTAAAGGTGAATTCCTTTGTTGCTGTACCATTTAAACAAGTATAAATTGCTGGTGTGGTGCATGTGGGCTATGTGTTCATTGTGCACTATGTGGATTAAATATGTGATATGTCTTTGTGGCTTTTCCATGCGAGTACAAATGCTACCGTAATTACTCATACCACGCGCTAATACGCAGGACCGCGTGAGCGGTCATACGCAACTTGCGAATATGTGCACGCACGGCAGAACAAGTACACGCATGAAGGCCATCTGTGTGGAGTTTGTACGTGATGTGTGTACTGTAATATTTTCCGACTTCGACAGTCCACCATTTGACAGTCATCAATAACTGCCACTCTTAACTAATAAACTAAAAATATTACATATACAATTTATATACAAGCTTGGATGATCGGGGGAGAGTTGTTGGTGGGAAATGTATAGCCTAGTGGGATAGTAAAAGCATGTATGTATGAATCAATGTCTAAGGGGCATGTATCATCATGCCGTATATGTTCTAAGTAAGCTTCGAGGTATTGCGAAGTATACATTAAATCTTTCTCATCCAGTATTAAGGGTCTGTAAATGGGCAAACAAACACTACCGAGCTCCTTTCGGGGAAAGGGCTTTTGACCCTCGCCTTTTCGGCTTCTAATACCAACAAATGGGGAGCACATTTAGTTGATGATACATGGAGGGGGAACATATGTGAATGCTACTGTATGTGGATAACACCTGTTGACTATGTGTGCCATTAACTGAGGGTTGCAGAGATGAAGATAAGACACATATATAAAAATACATTTACATCAACATTGGGTAGGGTTGACGTCTTTTCCGGTTGAATGTTTCTGGGTAAAGGGGGAGACAGAGAAAAATGGTGAAAGAAACAGGCCATGAAATTAATTTGCAATCCTTATCATAACACTGTTTCAATCGATGGGTCATAAACCAAATCTACTGCTGTGACAACGCCCTTGCTCCTTAGACTCATCAAATTTGTGCCGTGCTTGCGTCGCGTTAGAATTCGAACACACTTAAATATCAAGCCAATAATTATGACGACACCCAGGATACACAGGAGAAACTTTCCTACAGTTGCAATTACATTCTGCACCTACTCTCCTAATCCAGAAAACCATTTGAGTGGGTTTAACCATGAGACCCAGCCGGTCAATTCATTACCCACAGCCGTCAAGGTAATATTGTGTTTCCTCCGGAACTCCCACTTCAACTGTAAGATCTCATCCATCTTTTGATCGATGATCTCCGTGGGGTCGTCAGTGCTATTCGTAATATACGTACAGCACTTCACGCCATATTGAGTTGCCAGGGTAACACAGTACCCACCTGTCACAGCTGTAACGTAATTCAGGACCATCCTGTGCTGGATTAATTCTTTCTTGTAAGCTTGTAACTCCCTTCCTGTATACCTGAAGGTGTCATCATACATCTCAGTGATATTATCTATCAAGTTGGCTAGCGCATGGATGTACCTATAATTTATAGTTCCTAAGGCAGTACGGGTGATAACTACTGTGAGAAGGAACTGAATCCCGGTGGATTCATGGATCAAATCAGAGGTTGCGTGCTCTGCCCTATCTATGAGGTGTCTCTTGATGATGTGTTCATAGTGGGTATGAGTATAAGGAGTCTAAGCGCTGCGGTGAACGTCTTTCATTTTATCATGGGTTATGGTCATGACCTCTGGTAGTACTCTCCCAATATAACACAATCCTTCAGAGCTCGGAGTAAGCCACTTGTACACTTTCCTCCCACATATGAAATAGGCATCATCTGGGAGAACATAGAGGACAAAATGTAACATCACCATATTGCAAACCCAGGTAAAGAAACAAATCCCTAGTTCTCTCATTTGCTCAGTACAAGTATTGGGCTGGATGATATGGGCACAATACCCCTGCGATATCTTTCCAACCCACATGGTTTTGCTTCCACGTGTATACCGGTACCGAAAATACTTCCCACTGTTGGTTATCTTGCGTACAAGTTCAGAGTCGATAGGAACCCTATCAGCTCTGTGTGAAAAGGTCATTGTCTGGTTATTCCAAGTCACTTCCCAATTTCCTGGTTTTCGTAAATTGGAAATATTAAAACACAACAGGGACCTATCTACGTTGTACTGGTGGAGCTTCAAGCTAGGGGGCCTGGATATATTGAATTTCTTGTCCACCGGTCTCCCACCCCGTAATTTGAGTACCTCATCTATTGCTAAAGGGTACGGCACTAATCCTGACTTACTCTGTCCTTGAGGTACCTGTGAGCACACCCAACATTCTGTCTGGTTTAAGACCTTACCCACTAATGAGTGGTAATCACTCAATGGATGTCGGTCCATGTCAATATTAATATTGGATTGACATCTCTGGATGCACCCATCTTCGACTATGTTCTCACAATTCCTACAAATATAATATTCATCAGACAATAACCCCTCACATTGCCTCCGAGCTCCATGACTACCAGAGCGCTTACTGATACCAGCCTTTACTCGAGTGATGTGCTGCTCCTGAGATCCTACAAATCAGTACTTGTCATCAGAACCCATTCCAGATTCTTGCTCGACCTCTCTGGGACCCTCACCAAAACAAATTGTCCTGATCAAAAACAGAATTACTAGAAATACCCGAAACGCAGTCTCTTGAGGTAGATCCATTTCGTTAAGGGAAAAGAAGATAAGAAGGGGGAGAAAGAGAAAAGGGCAGTGGGAAGTGAAAAAAGAAAACTGGTTCGACAACCGCCTTTGATCTTGTTGCTCTCTGCGCTCAGGTGCCGTTTCAACAGTCCTGCCTCTCAGCTTTCTCGGAACAAACACTCTAGTGATACGAGGTTCTCTTCGACTTGCTCTTTGTCACGAGTTTTCTCCGGGTCAGCGAATTTCTTGCAGTGGGACTAGTGGACCCAAGTCTCTCTTTCGGCGACCTTTAGTGCTGTTGTGCTGGTTAACAAGACTTGGTAAGGTCCTTCCCACCTGTCAATGAGGCAATCTGAGCGTAGAAAATTTTGTATCATCACATAATCCCCAGGCTCAACGTCATGACAATTACTGTTCGGTAGGTCAGGAATCACCAGCTTTAGATTTCTTTGTTGATTTCTCAGCTGCTGGCTCATCCTAACCAAATATTTCACAGTTATGTCATTATTGCACTTCAAATCATCCTGGGGGTCTATCATTACATGTGGTTGTCGACCAAAAAGAACTTCAAAGGGTGATAAGTTAAGCGGTGACCTGGGATTGGTTCTGATACTGTACAACACTAGTGGCAAAGCTTCTGGCCACAACAATCCAGTTTCAGCCATCACTTTGCTCAGCTTGTTCTTAATAGTGCTGTTCATTCTCTCCACCTTCGCACTCGCCTGTGGTTGGTACGGAGTATGCAGCTTGCTATTAATTCCCATCAGTTTGCACATGACCTGAAAGACTTCACCTGTAAACTGGGTATCCCTATCACTTTCAATCATTCTAGGGATACCATATCTGCACACAACTTCCTGCACGATTTTCTTTGCAGTGAACACAGCAGTATTTGTGTCAGCGGGGAATGCTTCTACCCAGTTGGAAAACACATCAGTACATACTAACACATACTTTAAATTCCTACAGGGTGGTAACTGTATGAAGTCGATTTGTATTACCTGAAAAGGTCCGTCTGTAGGAGGGATATGGGATGGCTCCATTGGTATTGCCTTACCAATATTCTTCCTCAAGCAAGTAAGACATGTCATTGCTTTCTTACCTGCATGAGAAGAGAATCCTGGTGCACTCCAGTAGGCTCTTACCAGCTTGCACATACCCTCCTTGCCCAGATGAGTCAGACCGTGTGCCGCCCCAGCTAGACTTGGGAGATATGTTCTGGGGGCCACTGGCTTACCGTGTCCATCTGTCCAAAGTCCTGAGGACTCCTGACCATATCCCTTTGCCTTCCAGACCGCCTTTTCCTGTAGGGAACACAAATTTTGCATTTCAATTAACTGTTGCATGTTAACTGTTTCAAATGTCATCAGTGATGTGATATTCGTTTGTATGGTTGTGCTTGCTGCTGATTTAGCAGCTTCGTCTGCCCGGCTGTTACCAAGTGAGACTGGGTCTTGGTTGTAAGTGTGTGCTTTACACTTGATAACAGCCACTCTGTTTGGTTCCTGTATTGCTGTCAGGAGCCTTTTGATGTGAGACGCATGCGCTACAAGTGTGCCAGCTGCCGTCATGAAATTTCTGGGGCGCCACAGGGCCCCAAAATCATGCACCACTCCAAAGGTGTACCTAGAGTCTGTGTATATATTAGCTGACTTACCTTTGGCCAACTTACATGCTCTGGTCAGAGCGACCAGCTCAGCGACTTGCACTGAGTGTGGTGGGCCAAGAGGTTCAGCTTCTATGATACCTACGTCATCTACAACTGCATATCCGGTGTACAAGTCTCCCGATTCCGTCTGTCTGTGGCAACTACCGTCAGTGTAGAAGGTAAAGTCTACTCCTTCCAGTGGGTTGTCACTGATGTCAGGTCTCACTGTAAAAGTTTGGTTCAGGAATTCCATACAGTCATGCATATCAGTATCTGCACTAAATCCGCCTTCACCATTATTCTCATCCTCCACCCTTTGTGCCTTTCCAGGCACACTTGGCAAGTAAGTTGCAGGATTTAGTGAGCTGCATCTCTTAATGGTGATGTTTACCGAGGCCATCAGTGATAATTCCCACTTTGTAAACTGAGCAGATGAGACATGTCTGGTTTGGGCGGAGTTCAGCAAGGCTGATTCTGCATGAGGTGTTTGGATGGTCAAGTCATGTTCTAACACTACGTCCTCGCTTTTACTTACCAGCAAAGCTATCGCTGCGGCACTTCACAAGCAAGTGGGGAGAGACCGCGCTACGGTGTCCAACTGTGCACTGTAGTAAGCTACCGGTCTGCTGGCATCACCATGTCTCTGCATTAAGACACCTGCCACGCACCCAGCACTTTCAGTACCGTACAATTCAAAGGGCTTTTCATAATCTGACATACCCAATGCAGGTGCTTGTGATAAACACTGTTTTAGTCTCTCAAACGCCAGTTCAGACTCATCTGTGTGTGAGACCCGTTCTGGTTTGTTCGAAGAGACCATCTCCTGTAAGGGTAGTGCTAGTATGGAAAGCCCTGGAATCCAGTTTCGACAGTACCCACACATTCCGAGGAAAGTGCGGACCTGTTGCTGAGTTTGTGGCATGGTCATGTCGCGAATCGCCTGTATCCTATCAGCGGTCAGGTGCCTAAGTCCTTGTGTCAAGCAGTGTCCCAAGTATTTAACCTTGGTCCGGCACAACTGCAACTTATCCTTTGAAACCTTGTGTCCTGTCTGGGAAAGATGAAACAGAAGCTGTTTAGTATCTTTCAAGGACGACTCGAGTGAGTCAGAACACAACAAGTCATCAACATACTGTATTAGCACTGATCCACTCTCAGGTTGAAATGATTGTAAACAGTCATGCAAGGCCTGGGAGAAAATACTCGGGCTGTCAATGAAACCTTGGGGAAGACGAGTCCAGGTGTACTGTACTCCCATGTACGTAAAGGCAAAGAGGTATTGTCTGTCACGGTGAAGAGGGACAGAAAAGAAAGCAGAACAGAGGTCAATGACAGTGAAGAATTTTGCGGTAGAGGGAATTTGCAAGGATGACAGCTGGATTGGGCGCTACGGGGAATTGGCTCTCAACTATTTCGTTTATCCCCCTTAGATCCTGCACTAGCCTGTAACCCCTCCCCCCACTCTTTTTCACAGGGAAGATGGGACTATTGGCGGTGCTGGACGTCCTGACTAGGATGCCCTGCTGTAGCAGCCGCTCTATGACGGGGTACACTCCTAATTCTACCTCTGGCTTCAGAGGATATTGAGGGATTTTTGGAGCTATCCTACCATCTTTTACTTGTACTGCTTCTGGAGCTACATTTGCCATCAATCCAGTGTCCTGTCCATCTTTGGTCCTAAGGGAACCCAGTATTTGCAAGATCATTTCATCTACCTTTGATGGACACGTGTCTATAACAGTAGAATGCGACATTAGCCTTTGAGGGGTGTCTACTATATCTTGCACTTCTTGTGCATGGTTCTCAGGTATATCCAGGAAGACACCTTCAGGAGTACAATATATGACACACCTCATTTTACACAATAAATCTCTGCCGAGTAGATTAGTCGGAGCCGATGCAGCCAGCAGTTTTGTCTGCAAGGGCCCTATCGTAATCTCTGCAGGCCTACTCAAAGGGTACTGTTGCACCGTTCATTTTACTCCCATTGCCAAAATCGTTTTATCCATGGTTTTTACACCTGATGTGTAATTCAACACTGACCTGGCCACCCCTGTATCTACAATAAATGGTAATGGTACACCAGCTACATCAACCATGATCTCAGGTTCATTACCAAGGCTAGCAATCAACTTCACTGGCTGCAAACTACAGGTGTGGCCCAACCCCTATTGTGTAGTGGGACCCTCCCACAGCACATTGGCAGCTACAATATGTGAGGGGGTAGCTGTGAGTTTTTTGGAGGCCTGCCTGTCTCTCCTTGGTGGGTACCTCCTTGTTTCCCCTGTATGTGGCTCGTAATCTCTCCTATGTGGTCCCTGGTCCCAATTATGTGAATTGTAGTGTGGCTCATATTCAGGTCTAGGGGGTCTGTATACGTTATGTGTCCTACTGCTCCTACAATCCTGGGCAAAATGTCCTTCCTTTTTACAAATGTATTCTCGGTCTTATCCAAACAGCACGGGTCTGGGGTTTTGGCTGATGGGGTTTTGCTGTAAGAGCCTGTATACTTACCATCATCATCTTATCTCCTTGCAACTCCCTGTGCTTACTGATGTTACGATCATGCTCAATAGCGGACTCTCTCAGCGCAGCCACCAAGATACCTCTCCCATTAGGTAGAGAGTTTTGCACCCTTGTCCTTAGTGACTCCTTTAAACCGTCCATCAATACAGAAACAGCTACCTCCCTGTTGTGTGCATTATCTTTAATATCCTCGATCCCAGTGTATCTAGCTATTTCCTGCAGTGCTCGATGGAAATATTCAGATGGCATTTCACCTTCTTTTTGTCTTATGGAGAACAGTAGGGAAATATACTCCTAATTGCAGATTGATTTGCTTTATGTTCTCCTGATTGTACTCATCAGTGAGAGGTACCTCTGCATCTAATTTACAATCTGTTATGAATTTTGGAATGTCAATATTTGAGTGTAGACACACCCGTAGCACTGTTCGGCAATCTTTATTTGTGAGCTCATTAGCGTTACCTAACTCTTTAATGAATCACTGGCATCCGACTAGATCTTTTCTGGGATTGGGGAATTCTGACATAATTGACCTCAACTCTGCTCGGGACCAAGGACAATGCATGGCAATGTTCCTGATAGGAGTTACTCCCTGACTGTCAGTTCTCCCATTGGGAACTGCAATCACCCTGACAGGATTTAGTTCAACTATATCATTTTTGTTTGATTCTATAATGCGGGGAGTTATCATCTCTGCATAGTGTATGGTACCGTACTTACCAGTGGACACAACCTCACTCACCCCTCCGCTGGGGGTATCGCTACTACTCTTGGCGGTTGGGCCGTGCCCACCTGGGTGTCCTGTATGGTGGCTGCTAGAGAGAGTGCCGATATCATGCTGGGCTCATCTTTCTGTTCACAATTTTGGGGAAAATTTAAGATGGGATACAACTGGCAAGGGTTAGGGTTAACACATTGATCAATCACTTTCCTATCCTTTATCAATGTACCATTGCTTGTAGCCAATTTCTCCCCATCAACATATGGTGGTGGTGGTGGTGCGCTCGCAATCGCTTTCCCGCTAGGTTTGGAACCTGCTGTGCGAGCTAGTTCCTTCTGCACCTCCCTCTCTTGCTGCCATAGGTTTAAACAATCGGTATGTCTGACCCTTTGTTTTTAAGATTTAATCAGACATATTTTAATCCTTATGTTCTGCAGTACCTCTAATTCAAAGCTACCCACCCCAGGGAATGATGCCCTATCTTTAGCAGTCATACGTACCCATTCATTGCAAAAATCTTCCATGTGTGAGCCATATTTCTCACACATAATAAACCTTGCTGAACCTCTCGGCCGCAATTCTCCAGCCTGAACCCTGGCTAAACGTCTCTTGCTTGAGCAACTGGCTCCCATATTTGTGGGTCTTTTTAATAACTAAAAATTCCCACAAACACCAAAATACACAATGCAAGCAGACAGTTAAAGTCTCTCCGAGCACCTTTCACTTGCTCTCACCCATGCTGGCCAGTACAACGATACACTGTCGATAGTGGATCGCAATGTACCCAACTTAGGGCTCCTATAAGACCTTACAGCACCGTAATTTCTTTCGGTGGAAGTTCTGTTGGAATATTTTCCTGAGAGAGGCAGCGAAAAATTCCTTTTCGGTATCTTTCCACTGGAATTTTTGTAGGGTGAAAAAAAAAGTTGCCTAGTAACTATTGCTTCTCCCTTTCCAATGGAAGTCCACCAGGGAGATTTCCCGACGTTATCAAAGAAAACCCCCTTTGTCTATACAATCACTTCTGCGTATGCTTTTCCATGGGTGGTCTTCAGTATGCCGACTGATGGGATCCCGGCGCACAGTATACCGGCGCCGGGATCCCGACAGCCAGCATACCAACACTTATTCTCCCTCGTGGGGGTCCACGACCCCCCTGGAGAGTGAATAAAATAGTGTGGTGCGCGTAGCATGGCGAGCGCAGCAAGCCCGCAAGGGGCTCATTTGCGCTCGCCACACTGTCGGTAAGCCGGCAGTCAGGCTCCCGGCGCCGGTATGCTGGTTGCCGGGAGCCCGACTGCCGGCATATCGTAGTGAACCCCTTTTCCACAGCGCATATGACACAATGGTATCACGTTGTGCTGTGTAGAACACACGGACGTGTGATTCAATTGCACAGCCTAGAGATACTAGTTATCTATATGCCCTATGATTGCTGTAGACCACCTAGAACACATAGACCACTCTAGACCACCTAGTTCTGGGACACATAGATCACCTAGACCACTTTAGACCACCTAGACAATACGTAGGGTTGCGAACCCTATGCCACTGAGCCTCTACTAACCCAGTGTTTCCACAGGATCCCGATTTCCCGGTTCAATCACAATCACGTCTGCTTTCACTCACTCAGATACACCTTGTTTTTCTTTTCTGTAGAGAAAATTCCACTTCCCTTAGGTTGGTTACTTTAGCTCAGAGGTACTTACAGTTTTTAAATTAAATTTTTAAGGTAACCTGTTTTTGAAATTGGATAGTTATGTGCTATTGTATTAAATGTATACTATCCTGCCTTTTAATTGAACAAACTATCGTGTGATTTGAACTTAGCGTCTGCACTCCTACGCAACCTTGCGTACACACTCTACCATGCATGCCTTTTACGCCACATGTGCGACCCTGTACTTTGTCCATATCACGTGTACAAAAGTGCGTCCGCAATTCAACAAACCACACAGTCTCTATAAATATGAGCAATAAAAGCTACTATCGCTCATAAACACAACACCAAGTTTTTCTGTATAAACCTTTGCAACCAGGCCAGAACTGCGTTTTGTGTTTTTATAATTACTCCCTTAATACACTTATTTTAAATTCATCTATATAGCTAACAAATGTATCCGATTTCACGCAGGTCTAAAATGACTAATAACCTATGGTAACACTATGTGGGGGTAGTATGCAAAATATTGGTACGCTTTGTTATGCTTTTGGTGCCAAAAAAAAATTACACAGATTTTTAAATAGCTTTTTTCCTGTTTACCTCCGGGTTCTTTCAGCACCTGTGCAGACCAGACAGAGCAGATGCAATCTAACAGCACAAAATAGAGTTATAAAACATCCAAGCAACCAGGAAAAGGTTTAACTTAAAGATGTATTTCCACCCTTTGCTGATAGATTGAAGTCTGCTATGATCTGCTAGCCTATGAGCGTGTGACAAACTGGATCGAGCCCCCAATTGTAAATGCTGATTTACCATACAGTACTAAAAGCAATACTTTAAAATACACTCAATACACTTTAAAATCGAGCCGCTGCGGCCACTGTATTCAATCCTTAACCTACGTACTTTTTACTCAGTTTGCATACAAAGCCCCGTACCGTGTACGCACTTTGCATACACACGCCGCAACGGACGTACAAAGTACACGCAGTGCATACACACACACCGACACGCTGAGAGCACAATGCAGCTTCACGTGTGGCTTAAATACATTTAATACCTTAGCAGGAAAAGAGACAAGACACCAATTGTATTTATGAAGTTGGGATCCGACCCGCCATCATATAATTGATGAAAGGGGGTTACAACAAATATACAATTACAATAAGAGAAAAGAGGCTACAATACAATGGTACATATGTTTGGTTTCGCCAGCGCCACTCAGTCTGGTGCTCAGATCAATCAAGCAGGATGACCTTCAGAGAGAGATAGAGTGACCGGCTAGGCAGCTTTAGCTTTTATACAGTTGGTAAAAATAGGATTTTGATACCTACCAGTAAATCCTTTTCTCCTAGTCCATAGAGGATGCTGGGGATGACATCAAGACCATGGGGTATAGACAGGATCTGCAGGTGACATGGGCACTCTAAAGACTTTTCATTGGGTGTGAACTGGCTCCTCCCTCTATGCCCCTCCTCCAGACTTCAGTTGTAGGAACTGTGCCCAGGGAGACTGACATTTCGAGGAAAGGAATTACTTAATTAGTGGTGAGACATTTACCAACTCAAACCCTCAACCATGCCGCACACATGGCATTCAACATAACACACGCCAACAGGCATGAACTAAATGCAGCAACATGCTGAAACTAAGATAACACAACTTGTGTAACTGTAATAACTAAACTGCAGGTAAAATACGCAATGGGACGGGCACCCAGCATCCTCTACGGACTAGGAGAAAAGGATTTACCAGTAGGAATCAAAATATTTTCTCATACGTAGTAGAGGATGCTGGGGACGACATCAAGACCATGGGGTCTATACCAAAGCTCCAGTACGGGCGGGAGAGTGCAGATGACCATGCAGCACCGATTGACCAAACTTTAGGTCCTCATCGGCCAAGGTGTCAAACTTGTAGAACTTAGCAAATGTGTTTGACCCTGACCAAGTAGCTGCCGGGCAAAGTTGTAATGCCGAGACCCCCTGGGTAGCCGCCCAGGATGAGCCCACCTTCCTAGTGGAGTGGGCCTTTACCGACGTCGGCAATGGCAATCCAGCCATAGTATGAGCTTGCTGAATCGTATTCCTAATCCAATGTGCAATAGTCTGCTTGGAAGCAGGACAGCCAATCATGTTGTGAGCATACAAGACAAACAGAGCCTCTGTTTTCCATGTACGAGCCATTCTAGCAACATAGATTTTCAAAGCTCTAACCACATCTAGAGATTTTGAATCAGTGAATGTGTCAGTAACTACTGGCACTACAATAGGTTGGTTTATGTGGAAAGATGAAACCACCTTCGGAAGAAAATGTTGACGAGTTCTCAACTCTGCCCTATCTTCATGGATGATCAAGTAAGGGCTCTTGTGAGACAAGGCCCCCAATTCAGACACCCGCTGCGCGGATGCCAATGCCAAAAGCATCACCACTTTCCAAGTGAGAAACTTCAACTCTATCTTTTGTAGAGGCTTAAACCAATCCGATTGAAGGAACTGCAGTACCACGTTAAGGTCCCATGGTGCCACTGGAGGCACGAATGGAGGCTGGATGTGCAGAACCCCTTCCACGAAGGTCTGAACCTCTGGAAGAGAGGCCAATTGTTTTTGGAAGAACACTGACAAGGCCGAAATCTGGACCTTGATTGATCCTAATTGGAGGCCCGCCTCCACACCATCCTGCAAAAAATGGAGAAAACGTCCTAAGTGAAACTCTTCCGTAGGAGCTTTCTTGGATTCACACCAAGACACATATTTTCTCTATATACGGTGGTAATGTTTCAACGTTACTCCTTTTCTGGCCTGAATAAGGGTGGGGATGACTTCCTTGGGAATACCCTTCCTGGCTAGGATACAGCGCTCAACAGCCATGCCGTCAAACGTAGCCACGGTAAGTCTTGGTACACGCATGGCCCCTGCTGCAGCAGGTCCTTTCGAGGAGGAAGAGGCTGAGGATCTTCTATGAGCAACTGCTGAAGATCTGGGTACCAAGTCCTCCTTGGCCAGTCTGGGGCAATGACGATTGCTCAAACCCTTGTTCTTCTTATGATCCTGAGTACTTTTGGGATCAGCAGAAGTGGAGGGAAGACATACACTGACGGAAACACCCACTGGGTCACCAGTGCATCCACTGCTACTGCTTGTGGGTCTCTCGACCTGGAACAGTATCTCTGAAGATTCTTGTTGAGACGAGACGCCATCATGTCTATATTAGGAACTCCCCAAAGACTTGTCACCTCTGCGAAGACTTCTTGGTGGAGGCCCCACTCTCCTGGATGGAGATCGTGTCTGCTGAGGAAGTCTGCTTCCCAGTTGTCTACTCCCGGAATGAATATTGCCGACAGAGCTTGTAGATGTTTTTCTGCCCAGCGGAGGATTTTTGTCACCTCTGCCATTGCCGCTCTGCTTTTCGTTCTGCCCTGCCTGTTTATGTATGCGACTGCTGTTACATTGTCCGCCTGGATCTGCGCGGGACGGTCTTGAAGAAGATGTACCGCTTGTTGAAGGCCGTTGTAAATGGCCCTCAGTTCCAGAACGTTTATGTGAAGGCAGGCTTCCTGATGTGACCAACGTCCCTGGAAGTTTTCTCCCTGAGAGACTGCTCCCCTGCCTCGGAGAATTACATCCGTGGTTACCAGGACCCAGTCCTGAATCCCGAACCTGCGTCCCTCTAGCAGGTGAGAGCTGTGCAACCACCACAGGAGCAAAATCCTGGTTCTTGATGACAGGATTATCTTTCTGTGCATGTGTAGGTGTGACCCCGACCACTTGTCCAACAGGTCCCACTGGAATATTCTGGCATGGAACCTGCCAAACTGTATGGCCTTGTAGGCTGCCACCATCTTCCCCAACAACCGAATGCACTGATGGATCGACACACTTGATGGTTTCAATATCTGTTTTACCATGTTCTGGATTTCCAGAGCCTTTTCCAGCGGAAGAAATACTCTCTGAACTTCTGTGTCCAGAATCATCCCGAGGAAAGACATCCTTTTCGTAATTTCCAACTGTGACTTTGGGTAATTTATGATCCACCCGTGTTGTTGGAGTATTGACAGAGAGAGTGATATGTTTTGTAACAACTGCTCCCTGGATCTCGCCTTTATCAGGAGATTGTCCAGATAAGGAATTATATTGACTCCTTTCTGATGAAGGAGGACCATCATCTCCGCCATCACCTTGGTGAATACCCTCGGCGCCGCGGAGAGACCGAAAGGCAACATCTGGAATTGGTAATGGCAATCCTGGACCGCAAATCTCAGATAAGCCTGGTGAGGATAAATGGGAATATGCAGGTAAGCATCCTTTATGTCAACCGACACCAAGTAGTCCCCATCCTCCAGACTGGCAATCACTGCCCGAAGTGATTCCATCTTGAACTTGAACCTTTTTAGGTAACAATTCAGATCTTTTAGATTTAGGATCGGTCTGACCGAGCCGTCCGGCTTCGGTACAACAAAGAGGCTGGAATAAAAACCTCTCCCTTGTTGAGACGATGGTACCAGGACTATGACCTGGTCTTGACATAATTTTTGGATTGCCGCTGTTACTGCTTCTCTTTCTGGCAGAGAAACTGGCAAGGTTAATTTGAAAAATTGGCATGGAGGCACGTCTTGAAACTCCAGTTTGTATCCCTGGGATACTATTTGCAACACCCAGGGATCCAGGCCAGACAGAATCCAACCTTGGCTGAAGAGTTTGAGACGTGCCCCCATCCGAGCGGCCTCCCGCAAGGGAGCTCCAGCGTCATGCTGGGGATTTGGCAGAAATAGGGGTAGATTTCTGCTCTTGGGAACCTGGAGCCGCTGTGGGCTTCTTTCTCCTTCCCCTTCCCCTACCTGCAAAGAAGGGGGAATCTCTCGCTTTTTTGTATTTATTGGGCCGAAAGGACTGCATTTGCGGGTGATAGGTCTTTTTTGCCGATGCAGGCGCAGAGGGCAAAAATGTCGATTTACCTGCGGTAGCTGCCGAGACTAACGCATCCAGGCCATCGCTAAATAAGGCCTCACCTTTATATGGGAGAGCCTCCATGTTTCTTTTGGAATCTGCATCCGCGTTCCACTGGCGAATCCACAACACCCGCCTAGCCGATACTGCCATGGTAGCGGCTTGTGAACTCAAGAGTCCAATATCCTTCATTGCTTCCAGCATGTAAGCAGCATTGTCCTTGATATTCCCTAATTTAAGGAGTATCTCATCTTTATCAATCTTGTCAATTTCTGATTACACGCTTTCTGACAATTTTTCAATAGCGCGACTCACCCATGTGCAGGCAATAGTGGGCCTAATCAGTGTACCATTGGTAACATAAATGGATTTCAATGTCGTTTCCATTTTGCGGTCTGACGGATCTTTAAGAGAAGCCATGCCAGGAGCAGGGAGAATTACTTTCTTTGTCAACCTGGAAAGTGCACTGTCTAACACTGGGGATGACTCCCACTTTTTCCTGTCCTCAGCCGGGAATATGTGAATCCTTCTGGGAATACGAAATCTTTTATCAGGATTCACCCACATCCCTTCAAATAGAGCATTTAGTTCGTGTGAAGGGGGGAACGTGACCTTGGACTTCTTTTCTTTACATAAATAAGCCTTCTCCTGAGGTACAGGAGTGGTTTCTGTAACCTCCAACACGTCCCTTATAGCCACAATCATATACTGTATATTTTTTGCCAATTTATGATCTATCTCTCTGGATTCACTGTCGTCGACACAAGTCAGAATCCGTGTCGGTATCAGTGTTTACAACATTTGCAAATGGTCTCTTATGTGACCCAGAGGGGCCGCCCGCATAAGGAATAACAGCATCCTGAAAAATCACATCTTCCACAGATTTTCTCCAGCATGCAGCCTTAAGGCCCATACACACTTGACGATAAAATGAACGACGTCGTTCATTTCAGCCCTCATCAACGACGTCGCTCATTATATCGTCAAGTGTGTATGCATCTGACGACCACCGATGCGCGGCGCCGCGGGACGTTAACGACCCTCGCTTATCTGTGGAGCATGTATGCTCAATTTCCACTATGGTCGTTACCGACCAGAGACGTTGTTGAATGTGTATGGTGTGAAAGACCAACGACCAACGACCAAGCCACTGTTCACCAGTCCTGTTCCCAGCTCATTATTTTAATAAACTGTTCAGCTTGGATGCTTCAACGATGAATGGTCTATGGTCTTTGATCTTTCATCTTTGGTCTTTCGTCTTTGGTCGTTGGTAGTGTGTATGCTCATGTCGTTTGCTCAGCTGTTCAAGGGAAGTTCAAGGGAAGTCGTTAACGACGGTCGTTAACGATGTGTGCATCGTCAAGTGTGTATGAGCCTTTAGATTCAGACTTATCCAATCTACGGTTAATCAGATGCATACTGTCACATAACTCTTTCACCCATGCAGGCTCTTGGTGTGCCTGTAGCGCCACCACATTAAAACTCTCCCTAAAATGGCTTCCTCCGGGGAGGAACTCACTGCCTCAGACATGCCTCACACATGTACAGCACGCCAACAGACACACTGGGACTTATTTTGGGGACAGACCCAGTGGGACGCAGGATAGGAGCAGCCAGTTCACAATCCCAGCACCAGTATTTCCTGTGAACACAGTATGTCCACAGCCTAACAGCGCTTTTTAAATAGTAAAATACACTATCAAATGCACCACAATCGCTTTGTGCCCCCTTTAATAGCACCTTGTACTTGTCAGAAGTGGAGGAGAGGACCAGCGTGTTCTCTGCAGCCTGAGGAGAGAAAGAAAATGGCGCTGAGTAGTGTGCTGGCTGCCTGGGGAAGAAGCTCCGCCCCCGCAATGGCGCATCCTTACACTCATATATACACTGTAATATTTATACTGTCGGGGGTAGGGCTGTGCCAGCTGCAACTTATGTCCCCTGTAAGCCAGTTTGAGGTATTTTTATTGCTGCCAGAGCGCCCCCCCCCCTGCGCCCGCACCCTGTAGAGCCTGTGTGTGTGGGCAGCAATGGTGTGCTGCGCTCCCGCCAGCCACGCCGCACCTCAGCCGTCACTTACTTGATAGAAGATCATTCTTCTTATACTCACCTGTCTTCTGACTTCTGGCTCTGTGAGGGGGGTGACGGCGTGCTGTGGGAGTGAGCATCTAGACACGGCTAGCATTCAGTTCCCTTCAGGAGCTAATGGTGTCCTGTCAGCCATAAGCAGAGCCATGAAACTCTAGGGAAGTTGGTTCTGCTTTTGCCCCCTCAGTCCCACGAAGCAGGGAGTCTGATGCCAGCAGATCTCACTGAAAATAAAAAACCTAACATTAGTCTTTTCAGAGAAACTCAGTAGAACTCAGAGTGCATCCAGTCGACCTGGGCACATTTCTAAAACTGAAGTCTGGAGGAGGGGCATAGAGAGAGGAGCCAGTTCACACCCAATGAAAAGTCTTTAGAGTGCCCATGGTCTTGATGTCGTCCCCAGCATCCTCTAGGACATATGAGAAAACACAATACAATGGAAACTGTAACCTCTTCATCCATAGGTCAAAGGGCTGGTCATTTACATTACAGGAGGGGTCATAGGTTGGTTTGAATAGGTGGGCGATGTCTGTTCCAGGTGTGCTTGCAGTTGGTCTCCACTGGGTTCCCGCCGCATAACAGAGTACAGTAAATACAGTATAATAGTAATATTCTGTTCCTGCGCATAATTATGCGCAGGAGCATGCTATCTTCTGCAAACTGCTACCGGAATGTTACCCTTAAAATACCCTACAGCTGGATACCAAACACCACCTCATAACCTAATGTTGTCCCCTCATATCCTGTAAAGGTGTATTCCTTTGTTGTTGTACCATTTAAACAAGTATAACTTGCTGGTGTGGTGCATGTGGGCTATGTGTTTATTGTGCACTATGTGGATTAAATATGTGATGCCACGCGCTAATACGCAGGACCGCGTGAGCGGTCATGCGCAACTTGCGAATATGTGCACGCACGGCAGAACAAGTACGCGCACTGAGGCCATCTGTGTGGAGTTTGTACGTGATGTGTGTACTGTAATATTTTCCGACTTTGACACTACATTACTGACCACTCTATACCCTACACTACATTACTGACCACTCTATACCCTACACTACATCAATGACCCCCCTATACCCTACACTACATGACTGACCCCTCTATACCTGACACTACATTACTGACCCCTCTATACCCTTTACCACATCACTGAGCCCTCTATACCTGACACTACATTACTGACCCCTCTATACCCTACACTACATCACTGACCCCTCTAAACCCTATTTTACATCACTAACCCCTTTATACCTGACTACTCTATACCCTACTACTAGTGACCCCCCCGAACTTCACCCATTTTACACGGATCCGAGGCAGACTCGGATCCTCCCGCTTTGCTCGGTTAACCCGAGCGCGCCCGAATGTCATCATCCCGCTGTCGTATTCTCACGAGATTCGTATTCTATATAAGGAGCCACGCGTCGCCGCCATTTTCACTCGTGCATTGGAGATGATAGGGAGAGGACATGCAGCGTCCTCTCAGTTGTGTTCAGTGTGCTGCAAATATCTGTGCTCAGTGTGCTGCAAATATCTGCGCTCAGTGTGCTTGCTGCCAGAGCGCCCCCCCCCCCCCTGCGCCCGCACCCTGTAGAGCCTGTGTGTGTGGGCAGCAATGGTGTGCTGAAAATATCTATGTTCTCTGCATGAAAAACGCTCCATATCTGTGCTGCAATGTAGTATAGGAGGACAGGACAGTGCAGAATTTTGCTGACCAGTGACCACCAGTATAGCAGTATGGTACAGTAATCCACTGCTCTACCTACCTCTGTGTTGTTAAGTATACTATCCATCCATACCTGTGGTGCATTTTAGTTGTTGTGCGGTGTGTATATATAGTAGGAGGACAGTGCATAATTTTGCTGACCACCAGTATATAATATATAGCAGTACGGTACAGTAGTCCACTGCTCTACCTACCTCTGTGTCGTCAAGTATACTATCCATACATACCTCTGGTGCATTTTAGTTGTTGTGCGCAGTAGTTGGAGGACAGTGCATCATTTTGCTGACCACCAGTATATAATATATAGCAGTACGGTACAGTAGGCCACTGCTCTAACTACCTCTGTGTCGTCAAGTATACTATCCATCCATCCCTGTGGTGCATTTAAGTGGTGCGGTGTATATATAGAAGGAGGACAATGCATAATTTTGCTGACCACCAGTATATAATATATAGCAGTACGGTACAGTAGGCCACTGCTCTACCTACCTCTGTGTAATCAAGTATACTATCCATCCATCCCTGTGGTGCATTTAAGTGGTGCGGTGTATATATAGTAGGAGGACAGTGCATAATTTTGCTGACCACCAGTATATAATATATAGCAGTATGGTACAGTAGTTCACTGCTCTACCTACCTCTGTATCATCAAGTATACTATCCATCCATCCCTGTGGTGCATTTTAGTTGTTGTGCGGTGTATATATAGTAGGAGGACAGTGCATAATTTTGCTGACCGCCAGTATATAATATATAGCAGTACGGTACAGTAAGCCACTGCTCTACCTACCTCTGTGTCGCAAATATACTATCCATCCATCCCTGTGGCGCATTTAAGTGGTGCGGTGTATATATAGTAGGAGGGCAGTGCATAATTTTGCTGACCGCCAGTATATAATATATAGCAGTACGGTACAGTAGGCTACTGCTCTACCTACCTCTGTGTCATCAAGTATACTATCCATCCATCCCTGTTGTGCATTTAAGTGGTGCAGTGTATATATAGTAGGAGGACAGTGCATAATTTTGCTGACCACCAGTGTATAATATATAGCAGTACGGTACAGTAGTCCACTGCTCTACCTACCTCTGTGCCGTCAAGTATACTATCCATCCATCCCTGTGTTGCGTTTTAGTTGTTGTGCGGTGTATATATAGTAGGAGAACAGTGCATAATTTTGCTGACCGCCAGTATATAATATATAGCAGTATGGTACAGTAGGCCACTGCTCTACCTACCTCTGTGTCGTCAAGTATACTATCCATCCATCCCTGTGGTGCATTTAAGTGGTGCGGTGTATATATAGTAGGAGGACAGTGCATAATTTTGCTGACCGCCAGTATATTATATGTAGCAGTACGGTACAGTAGGCCACTGCTCTACCTACCTCTGTGTCATCAAGTATACTATCCATCCATCCCTGTGGTGCATTTAAGTGGTGCGGTGTATATACAGTAGGAGGACAGTGCATAATTTTGCTGACCACCAGTATATAATATATAGCAGTATGGTACAGTAGTTCACTGCTCTACCTACCTCTGTGTCATCAAGTATACTATCCATCCATCCCTGAGGTGCATTTTAGTTGTTGTGCGGTGTATATATAGTAGGAGGACAGTGCATAATTTTGCTGACCACCAGTATATAATATATAGCAGTACGGTACAGTAGGCCACTGCTCTACCTACCTCTGTGTCGTCAAGTATACTATCCATCCATCCCTGTGGTGCATTTAAGTGGTGCGGTGTATATATAGTAGGAGGACAGTGCATAATTTTGCTGACCGCCAGTATATAATATATAGCAGTACGGTACAGTAGGCCACTGCTCTACCTACCTCTGTGTCACCAAGTATACTATCCATCCAAACCTGTGGTGCATTTCAGTTGTGCGCAGTATATATAGTAGTAGGCCGTTGCTATTGATACTGGCATATAATTCCACACATTAAAAAATGGAGAACAAAAATGTGGAGGGTAAAATAGGGAAAGATCAAGATCCACTTCCACCTCGTGCTGAAGCTGCTGCCACTAGTCATGGCCGAGACGATGAAATGCCATCAACGTCGTCTGCCAAGGCCGATGCCCAATGTCACAGTAGAGAGCATGTAAAATACAAAAAACAAAATTTCAGTAAAATGACCCAAAAATCAAAATTAAAAGCATCTGATGAGAAGCGTAAACTTGCCAATATGCCATTTACGACACGGAGTGGCAAGGAACGGCTGAGGCCCTCTCCTATGTTCATGGCTAGTAGTTCAGATTCACATGAGGATGGAAGCACTCATCCTCCTGCTAGAAAACTTAAATGAGTTAAGATGGCAAAAGCACGGCAAAGAACTGTGCGTTCTTCTAAATCACAAATCCCCAAGGAGAGTCCAATTGTGTCGGTTGCGATGCCTGACCCAGAGCCGGCGCAACCCGCTCAGCAGAGTCTGCAAAGCAGGGAGGCGCTGGCCAAGAGAGGCGCTCTCCCTGCTCTGAGACTCCACTGCTGTGCGCTGCTGCTGCCGGCTGCCGCAGCAACAAGAGGCTCGAGACCAGTCCACCAGCAGATCTTCCCTCCCTCCTCCTACCAGCAGAACACGCAGGGGGGGGGGGGGGATTCACTCCATCGTCCGCACAGGCTGGCCACTTTCACTTTCTATTCCACGTCCTGGCTGCAGTGGCAGCCTGCTTGTGATTTATGACATGAAGCTGTTCTCCGTTCTCCCTGCTCTCCAGCCCTCCCCCTCTACAACATGCTGATGCAGGGGCTTGAGTGTGGTCAGAGCAGGCCGAGTTTAACTCTTTGAAACCTGTTTTCTAATGTATTGAAGAATGCTGCTGCTGTAAGTGTGTGCTTTCTATATTTTTTTTTTGTTACCAGAGCTCTATCTATCTAGGGGGTGGGGGGAAGAGAGCAATTATTATATGTATAAGTGGCACTGAAACTGTGGGCATGTGTATAAGTAGCACACACGTATATATGTAACTTATACGTGACACTGATACCGTGGGCATTATTATGTGTGTAAGCGGCACTGCTACCATGGGCATTATTGTGTGTGTAAGCGGCACTGCTACCGTGGGCATTATTGTGTGTGTAAGCGGCACTGATACCGTGGGCATTATTGTGTGTGTAAGCGGCACTGATACCGTGGGCATTATTGTGTGTGTAAGCGGCACTGCTACCGTGGGCATTATTATGTGTGTAAGCGGCACTGATACCGTGGGCATTATTATGTGTGTAAGCGGCACTGCTACCGTGGGCATTATTGTGTGTGTAAGCGGCACTGCTACCGTGGGCATTATTGTGTGTGTAAACGGCACTGCTACCGTGGGCATTATTATGTGTGTAAGCGGCACTGCTACCGTGGGCATTATTGTGTGTGTAAGCGGCACTGATACCGTGAGCATTATTGTGTGTGTAAGCGGCACTGATATCATGGGCATTATTATGTGTATAAGCGGCACTGGTATCATGGGCATTATTATGTGTATAAGCGGCACTGCTACCGTGGGCATCAGTGTGTGTGTAAGCGGCACTGATATCATGGGCATTATTATGTGTATAAGCGGCACTGATATCATGGGCATTATTATGTGTATAAGCGGCACTGATACCGTGGGCATTATTGTTTGTATAAGCGGCACTGCTACCGTGGGCATTATTATGTGTAAGCGGCACGGATACTGTGAGCATTATTATGTGTAACTGTATACGTGGCACTGATACCGTGGGCATTATTATGTGCTATCATGGGAATTGTGTATATGGGGCACTACTGTGTAGCATAACGTGAATATGGGGCAGTACTGTGTGATGTAATATGAAATAGGGGCACTACATACTGACGATACTTTTGTGCTACTGTGTGGTGTAATTAGAATTTGGGGTACAATTGTGTGGGCACACCCCTTCCTTGTGAGACCTCACTTGCCTTCAGTGTGTGCTTTCCCTTTATTAAGTATTGGAGAGAGGGCGCAAATTTATAGTTTGCAGGGAGGCGCCAAACACCCTAGCACCGGCCCTGGCCTGACCTTCCCAACACTGGACGGGAAGAGGTGGCGTCTTACACCATTTGCACGCCCCCTGCAAGTGCTGGAAGGAGCACCCGCAGTCCAGTTCCTGATAGTCAAATTGAAGATGTCACTATTGAAGCATACCAGGATGAGGATATGGGTGTTGCTGGCACTGGGGAGGAAATTGACAAGGAGGATTCTGATGGTGAGGTGGTTTGTTTAAGTCAGGCACCCGGGGAGACACCTGCCATTGACATGCCTGGTCAAATTACAAAAAAAATCAGCTCTTCGGTGTGGAATTATTTCATCAGAAATGCGGACAACTCATGTCAAGCCGTGTGTTGCCTTTGTCAAGCTGTAATAAGTAGGGGTAAGGACGTTAACCACCTCGGAACATCCTCCCTTATACGTCACCTGCAGCGCATTCATCATAAGTCAGTGACAAGTTCAAAAACTTATGATGACAGCGGAAGAAGTCCACTGACCACTAAATCCCTTCCTCTTGTAACCAAGCTCCTGCAAACCACACCACCAACTCCCTCAGTGTCAATTTCCTCCTTACACAGGAAAGCTAATAGTCCTGCAGGCCATGTCACTGTCAAGTCTGACGAGTCCTCTCCTGCCTGAGATTCCTCTGATGCATCCTTGAGTGTAACGCCTACTGCTGCTGGCGCTGCTGTTGTTGCTGCTGGGAGTCGATCGTCATCCCAGACGGGAAGTCGGAAGACCACTTGTACTACTTCCAGTAAGCAATTGACTGTCCAACAGTCCTTTGCGAGGAAGATGAAATATCACAGCAGTCATCCTGCTGCAAAGTGGATAACTCAGGCCTTTGCAACCTGGGTGGTGAAAAACGTGTTTCCGGTATCCACCGTTAATTCACAGGGAACTAGAGAATTGCTTGAGGTACTGTGTCCCTGGTACCAAATACCATCTAGGTTCCACTTCTCTAGGCAGGCGATACCGAAAATGTACACAGACGTCAGAAAAAGAGTCACCAGTGTCCTAAAAAATGCAGTTGTACCAAATGTCCACTTAACCACGGACATGTGGACAAGTGGAGCAGGGCAGACTCAGGACTATATGACTGTGACAGCCCACTGGGTAGATGTATTGCCTCCCGCAGCAAGAACAGCAGCAGCGGCACCGGTAGCAGCATCTCGCAAACGCCAACTCGTTCCTAGGCAGGCTACGCTTTGTATCACCGCTTTCCATAAGAGGCACACAGCTGACAACCTCTTACGGAAACTGAGGAACATCATTGCAGAATGGCTTACCCCAATTGCACTCTCCTGGGAATTTGTGACATCGGACAACGCCACCAATATTGTGCGTGCATTACATGTGGGCAAATTCCAGCACGTCCCATGTTTTGTACATACATTGAATTTGGTGGTGCAGAATTATTTGAAAAATTACAGGGGCGTGCAAGAGATGCTGTCTGTGGCCCGAAGAATTGCGGGCCACTTTCAGCATTCAGCCACCGCGTGCCGAAGACTGGAGCACCAGCAAACACTCCTGAACCTGCCCTGCCATCATCTGAAGCAAGAGGTGGTAACGAGGTGGAATTCAACCCTCTATATGCTTCAGAGGATGGAGGAGCAGCAAAAGGCCATTCAAGCCTATACAGCTACCTACGATATAGGCAAAGGAGGGGGAATGCACCTGACTCAAGCGCAGTGGAGAATGATTTCAACGTTGTGCAAGGTTCTGCAACCCTTTGAACTTGCCACACGTGAAGTCAGTTCAGACACTGCCAGCCTGAGTCAGGTCATTCCCCTCATCAGGCTTTTGCAGAAGAAGCTGGAGACATTGAGGGAGGAGCTAATATAGAGCGATTCTGCTAGGCATGTGGGACTTGTGGATGGAGCCCTTAATTCGCTTAACCAGGATTCACGGGTGGTCAATCTGTTGAAATCAGAGCACTACATTTTGGCCACCGTGCTCGATCCTAGATTTAAAACTTACGTTGTATCTCTCTTTCCGGCAGACACAAGTCTCCAGAGGTTCAAAGACCTGCTGGTGAGAAAATTGTCAAGTCAAGCGGAACGTAACCCGTCAACAGCTCCTCCTTCACATTCTCCCGCAACTGTGGCTGCGAGGAAAAGGCTAAGAATTCCGAGCCCACCCGCTGGCGGTGATGCAGGGCAGTCTGGAGCGAGTGCTGACATCTGGTCCGGACTGAAGAACCTGCCAACGATTACTGACATGTCGTCTACTGTCACTGCATATGATTCTGTCACAATTGAAAGAATGGTGGAGGATTATATGAGTGACCGCATCCAAGTAGGCACGTCAGACAGTCCGTACGTATACTGGCAGGAAAAAGAGGTAATTTGGAGGCCCTTGCACAAACTGGCTTTATTTTACCTAAGTTTCCCCCCCTCCAGTGTGTACTCCGAAAGAGTGTTTAGTGCAGCCGCTCACCTTGTCAGCAATCGGCGTACGAGGTTACTTTCAGAAAATGTGGAGATGATGTTCATCAAAATGAATTATAATCAATTCCTCCGTGGAGACCTTCACCAGCAATTGCCTCCAGAAAGTATACAGGGACCTGAGATGGTGGATTCCAGTGAGGACGAATTAATAATCTGTGAAGAGGGGGATGTACACAGTGAAAGGGGTGAGGAATCGGAGGATGAGGAGGAGGTGGACATCTTGCCTCTGTAGAGCCAGTTTGTGCAAGGAGAGATTCATTGCTTCTTTTTTTGGTGGGGGCCCAAACCAACCAGTCATTTCAGTCACAGTCGTGTGGCAGACCCTGTCGCTGAAATGATGGGTTTGTTAAAGTGTGCATGTCCTGTTTATACAACATAAGGGTGGGTGGGAGGGCCCAAGGACAATTCCATCTTGCACCTCTTTTTTCTTTCATTTTTCTTTGCATCATGTGCTGTTTGGGGACTATTTTTTTAATCTGCCATCCTGTCTCACACTGCAGTGCCACTCCTAGATGGGCCAGGTGTTTGTGTCGGCCACTTGGGTCGCTTAGCTTAGTCACACAGCTACCTTATTGTGCCTCTTTTTTTCTTTGCATCATGTGCTGTTTGGGGACTATTTTTTTAACCTGCCATCCTGTCTGACACTGCAGTGCCACTCCTAGATGGGCCAGGTGTTTGTGTCGGCCACTTGGGTCGCTTAGCTTAGTCACACAGCTACCTCATTGCGCCTCTTTTTTTCTTTGCATCATGTGCTGTTTGGGGACTATTTTTTTAACCTGCCATCCTGTCTGACACTGCAGTGCCACTCCTAGATGGGCCAGGTGTTTGTGTCGGCCACTTGGGTCGCTTAGCTTAGTCACACAGCTACCTCATTGCGCCTCTTTTTTTCTGTGCATCATGTGCTGTTTGGAGACTGTTTTTTTAATCTGCCATCCTCTCTGACACTGCAGTGCCACTCCTAGATGGGCCAGGTGTTTGTGTCGGCCACTTGGGTCGCAAGGCTTAGTCACACAGCTACCTCATTGCGCCTCTTTTTTTCTTTGCTTCATGTGCTGTTTGGGGACTATTTTTTTAACCTGCCATCCTGTCTCACACTGCAGTGCCACTCCTAGATGGGCCAGGTGTTTGTGTCGGCCACTTTGGTCGCTTAGCTTAGTCACACAGCTACCTCATTGCGCCTCATTTTTTCTTTGCATCATGTGCTGTTTGGGGACTATTTTTTTAATCTGCCATCCTGTCTGACACTGCAGTGTCACTCATAGATGGGCCAGGTGTTTGTGTCGGCCACTTGGGTCGCTTAGCTTAGTCACACAGCTACCTCATTGCGCCTCTTTTTTTCTTTGCATCATGTGCTGTTTGGGGACTATTTTTTGAAGTGCCATCCTCTCTGACACTGCAGTGCCACTCCTAGATGGGCCAGGTGTTTGAGTCGGCCACTTGGGTTGCTTAGCTTAGTCACACAGCTACCTCATTGCGCCTCTTTTTTTCTTTGTATCATGTGCGGTTTGGGGACTATTTTTTGAAGTGCCATCCTCTCTGACACTGCAGTGCCACTCCTAGATGTGCCAGGTGTTTGTGTCGGCCACTTGGGTCGCTAAGCTTAGTCACACAGCTACTTCATTGCGCCTCTTTTTTTCTTTGCATCATGTGCTGTTTGGGGACTATTTTTTGAAGTGCCATCCTCTCTGACACTGCAGTGCCACTCCTAGATGGGCCAGGTGTTTGTGTCGGCCACTTGGGTCGCTTAGCTTAGTCACACAGCTACCTCATTGCACCTCTTTTTTTCTTTGCATCATGTGCTGTTTGGGGACTATTTTTTGAAGTGCCATCCTCTCTGACACTGCAGTGCCACTCCTAGATGGGCCAGGTGTTTGTGTCGGCCACTTGGGTCGCTTAGCTTAGTCATCCAGCGACCTCTGTGCAAATTTTAGCACTAAAAATAATATTGTGAGGTGTGAGGTGTTCAGAATAGACTGGAAATGAGTGGAAATTATGGTTATTGAGGTTAATTAGACTATGGGATCAAAATGACCCCCAAATTCTATGATTTAAGCTGTTTTACAGGGGTTTTTGTGAAAAAACACCCGAATCCAAAACACAACCGAATCCGACAAAAAATTATCAGGGAGGTATTGCCAAAACACGTCCGAATCCAAAACACGGCCGTGGAACCGAATCCAATACCAAAACACAAAACCCGAAAAATGTCCGGTGCACATCACTACCTACTACATCACTGATCCCTCTTTACCCTACACTACATGACTGACCCCTCCATACCCTATACTACATTACTGACCCCTCTATACCTGACTCCTCTATACCCTACTACATCACTGACCCCTCTATTCCCTAAACTACATAACTGACCCCTCTTGTTTAGTGGACGGTCTGAGATGGCACTTTGTGCTCCACCTCCTTCATAAGCAGAACATATATTGCTGCCTGCTGTTGTTGAGCTGAGTTAAAAAAGGTATAAGGTAGCTAAAAGGAAAAGCAATATACAGTATTAGTATAAGCTGCAATAGGGAATATACTGTATAAGCCAAAATAGTCCCCTTAAAGAGCAAACCATTTATTACTTGTACATAACATAAGCAAGTATAGGTGAGCTACAATCATGTGCCTGGGTGTGAGAGAGTAAGAGCAGCTTACAATTAAAACACTTATGGCAAATACAAATAGCTGAATAGAAATAACCCTGAACCTACTGACAACCCATTGCACATGACCAGAGGGCCCTTATTCAGACCTGATCGTAGATGTGTGAGAAAACGCACATCTACGATCAATTTCTTTGAAATGCAAGGGGATGCCCAGTACAGGGCAAGTCCGCCCTGCATGTCAAAACCGCCCCACGCCCCCTCCCCGCACCTATTTGGAAGCATCGGATTGCGGTGATGCTTTCGCATGTTTGAGAATCCCACTGCCTGGACAGCCTAGCTATGTACGAGCAGATCTAGGCATGGGCAAGCAGGGCGAGCGCCCGGGATGCTGCCGCCCGCGGGCACAGTCACCCTGCACGTGCCAGCCACCCACCCGCGCCCCGCATCCCTCACACTGGCTGCAGCAAGTGCCGTGGGCTGTGTGGGCGCCCGCTGCAGCCGGCGCCATTGTCAGATGCTAGAGGTCTTAATTGACCTCTAGTGTCTGTGCGGTGCTATGGGAGACACGTCATGATGTCTCTCACATAGATCCAAGAAGCGGGCAGCCAGAGACGGAGCAGCAGCGGTCGGGAAGCAGGAGCGGGACTGGTGAGTATTGGGGTTTTTTTTTTTTTTTGTAAGCGGCGCTACTAGGGGGCACATCTACTGGGGGCATCTCGACTGGCGGAAAATCCACAGGTGGCATATGTACTGGCGGCATAACTACAGTTGGCATAACTACAGGAGTCACAACTACTGGAGGCACATCTACTGGGGGCAAATCTACAGGGGGCACAACTACTGGGGGCACATCTACAGGAGGCATAACTACTGGGGGCACATCTACAGGGGGCATAACTACATGGGACACAGCTACTGGGTGCACAATTACTGGGGGCAACTCTACTAGGGGCACAACTACAGGGGCCACGCTCCATCCCTGTGAAGCCAGGCCCTTTATTTTATTTGCACCTTAGGTGCGCACTAACCCTGTTTTGCCTGTCGGGCGGGGAAGGGGGGGGGCAGAGGAGACATTCGCCCTGGGTGCTACAAGGTCTAGAACCAGCCCTGCCGCCACGTTAAGGGTCGCAGCGGCTGCGTGTGACGTCATGCAGCCATCGTGGCCAATAGTCCGAACACACCTCCATTGTCCGGACGTGCATCTCCAAGTCTTAAACTGCGTTATGCACATGCGCAGATGTGCAGAAATTGCTTCATAGCAATTTTAGCACATCTGCGACGGTGTCTAAATTGGCCCCAGAATGTCATCACTTATCCAACAACGTCTCCTTTTTGCTTATTTCATTATCAGCATGGCACATCCTCCAATCTGACTGCCCACCATTGCTCTCTGCACTGTTTGTTAAAAATACCCACTGCACAGTCTAGTTCTGTCTCTGTCTATGACACTAGCGTATGGCCATCTTATTTAAAAGGGTATATTTATCTGATATTCAGACTCCAGATTCAACAAGATTAGAAGATATGACGCACGACCCTGGCAGGTGGAACCTTGCCTTAGGCAGCATTTTATTTGAGGGAATAAATAGCATTTCGTATAAATGTATTGTTATCTATTGCTCTATAGCTGCTGGACAATTGTAGCAGCGGTGCCTGATTTACAGATTCAGAGTAGGCTGAGAAACTCCATTGCACTGCAGGGAAATGTATCCTAGGACAGTGCAGAGGGAAAGCTGGATGGGTTGTGGCACTCTGTTCTGGTATGAATGGTCGACCATGTTAAGGTCGACATTCATTAGTTCGACCACTATTGGTCGACATAGACCTGGTGGACATGGACTAATAGTCAACACCAGAAAATGGTCGACACATGACAGGTCGACTCATGACAAGGTCAACATGGATTTTTTTTTTTAAATAGATTTTTATTTTACACAAATTTGTATTAATCTTCAAATTGAAGCTACTAGGATCAACAGGAAAAATGTAGCCGCTAGTCATTGGTAATGCACAAAATGTCGGCATTCATAAAGCCGAGACCAGAATGCTAATATGGTTTCAATGTTGACACTGAGCATGTTGACATGGACATAGAGTTTTCATGTGAATGTAGCCCTAACACTACCCTAAACCTAGCTGCAGGTTAACACTAACCTTAGACTGGACTGCCGACATTCTGCCTTTCAGCTTTCACAAAATCCACATTATGACCATTTTAACATTATGTCAACATTTAACATTCATGTCAAGACTGTGAATAGCAACATTTTGAATGGTTACATGTTATGCATGTTGACATTCTAATGATGTTGACATTCTAGTGTTGACACTGTGAATGTCAACACAATGACTGTGTACCATGCATAAGGCTTTCTAAGTAAGTAGAAATGACAGAAATGGTTTGTACTGTGTTGGGTAAAACAGAAACTAAGGGGGTGATTCAGACCTGATCGTTGGGCTGCTATCTTTGCTGTCCTGCGTTCAGATAGTTGCCACCCAAGGTGGAGTGTATATTCGCTGTGCAAGTGTGCGATCCCATGTGTACACAGAGCTGCAAAAAATCACTGTGTGGAGTCTCTGCGCAGCGCAGGACTTACTCCTACAGTGCGATGAGAACAGGCTGATCGGGGCTGGAGCTGACATCACACATCCTCCCTGAAAACGCTTGGACACGCCTGTGTTTTCCCTGACACTCCCAGTAAACGCTCAGTTGCCACCCACAAATCGTTTCCTCCTGTCAATCACCTTGCGAACACCCGTGCGAATGAAATTTGCACACCATCCTGTCGCTGACGGCGATGCCCATTGTTGCTGTCTGCCGCGCATTCGCATTGCATTGCATATGAATGCGCAGTTATGACCTGATCACCCACTGTGTGAAAATGCAAAGTAGTGATCAGGTCTGAATCAGGCCCTAAGTCAGGGCACATGCTGCAAGGCTTGTATTATCATTCAATTGTGGTATGACTAAGGGGCCTATTTATCACCATCCGCATCCTTGGATGCAGATGTCATGTGATAAAAGCGCCCAAACTCACACTGCGATAATTAATTACATCACAGAGATTACAATCACGATCACAATTATCGCATGCAGGGACAGAGCCTGCGAGCAATCTCTGTCCCTGTGATGACACTTCGCAGCATCATCGGGGTATTTCTCGTAAAGAATACCCTGATGTCCTGCTGCGCATGCGCCGCCCCCGTCAACATCGCTGCTACCACCGCCGCCCGGTCGCCACCCAATCACGACAACCCCTGCTCGCCGCGGACCTTTCCCCCTGCAGGTCTATATACTTACCAGTCCAGGGAGCCATTCCGCGCTGCTCCTGCTGGGCTGCCTGGTGCTGGATCCTGCGTGCTACGGTGACCCCCAGTGTTGTAAAGTGCGCTGCCACCGGGGTCATATCGCAGCACATGGGGTACCCAGCACCCGGCAGCGTTTACCGGAGCAGCGGACACCGGCTCCCTAGACAGGTGTGTAAGATTTTTTTGTTTTTAATTTTTTTTTCCTTTTTTTAACACTTTGATCAGCTTGTGTGTCCATCAAACACACAGAGCTGATCACTGGAGCCGGGTCCCGCTCAGCTTTCTCTGCCAGGGGCAGAGAAAGCTGGGCAAAAGTCTGCATATCGCAGTGCTGCCCTGTGGTCTCACCAGCCTGAGCTGGCGATATTGTCACAGGGCACACAGCGGTATTTTTTTACTTTTTTTTTTTTTATAAATTTGTCCACATCGCATTTCCCATTATACATATGGGGAATGCGATGTGTGTTACTAGAAAAAAGTGAATGAAAGGGTTTGGAGCAGTTTGTCATAAAATTGTCTCCAAATGCCCTTTAATACAGTCAGGTGATACTAAAATAATGTGGAAATGGTGTTAAAACACCCTTTTCACATTATTTAAGTAAAAATAATGTTAATAAATGAGCCTCCAATACCCTTTTCAGACAGGAAAGTCTGAAAGTCCCGGCAATTACCTGACATTTCAGCGCCGGGTCGTATTGCCGGGACCTGCCTGACCCCTACCCTTCACACAGACATGCAAATTACCGGGTCGAGATCAACACGGGTATTTTGTCTGTGTGAAAGGGTCAACACGTGTCATAATTCCTGTGTCCCTGGTAAATTCCATGGTCGAAGTCCCGGGAATTACAACACGGGTTGACCCTTTCACACAGCAAAAGGACCCGCGTGTTTCATGAAATTACCGGGTGGAACTGCTTCACCCAATAATTTCATTTTCTGTCTGAAAAGGGTATCAGAGAATAAAGTAAAACAAAAAATAAGTCACTAAAGAGAATGTGCTCCTGTCACTACTCCAACATGCATACTGTACAGTATTGCAGAATTCCTGAGCCTCCTTCTCTAGACATTAACCTGACAATCATTCTGCAACTATTTAACTCACTTGAACCAAGAAAAAAGAACAAATTGTACGATCATAAAGTTCAGTTTTAAGTGTGTGAATGATTATTTCTGTTGTTATGTTACCACACACATACTGTACTGAAAAAACATTAGGTATTACAGACTGCTGGAGCAGGGGCATCTTATACTGGGCTGCGTAAAGCGACCATGAGCTCAGTTACTAGGGGCGTGGCCAAATCTGGGGAGGTGTGGTCACGTCCCCTTAACCCCTTAACTGACGATTTTTTCCCCAAAAAAGCTCAGAAATTGTTTTTGTTTTTTATGTGTGAATTAGGTGAAGAACTTGAATTTAACCTTATCCAAAATGATTTTAGCAAAAAAAATTAAAATATATATATTTTTTAATATTTTTTAAAGAAAATATTTTCTCTTCTAAAACATCGGAACATCAGCTGGCACCATTGGAACATCAAAAACATCGCAACCATAGCAACTTCCATTTTAAGAGTGGAGACAACCATCAGGTACACGGGGGAGCTTAGGGGGTTTTGACTTACCCTTCCCTAGCGGCTGCTATTGTCTGCAGCTGCTGGGTGGGGGGTCCTGCCATGCTGACTGATCAGCATCGATCGGCAGTACGGCAACACTGGGGGAGGTTGCAGGGAGGCAGAACCTTCAGTTCCTCTGAGAGTGGCAGCAGAGGGAAGTTTCTCTTCCCTGCAGCTGCAAACACTGTTTATCCAACTGGTCGCATCTTGCGCGACCAGGTCAGATAAGACACTTGCTGGTATGGTCGCACCTGATGCAACCGTGCCCAGCAAATGGTTAAAAAAAATGAGAGAAAGGGAGTTGCTGGTAACTGCACAGGGGGACCTTCTTTCCCCTCAGCTGCAGAAGTACTAACTAAAGCTGGCCACACACTTCCCCAGCTGACCAAATGACTAGTTTGGATGATTATTGTTTATTGTATACTACTGAATCCTTCACGACCTGACAATGGCTGAAAAATGATCTGAATTGCCAGGCTTGGTTGGGCCCACCTGACCGTCGTTTATCCAACTGTGTATGGAGATCGTCTCCATGTATTGTATAGTGTATGGATGCACTCGTTTATGGTCAGTAGCTGCTGTCCTCTTCCCTGTCTGTGGGTTGGCTGGACTTCCATGGAATGAATGGCCAGGTTTATATATACGAACCACAATGAGAAGATTTTGATTATTAAGGCTCCTTAAAAATTAGATTTCAGGATGGAACAACCAGATACAAATTTAAAAGCAAATTTAAAAACATTAATAGCATCAATATTATCTTGCTAAAATACAGATGCTTTTAACCCAGCACTGTTAGTTCTTTGGCGTTTTACATGATAACATGCCTACTGTATATGTGTAGCAGGTATGTGATAGGGAAATATATTTCCTGTATTGTGAAGGGGTGACAAGATGGCTGCCATTATCTAAGAGAAACAGCACAGATAGCAGTTATTGTATTTTGATGGAATGCTGTAAATATAGATGTTGGCTCTGTTTTTTCCTGTGTGAAGATATAAAGACAACATTTGTCCCTAAAGGAAAAAAGACAGAAGGTAAAGGCAATTGCTTAGTACAATACTGTGTAACCATGTGAAAGGATGCTGGCAGCATAGGCAATAAACGGAATAGTGTGTAATGTACAGTAAGAGAACGTGAGAGCAGCAGTAGTGTTGTGATTATTTTGACAACTGTTTGTGTACATTGCATATATTATTTACTTAATGTGTCTTTCATGTACATTATATATGCTATTTATTCAATGTGTCATTCATGTACATTGTATATGCTATTTACTCAAAGGGGTAAATTTACTAAGGTGGGTGTTTTTTAGAACTAGTGATTTTGCTCATAGCAACCAATCAGATTCTACTTAACATTTATCTAGCTGCTTCTAGAAGATAATAGATAGAATCTAATTTGTTGCTATGGACAACATCACCAGTTCTAAAAAACTTCCACCTTACTAAATTTACCCCAAAATGTAATTCATGTACTGTACATTGTGTATGTTATTAACTCAATGGGCGGAATTCAAATGTTTTGTCCGACGGCAGCTACTATTTATTTATTAACAGATTCTTATATAGCGCAGCAAATTACGCTTTACAACTTGACCCAATGGCCCTCATTCCGAATTGATTGCGCCGTTTTTCACAGCATAGCGATCAGGCTAAAAACCGGCTGTTCTGCGCATGCGTATGGGCCGCAGGGCACATGCGCCAAGTACTTTCACACAAAACTAAGCAATTTTACACAGGGGCGAGCGACGCTTTTCAGTTGCTTTGCTGATCGGTGTGTGATTGGCAGGAAGTGGGTATTTCTGGGCGGAAACTGACCGTTTTTATGGGAGTGTGCTAAAAAACGCAGGCGTGTCAGGCTAAAACGCAGAAGTGGCTGGGGAAACGGGGGAGTGGCTGGCCGAACGCAGGGCGTGTTTGTGATGTCAATCAGGAACCAAACAGTCTGCAGTGATCGCAATCTAAGAGTATGTCTGGAGCTACTCTGAAACTGCAGGAAAAGATTTTCGAGCAATTCTGCTAATCTTACGTTCGCACTTCTGCTAAGCTAAGATACACTCCCAGAGGGTGGCAGCTTAGCGTTTGCACTGCTGCTAAAAGCAGCTAGCGAGCGATCAACTCGGAATGAGGGCCAATGATAAGACAAAACTGGGTAATAATAACTAGAGATGTGCACCGGACATTTTTCGGGTTTTGTGTTTTGGTTTTGGATTCAGTTCCGTGGCAGTGTTTTGGATAAGATTGCATTTTGGCAAAACCTCCCTGAAAATTTTTGGGCGGATTCGGGTGTGTTTTGGATTCGGGTGTTTTTTTTCAAAAAACCCTCAAAAACAGCTTAAATCATAGAATTTGGGGGTAATTTTGATCCTATAGTATTATTAACCTCAATAACCACAATTTCCACTCATTTCCAGTCTATTCTGAACACCTCACAATACTATTTTTAGTCCTAAAATTTGCACCGAGGTCGCTGGATGACTAAGCAAAGCGACCAAAGAGGGCGGCACAAATACCTGGCCCATCTAGGAGTGGCACTGCAGTGTCAGACAGGATGGCACTTAAAAAAATTGTCCCCAAACAGCACATGATGCAAAGAAAAGAGAAAAAGAGGTGCACTGTGGTCGCTGGACGGCTAAGCTAAGCGACACAAACACCTCAATATCACAGGAATTATTTGTTCTAATCAATGGTATTATTGGTCCAAATCACTGGAAGAAAATGACAAAATCACTGGAATTATTCGTTCTAATCAATGGTATTATTGGTCCAAATCACTGGAAGAAAATAACAAAATCACTGTAATTATTCGTTCTAATCAATGGTATTATTGGTCCAAATCACTGGAAGAAAATGACAAAATCACTGGAATTATTCGTTCTAATGAATGGTATTATTGGTCCAAATCACTGGAAGAAAATGCCAAAATCACTGGAATTATTCATTATAATCAATGGTATTATTGGTCCAAATCACTGGCAGAAAATAACAAAATCACTGGAATTATTCGTTCTAATCAATGGTATTATTGGTCCAAATCACTGGAAGAAAATGAAAAAATCACTGGAATTATTTGTTCTAATCAATGGTATTATTGGTCCAAATCACTGGAAGAAAATGACAAAATCACTGGAATTATTCGTTCTAATGAATGGTATTATTGGTCCAAATCACTGGAAGAAAATGGAATGGATGGATACTTGCAGTGACACAGAGCTGCAAGATACAGCAATGGCCTACTGTTCAACTATATACTGTTAGTCACCAAAATGCTGCACTGTAATGCTAGAAGCTATAGAAAAGTATATATATTATTGTATATACAGGTTGACTATCCCATATCCAAATATTCCGAAATACGGAATATTCCAAAATACGGACTATTTTGAGTGAGAGTGAGATAGTGAAACCTTTGTTTTTTAATGGCTCGATGTATACAAACTTTGTTTAATACACAAAGTTATTAAAAATATTGTATTAAATGACCTTCAGGCTGTGTGTATAAGGTATATATGAAACATAAATGAATTGTGTGAATGTAAACACACTTTGTTTAATGCACAAAGTTATAAAAAAATATTGACTAAAATAACCTTCAGGCTGTGTGTATAAGGTGTATATGACACATAAATGTATTCTGTGCTTAGAGTTAGGTCCCATCACCATGATATCCCATTATGGTATGCAATTATTCCAAAATATGGAAAAATCCCATATCCAAAATACCTCTGGTCCCAAGCATTTTGGATAAGGGATACTCAACCTGTATCAGTACAGACAGAGCGGTGTAACTGTGACCCATGTGTCCTGACAAGCAGTATAGAAGCTATAGAAAAGTATATATAATATTACTGTATATCAGTACAGAGTGGTATAACTGTGACACATGTGTCCTGACAAGCAGTAGAGAAGCTATAGAAAAGTATATATATTATTGTGTATATCAGTACAGACAGAGCGGTGTACAGATGTAGTCACCTTTATCTTGACTGTTTCTCTGCCGAGACGGGCGTTTAGTCACGCTAAGGCGATAGCTGAGTTTAATCACAGGTAGGCGCGTTGAGGCGATCTAGATACTCATCATGCATTACACATCTCCACCACTGTGTGGCTAATGCTCCACTAATCCAGTACTTTCGATCGTACAGTATAGCGGCGGATTGATCTACAGCTCTGGCAATACTGTAGGCGTAACGGGAGGCGGTGGAAAAAGATGGTGACCTACAGTACTGTAGAGTACTGTACTGTATGTGTATGGAGTACTGTATGTGTATGGAGACGCAACTACAGTAATTGTGTAAAAGGAAGAATGTACAGGACAATGTATAAACACCGTGCTTTTAAAATACATGAGCGTCTGAGTTCGCTAATGCATAATGGGAATGGAGGGCTAGCAGGAGTCGGTGGAAAATACCAGGCTTTACAAATGCGAGCGTCCGAGTCCTCTAAGGCATAAACCAACACCAATGGGGTGGGGGCCGGGCTCTGTTTGCAGTACTTTCACACATGAAATTGGGAGTCTCTCATGAGGCGTCGTGGGCTAGGGGTGAAGGCTCCCACCTCCCACGCTGGGGGTCCAGGGTTCGAGACGTGATGTGCCTTCTTTTTTTTTCTTTTTTTTTATTGTAATAATACACTGTATTATTTTATCAACATTGTAAGACAGTCAATGGAAAGGTGCACACAAGTTACATATAAATCAGAGTACATCTGCAGGAGCGATTCTTTACGCTAAATGCAACTGCACAGCGGCAATGAGTAGAAATGAGTGTATTCTGACGCTACTAAGTGAGCAAAACAGTACTATACAGTAGATATTCGGCGTTTGTGTATTGCACATGACCTGAATTCCCTCCCTGTCTACTGCATGATCTGTGCAGGCTCCCAGGGGGGAAGGGCAATAGGCTAGCAGGAGGCTACTGGGGACTCAGACTCATACAGTACTTGCATTTCAAAAGCACAGTATTTTCCACCGCCTCCCGCTTGCCCATCGCCCTTCCCCCCTGGGATCCTGCACAGGTCATGCAGTAGACAGGGAGGGAGTTATTCGCGTAAACTAGGGCAAAGCTGCAGGAGCAGTTGTACTGTTTAGGGTCTATGCACCATATGGTATACATACAATTCTATAGCAGGGCAGACTCAATTGAAATGGCTACCGCCTGTGTATCCTCGCCCAATGGAGGCCCTCGGCTATGGAGCAAGTAACAGCACAGATTTGGTAGGTCACGGGGCAATGCTGAAGGAGCGTCAGAATCCCCTAGCTAAAATACACAGGGGTGATAGGGATAAGTGAGGTCTTTGCGCATAACGATACACCGCAAAGTTCCCCATGGTTTTGATTATGCCTTTTCTTTGAACACGGTATTTTCCACTGCCTCACCCTACCCCCATCCCACTTTCCCCTTCCCCCCCTGGGAGCCTGCAAAGTACATGCAGTAGACAGGGAGGGAGTTCCGATCAGGTTACAAGACATGTGCAACAGTATACTACTGTATGTAGGAAAATCCACCGCCCACTCTGATTTATGTGAAACCTGTGTGCACCCTTCCATTGAATGTATAACAAAGAAAAATAATAATAATAAAGTGAATGTTACAGGAACACATTAAAAAAAGGTTGGCACTTCCTTCCCATTGGTGTTGGTTTATGCCTTAGGGGACTCGGACGTTAATACTTGTATTTCAAAAGCACAGTGTTTTCCACCGCCTCTCCCTACCCCCATCGCCCTTCCCCCCTGGGAGCCTGCACAGGTCATGCAGTGGACAGGGAGGGAGTTCAGGTCAGGTACAATACACAAATGCTGACGATCTACAGTACTGTGTTGCTCAGTTAGTTGCGTTGGAATACACTAATTTATACTCATTACCGCTGTGTATTTGTATATAGCGGAATGAATAGCTGCTGCAGATTTACTTTGATTTATGTGAAACCTGTGTGCACCCTTTCATTGAATGTACAACAAAGAAAAAAAATAATAAAGTGAATGTCACGGGAACATAGAAAAAAAAAGGTTGGCACTATGTGACTCTCAGCATGGGAGGTGGGAGCCTTCATCACTAGGTTGGTATGGAAGGGGAGACAATTATCTACCGGAGGGTACCAACCCCAAGTTTCTGTGACCCCCACAAGGCTCATGGCAAGCGTCGGAACCTATGGTGGGTCTGAATTAACGGTCCCATTATAGTCTATGGGAAAATGGGTCCACTTTGCGTACTGATATCTCTGGTTCTGGGTGTCCCAGAGACTCAGGACTGGTACCATACAAAAGAGGAGACTCTTGGCTTTCGGGGCAGACCAACCACTAGTTTATGTGACACTGGAAAAGGAAACGGGAAGCAACCGTGTTTCGGGTCCCCTCCAGTTGTCCGCCTAGCTTGCACAGGATACAGGGTTTCTGGCTAGATAGGAAATACTGTACAGAAATGCTAAGCATGGTAATTTGACATCCAGGAACATAGGGAGGAGTTTTTATCTCACTCCATTATACTTAGAAACATTACACTTGCCACTGTACGTTACAAGCTGTTCGTGCTAATTAGTACACTAGTAGAACATACTGTACAGAGATACTAAGTACAGTGATTTGGCATCCACAAACTTAGGGAGGAGCTTTAATCTCTCCATTGTAATCTATCTAAGTATAATGGAGAGAGATAAAAGCTCCTCCCTAAATTCCTGGATGCCAAATTACTGTCCTTAGTATCTCTGTACTCTATGTTCTACTAGTGTACTAATTAGCACTAACAGCTTGTAACGTAGAGTGGCAAGTTTAATCTTTCTATGTATAATGGAGAGAGATAAAAGCTCCTCAGTAAGTTCCTAGATGCCAAATCACCATCCTTAGTATCTCTGTACAGTATGTTCTACTAGTGTATTAATTAGCACGAACAGCTTGTAACGTACAGTTGCAAGTTTTCCCTACGCTGCGTATGCTCGATCGGGACAAACGCCTCAGCCAGTCAAGATAAAGGTGGCTACATCTGTAACTGTGACCCATGTGTCCTGACAAGCAGTATAGAAGCTATAGAAAAGTATATATAATATTACTGTATATCAGTACAGAGCGGTGTAACTGTGACCCATGTGTCCTGACAAGCAGTATAGAAGCTATAGAAAAGTATATATATTATTGTATATATCAGTACAGAGCGGTGTAACTGTGACCCATGTGTCCTGACAAGCAGTATAGAAGCTATAGAAAAGTATATATAATATTATTGTATATATCAGTACAGAGCTGTATAACTGTGACCCATGTGTGTCCTGACAAGCAGTATAGAAGCTATAGAAATATATATATATTATTGTATATATCAGTACAGAGCTGTGTAACTGTGACCCATGTGTGTTCTGACAAGCAGTATAGAAGCTATAGAAAAGTATATATAATATTACTGTATATCAGTACAGAGCGGTGTAACTGTGACACATGTGTCCTGACAAGCAGTATAGAAGCTATAGAAAAGTATATATATTATTGTATATATCAGTACAGAGCTGTGTAACTGTGACCCATGTGTGTTCTGACAAGCAGTATAGAAGCTATAGAAAAGTATATATTATATACTGGTGGTCCCCAGTCCCCACAATGCAGCACACTGATCAGATATTTGCAGCACACTGAGCACAGATATGGAGCGTTTTCAGGCAGAGAACGTAGATATTTTCAGCACACTGAGCACAGATATTTGCAGCACACTGAGCGCAGATTATTTGCAGCACACTGAGCACAGATTAAAGAGCTTTTCAGGGAGATAACGCTGCCACGTCCTCTCCGTTCAATCTCCAAAGTATGAGTGAAAATGGCGGTGACGTGCGGCTCCTTATATAGAATATGAATCTCGCGAGAATCCGACAGTGGGATGATGAGGTTCGGACGCGTTCTGGTTAACCGAGCAAGGCGGGAAGATCCAAGGCTGCCTCGGAACCGTGTAAAATGGGTGAAGTTCGGGGGGGTTCAGATCCCGAGGAACCGAACCCGCTCATCTCTAGTAATAAACAGTTATAGAGGTAGAAAGGCCCTGCTCGGAAGCTTGCAATCTATGGGGAAATAGGCATTGATACACAAGGATAGGTGCTATCTATTGCATAGTTATCCACCAGATTGCAAAGGTTCTTGTTAGGCTGAATGATATCACATCACAGCAATTAAGAACCAGGGTCAGGAGGAAGGGAAAGTGAAAAAAAAAAAATCTGTGGACTGTACAGTGGGGATATAGGGCCTGATTCAGACCAGATCACAACAGCAAACTTTTTATCTAATGGGCAAAACCATGGGGGTAGTTCAGACCTGATCGCTAGGGTGCATTTTCGCACAGCGGGCGATCAGATCTGAACAGCTAGGTGCGTAGTGACAGGATGGTGCGAAAAAAGCAATTGCAAGGTGATTGACAGGAAGTGACCGTTTGTGGGTGGCAACTGACCGTTTTACAGGAGTGTCCGGAAAAATGCAGGAGGGACCAGGCGTTTTCAGGGAGGGTGTCTGACGTCAGCTCCGGCCCTGATCAGCAGCAAACAATTGCAGCGGCAGAGTAAGTCCTGGGCTGAGCAGAGGCTGCACAAACTGATGTTTGTGCAGCTCTGTTACAAAAGCGATTGCATCCCTGCACAGCACTTTACCCCTCCCCCTGTAGAAGGGGACTATCTGATCGCAGGGCTGCAAAAAATGCACCCTAGCGAACAGGTCTGAATTACCCCCTATGTGCAGTGCAGGTGGGGCAGATATAAAATGTGCAGGGAGAGTTAGATTTGGGTGGGGTATGTTTAAACTGAAATCTAATTTGCAGTGTAAAAATAAAGCTGTTTATTTTATTTCTGTGCAGGGTAAATACTGGCTGTTCTATTTTTACACTGCAATTTAGATTTTCGTTTGAACATACCCCACCCAAATCTTACTCTCTCTACACATCTTACATCTGCCCTACCATGGTTTTGCCCATTAGAGGAAGATTTTGCTTTTGCTATATGGACTGATTTAGGCCCATAATTGGTCAGAAAAGCTTATGAAGGTAATGTGTGTGGTTTTTTAATTTGATAAGCTTGTCTGAACAGGTGAGTTTTCAGGGAATGCTTGAAGGTTTGGAGACTAGAGGAGAGTCTTATTGTGCATGATAGGGCATACCACAGAGTGGGTGCAGCCCGAAGAATGTCCTGCAATCATGCATTAGAGCAAGTAATGAGTATGGATAAGAGATGTAGATCTTGTGAAGAGCGAAGGGGCCAGGTTGGGAGATATTTTGAGATAAGCGAAGAGATGTATGTTGGTGTAGTATGGTTAATAGCCTTGTGTGTGAGTAAAAGTATTTTATATTGAATACGGTAGAACACAGGTAACCAATGGAGGGACTGACATAGTGGGTCTGCAGATGATGAACGTCTAGCAAGGAAGATTAGGCTCGCAGCTGCATTCAGAATGGATTGTAATGGTGAGAGTCTTTTCTTGGTAAGACCAGAAGAAGACTATTGCAATAAGCAATGCAGGAGATAATGTGAGCATGGATTAAAGTTTTTGCACTGTCTTGTGTAAGGTATGATCGTATTTTGGATATGTTTTTTAGATGCATGTAACATGATTTTGAGACAGATTGAATGTGGGGAACAAAGGACAGATCAGAGTCAAGGATACACCTAGGCAGCGAGCTTGTGGTGTAGCGTTTATTGTCGAATTCTCAACAGTGATAGATATATAAGGTTGGTACCTACTATTGGCCGAGGGAAATATAATTAACTTTGTTTTGGAAATAATATGTTTGAGGTGGTGAGATGACATCCAAGGTGAAACAGCAGAGAGGCATTCAGTGACACGGCCCAATTGAAATTGAGACAAATCAGGGGAGAATAGGTAGATTTGAGTATCATCTGTGTACAGATGATACTGAAATCCAAAAGAGTTGATTAGTTTACCAAGAGATGAGGTACAGATTAAGAAAAGCAGAGGACCTAAGAGTGAGCCTTGCAGTAATCCAACTGAAAGATGTAGCAAAGAGGAGGTGGATTCAGAGAAACAGACACTGAAAGAGTGATTAGATAGGTAGGATAGGAACCAAGGGAGACCTGTGTCCTGAAGACCTAGGGATTGCAGTGTTTGTATTAGAAGAGAGTTGTCAAGTGTCAAAAGCACCAGAGAGATCTAGAAGAATGAGAAGTGAGTAATGGCCTTTAGACTTGGCAGTGACCAGATAATTCACTACTTTAGTCAGTGCTGTCTCTGTGGCGTGTTGGGAACAAAGCCTGATTGATGTGGGTCCAAGTAGTTGTATGAGTTAAGAAAGTGTGTAAGGCAAGTGTAGGCAAGTTTCTCAAGTAGCTTATAGAGGCAAGTTTTAGAGAGAGTAAGGGTCAGAATTGTGTTGCTCAAGTGGGCAATAGATAGTTGCAGCACACAGAAAGACAGGAGTATAAATTCTGATAGAACAAGATAGCGCTCAATGGAGCTATTCAATTGTATCTCCATTCGAACATGATGGCTGCCATTATCTGCATTTCAGCTTGCACCCCCTGGGAGTAACTAGCTGAAATGCATGAAAAGTTGCCTATTTGGGAACCCAAAAGGCACTTTTCGCAATCGCACCCAGCACTTTGGTTAAGTTTAGCTGCTTTACACAGCTAAACCCGACCTTTATTGCCACTATCAGCATGGAAAAAAAAAACAAATAAACAATTGAAGGGGCGTGGCTTGACTGGAGAAGAGAGCAGACGTGCATCTGCTGGCCTCCTCTCTCCAGTGCTTTATATCCCCATATTTAGTAAGCCTTCCCTTTGTGTACCCTCTCCGGGGGCTCCCCTTCCCTCCCTACAAGCCTCCTAAGCCCTGCAGTGACTGCCGCAGAGCCGGGGAGCAGTTTTCACTGCTCTCGCAGGTTGCGGCCTATACACTGCCGGAAGCCGGGGACTCGCGTACTCCCGGCGCCCGCGATTCGAGCTCCACGGCGGAGACGCGGCGCCGGGAAGCGGCGCGGACCCCACACAGGAGCGCCGGACCATCTAGAAGCCTCCCCTGACCCCCAGGGTGGATACCCCCTGAGGCAGCAGGTCGGGGAGACGCCTGGCAGCGGGAGAGAGCGGCGGCTCTGAGGCCAAGGGAGAAGCGGCGGCCATCTTTGATTACACTGGAGGAGCAGAAACTGAGGTATCAGTGTGCCTGTGTACCTGCTGGGGTCTCTGGATTAGGGTTACACCAGGATTGGTGGCCCTCTAGCACTGTTCTCCTCCTGCTCTTACTCTGGGGCCCCTGTTGAGGGATTTGTGCATACACCTGTGTGGGGAGAAATAGCCTTATACTTGGCACTAATATTTTCTACTGCAACCACCCCATCTAGTGGCCTCTGGGTGTAATAGCATACATTTCTCATACAGTGTGCTGGATATAAAATACATATTTCGCAGCAGAAATCATAGGACCGCAGATATCCCGGCACCCACCGAGACGATCGGCCGTGATGTCCTCATGGTTGAATAACCAAGATATCATGAAGTGATCGCTCTGAGATAACTCTGCCTACACCCGAAGGCTCCTATGGCATGATATGACAACTTGACTTTTGCGTGGATCCCTCCTCGATTGATACCTCAGAAGCCCTGTGCCTCCCGTTCCTCTACTTTTATCATTCAGCGCAGCCATGCCTCCCAAGAAATATAAGGCCGCTAAAACTGTCTCCCAGGTGGCGTTCTTTAAACCTTCTCCTCAGGCCGCTAAAGCAAAGGAAGCACGGGGTGGTGCCTTTAAACCTGCTGTCCCGGTGCCCTCGCCATCTAGAAACATGCCCGCCCCTGCCACAGCACACCCCAGCCCCATCAATGATGGTGACTCGCTTACGGTGGGTGCTATGAAACATCTCCTAACACAATTTAAGGATGAAGTCACGGCAGAATTCAGAGCTACTATGAAGGAATGTCAGAGATCTATTGACGAGATAGGTGGCCGCACCGATCACCTAGAAACGAAAATGGGTGAGGCGGTGTCGTCACACAACGACCTGATCTCTTCTCATGATCTGCTCCAAAATGAGGTCACGGCGCTCAGGGACAAACTCTTGGATATTGAGGACAGAGCAGACGTAACAACATTAAGCTACGTGGTGTGCCGGAAGCTGTCGCTAATAGCGCCTTAAAAGATTTTGCAGCTGACCTCTTCAGCAAACTCCTTCCTTCGTTCCGCTCAGTGGACTTTCTACTTGACCGTATCCATAGGCTTCCTAAAGCCAGGAACGCTCCTGACGGTGTCCCCCGCGATGTCCTCATGAGGCTACACTATTTCCACGTGAAGGAGGCAATCTTGAAAGCTGCTAGACCCTCGGATACTGCATCGGAGGCTTTGGGCTCACTTCAGATATTCGGAGACCTGTCCCCTGCTACTTTGGCGAAACGGCGCTCTCTTTACCCCATCACATCAGTGCTACGTAAAGAGAACATTCTGTACAGATGGGGATATCCCACTAAGTTACTTATTTCTCGATAAGGTTCTACTGTTGTCAAAACGAATGTCGAGGAGGGTAAAAAGATCCTAGCATCATGGAACTCTGCAAGTTCTTCTACACACACCTCTCCCGAGCGGGGCCTTCAGCGGGACTGGGCCTCTTCGGCTGCAGAACTTTGAGTATTGTTTCATTTACTACACTTGCATCGATTCCATGTCTTCTGATCAGTTTGTAATGTCATATTTCCTACGCTGCACCAGTTCCTTGGCAATTGTTCGATGAGGGTGTCTATGTGATAGCTGTGTGTTATTAGCATGTTTTTCAGTGATGCCTTCTCTCTGCCGCTTTACTGTTTGCTGCCTGTCTCTGCTGCCCCGACTGCCTCCCGCATTTCTCAGTCGGCTGGGAACTCTACCCGAGTTTCCTTTGGTCCCGGAGGCTGTTGGGGGACCAGAGATGGAGGGCCGAGGAACTACATTTTGTATAATCTTGGTTCGGGTGCGGGCAGATTGACCACTACCCCCCATAGTTTAACTCTGAGTCGCCATGGTTAGGCGTCCACATGTGCCCCCGAGAGGGGTTATTGTTCTGTTTCTTCTTTCTGTTAACCTTCATCTTTTTTTGTCCTTTCTTTCCCTTTCCCTCTCTATTTGTCCGGAAACGTTACATGCACTTTTTACTTGCCAGTTGGTTGTCGATAGTTATGCAATCCCCGACAGTTTTACAATATGGCTAACATTGTTTCTATAAATGCAAAGGGTCTTAATTCCCCACACAAGAGGAGATTAGCACTTAATTATTTCCATAAACTTAAAGCTCAAATCATAGCCGTCCAAGAGACTCACTTTATTAAATCGCCCCCCCCAAGGTTTACTAACGGGAGATTTCCCCATTGCTATCTAGCCAACGGGCCAGCAAAGAAGGCGGGGGTGGCAATCTTGATATCTCAGCACTGCGCTTTTTCCCTCACTTCACAATACTGCGACCCTGAGGGGAGAATTCTAATTTTGGTTGGCACTCTTGAAAATATAGAGGTGACATTAGTTTCTTGCTACGCTCCCAACAACAAGCAACTAGCTTTTTGCAGGAAACTTTGCGCTAAGGTGCAACAATTGGCTAAGGGTGCTTTACTCCTAATGGGGGACTTTAACTTGACTCTGGACCCTTTAGTTGATAACTCTAGCAAGCGGCCCTCGCTCTCCAGTCAGCTCCATAGGAATGCAAAGGGCTTTAGCCAGCTACTGGCGGAATATGATCTCCTAGACCTCTGGTGCGTTAAACATCCAATGGACAGAGATTACACGTTTTTCTCCCCGGTGCACGAATCCTATTCTAGAATAGATTTAGCATTAGCAGACAAGTGGACTCTACAGTCCATCCGTAAAATCTCCATTCTCCCCATGTCCTGGTCGGATCACTCCCCACTATACATCGAATGGGACATAAATAGTAGAAAGGTTACCCCGGCCCCCTGGCGCTTAGGTAAACTCAGTCTTCTTCAGCCAGAGACCACGCAGGCGATCCAAACCACCTTGGATCATTATCTCTCTGAGAACTCTCCTCAGGAGACATCTATCTTCACATTCTGGTGCGCCCTCAAAGCAGTAACACGAGGGACGGCGATTCAAACTGCGGCTAAGCTTAAAAGGGCATATCGTAAGAAATTTGAACAAGCTGAGCTCACAGTTGCTTCCCTGGAGAGCTCCCACAAGGCGCATCCGCACGATAAAGCCCTCCTCAAGTCATTGAAAGAAGCAAGGGAGGCGGTTAATGTTTTCTATCTAGCGGAGGTCCAACGCAACCTACATAGACTGAACCAAAAATTTTATGTTTATGGCAACAGAGCTGGTAGATTACTGGCGAGGAAGCTGAGGGGGAAGAGGGCGAAAGAAAAAATCCATATTGTCCACTCAGATAGGGGTAAGAGAGTCTACGATCCCGACGAAATTGAAAATGTCTTTGCATCCTATTACTCTAAATTATACAACTTAAAGGGGGATTCTTCTACTTTCCAACCTACAGGCATAGATGTTCAGAATTTTCTGAGTAACTTTCCTCTCCCCTCGCTGTCGTCGGAGTCATGTAGCTCACTCTCTCCCTGACCTATTTTGATTACCACTGTCTGCTGCTCGGAGTAGGGCCGGATCCTGCAAGTCTATTAAAACGACCCTAGATTCATGGCATAAACTAGTGCTCTCTTCGGAAGAGATTAATTTACCTGCCCCCTGTCTGTCGTTATCTGCTCTTATGTCATCGATTCCTAATGTCTCCCTAGAGGAGTGGATTCGTAGGGGGCTCTCCACTGTGGGCGATTTATTTGTAGGCGACATCTTGATGTCCTTTTCTCAACTGCTAGAGAGATTTGGGATTCGGACTCAAGATTTTTTCAAATACCTGCAGGTGAGAAGTTGGTTACACTCATGTACTCTCTCACATCTCCACAAACCTTCTCTTCCGGCTTATATTATAAGCCGATTGGAATCGTCCTCGCATAAATATGGGATTACGTGGTGGTACCAATTTCAATTGACTAATGGCCCACAGACAAAATTAAAAGCTCAGACTTTATGGGAAAGAGATTTGAATAGGTCCTTTGTTGATGCAGATTGGGACAGTATATTTAGATCTTGCTTTAAAGTCTCCAAATGTGTTAACCACTCTGAAATGTTCTACAAGCTTATACAGAGGGCCTACTTTACCCCTGCAAAACAACACAGGATCTGGCCTTCACAATCTAAATCATGTTGGAGAAAATGCGGCTCTACGGGGGATATCTATCACATCTTCTGGGCATGCCCTCATATACAACCACTTTGGAGAGAAGTTTTACACATGGCTAGCATAGTGTTAGGGCTCAACATCCCCATGGACCCAGCTCTGGCGCTATTCCATTTATACGTTGACCCCCTCTCCGTAGGTGATCGCTACGTCTTGGGACATATCTTGATAGCCACTAAAGCTGATATAGCACAATTGTGGAAGTCTGAGAATATTCCTACCTTAGCGTTTATTCAAAATAAAATTCACAAACATTTCAATTTCGAAACAGCGGAGGCTAAATACTCTTCCTCGGCTAACTCTATCCACCTGAAATGGGTAGGATGGTCCGACTATAGGAGTAGAGAGGGTAGGCTAACAGTTTATAGCTCTCCAATTGATGTGTCTGTGCTTCACCCATCCTAGATTGACCTCTACAAGAAGGTTGTACTATCAGGTATTTTCTAAGTTTAATATATTTTAGTCCTTGTTTTTTCTCAATGATTTCTCCTTCTCATGTATTTGAAAGCCTACTGTAGCCGATTGTATATTCATCCGACTGTGAGCTGTTTATAATCTGCATATGGTAACCATTCTGGACTTCCCCTGTGTTTCCCCTACCTCTCTTTTTTCTGTTCCCCATTTTTGTGTGTAAACCCTTTAATAAAAATGTAATGTTTAAAAAAAAAAATAAACAATTGAATTGTGCTCCGTGATCTCCCGTCACTTTAGACAGGAGCTTGAGCGTGCAAAACAATTGAATACTGCCCAATGTGTCATTCATGTACATTGTATATGTACTGTACATTGTGTGTGTTATTTACTCAATGTGTCACTGATGTACATTGTATGTTATTTATTCAAAGGCCAGTATGGTGCGGGGGCCTGCGGGTGCGTGTGGTGGTGCCTGCTGCCGTGCAGGTGTAGACGCGGTACTCACCAGGCGCCGCTCTCTCTCACCTTCAGGTACCGGAACCTTCAACGGACCTGGAATTCTTCAGTCGGATCCGGACATGGCGATTCCCTCTTGGAGCTGACCGTCGACCGAGCTGAGGAGAGAATGGTTTACATCAAAGGGGGTATCGACCCTTCTTCCGCTGGAACAGGGGATACCCCAGGGGTGGCCGCGACCTTCACCGGTTGGGCGAATGGTCATCACCGGCACAAAGCCTCAGCCACCCAGATTTCACACACTCGCGCTTTCGCACGTAGTGTGATGAAAAGGGATTCTCACGTCCGTGAGCAATCCTAACTCCGGCGCTCGGGGACAAACAAGGGACAGACGTACACGGATGCTACTCACCGTCACGAGTCTTGCACTCCGATCTTCTCCACTTACAGGTCCCTGTAAGGAGGCAAAGAGAAACAGCTGTGCAGGGCCAAGAACTACCCTAGTGTGCGTCCGCTACACTAGCTACATAAACAGAGCCCTCAAACTAGCTCGTGTGGGTGGTGCGACACAACTATGCACAACTTATACAACACATACACTTTGCCCTGCACGGTAACAACATATATCACACTATCGGAGTTACAACATAAAACGGTGCTGTCCCTTTATCTACCCGACTCAGAACACCCCGTAGTGGGGGCCGCACAGCCCACCCACCTACCGTGCTCTCTCCTTAGGGGCTCAGGCCGAGCTGACCGGCCTACTTAACACCTCAGGGTGGCCGGGGCCTAGCGCCCAGGGCAACCTGTACTCGCCTCGGGGGAACACTAATTCACTGGGCCTAGCGCCCCCTAACTGCACACAGGCCGGAGGCCTGACTTCGCCTACGGGCCTAGCGCCCGCCTAACTTGCCGCCCGTTGGGTGACCTGGGCCTTGTGCCCAGGGTCACCTTATCTGTACCTACTTGGCCAAGATACACTAAGGCCTAGCGCCCTCTAATGTCCCAACAGGCCTATTGCCTGAACTGCCCCTCGGGCCTAATGCCCGCCTAACTGCGCCCACAGGCCGGTGGCCTGACTATCCTTATGGGCCTAGTGCCCAACCTGTGCCCCAGGCCTAGTGCCTGCCTATCTGGCCACGGGTATAGGGTGGCTCGGGCCTAATGCCCAAACCACCTCATCAAAGATGTGCCACGGGCCGGGAGGGCCCGACTATGTGCCCACAGGCCGAGAGGGCCTGACTCTGCCCACGGGCCTAATGCCCGAACACCCGGTGGTCTAGGGAGGGGCGGGTACAGGGGCGCCTGATAAGGGCCTACCTGACCCGCTGGGAGAGGCACCAGGGGGGAGCTTCGGCAGCCCTTTGCTTCCCACCCCTGGTGACCCCTCCGGCGCTGTTCTTTAATCTTCGGCCGCTGGCCCGTCCTGGCCAGCGGCGCCGCCGTCGTCGTCGCGCCGCGTCGTCGCGCCGCGTCCAGCCGCCGCTGGACATCTTCTTTCCGAGGGCTGGATTCTTCAGGCCTCTTCAGCGGCCGCCGGAGCTGTTCTCCTCTCCTCCGCGCGGCGTCTTCTTCCCTCTTCTTCCGGCCGTCTCTTCTGTTCTTCTCCCGCCCGACGACTCTTCTGCCGCTCTTCGGCGCGCCCTTTTCTTCAGGCTCCCGCCCGGCGTCTGACTTCAGACGCCGGGGGCGGGGCCTATGACGCGGCGAGCGCCGATTGGCTCGCCGCGCCTGTTCCTGATTGGCCGGCGCCCCGCGAGCCGTGATTGGTTCGCGGACGGCGCCGGATTCAAAAAGCCGCGGGCGGCGCTTCTCATTGGCGGCCCCAAGTTTAAAGCGCCGCCGCGCCGCTCTCCGCCGCCGACAGCCTGGTGCAGGGAAACATCCGATCCCTGCACCAGGCACCCGCCGCCGCACACTCCGCGCTGGGGACAGACAAGCTGCCCCAGCGCTGTCCCCAGCTAGGGACCACAACATGGATGTGCCCACAGGGCACATCCTTACAATGGGAGAGTTTAGCATCCGGGAAAGATGCACAAATTAGTAACATAGTAATATAGTTAATGAGGTTGAAAAGAGGCAAAAGAGGCAAAATGCCCATTAAAATTTGCAACATTTTACTGGAACTCGGCCAATGTAATGGCGTGCATCTTTTACACTCTCAATGCAAATCAGATCCGATTTCATATGGGATTTTAAGACCAGGAAGTGTCCGATTTTATTTTTTTACACCAACCTGAAAGGGTCTTTTAATATAACAGTTGCACAGTGTGAGAGAAAGTCACCCATTGGCACCCAAAAGTACCATGATTGATCACAAACCCTATATAAACCACAGTCCACCAATTTGTCCTTTGAAAGGTAGTAGATGTTTTTTAGAGGAGTAGGTGGTGGTTTGTGATAGATAGATAGATAGATAGATAGTGAGGAGGTTGGTGTATTGTTTGGAGAGGTGTACCAGAGAGTTGGAGCAGGCATGGCATCCTGGAGGGTGGGCAGAGAGAGAAGGAGGCTGGTGAAGGAGAAAGAGGAGGAGGAAGTCATGTCCCAACAGCAGCCTGTGTCTTGATAATGTCGATTATCTTACAGGAATGAAAGCTATACCTTAAACACACCTTAAATACACGTTAAACCTTTAGCCGCTGCGGCCGCTTTACTTAATACACACGCAACGTACTTTATACACTGTTTGCGTACGGAGTCCCGTATCACTGTACGGACTTAGCGTACAAATGCCGCGCTGGGGGTACAAAGTACACACAGTGCACACACACCCAGAGATACACTTTAAACCTTCACAGTAATGCAATGCAATCATATTACACTTTAAACCTTATGCAGCAATGCAGTGTGATGCTATTACACTTTAAACCTTATGCAGCAATGCAGTGTGATGCTATTACACTTTAAACCTTAGCAGTAATGCAATGCAATGATAAAACACTTTAAACCTTAGCAGGGCAATGAGGACACAACACCAATTGTGAGTTTACCGCTGGGTTCCGACACCAAAGTGGATTATTTCTGAAAGGGGGTTTACAATACAAATTATACACTACAATACAAAAAAATATAACAGAATAATGGCTACAGTCAATGTACATACGTGAGTGGATTCGCTTGCGCTACCCGGTCCGGTCCTCTGCCATCTGATAGATAACGTTGTGAGCCTTCTGTCTGACCAAGCCTGCTGCAGGCTCTCTTTATTCACTTCATCCAAAACATAACACAATGGATACTGTAATCTCTTTGTCCATTGACACAGGGATGGTCATTTACAGTACAGGAGAGGTCATAGGTCTGTTTGAATAGGTGGGCGATGTCTATTTTCACTGCTCTTGTGGGTGGTCTCCTCTGGATTCCCGCTGCATACATAATGTACAGTAAATGCAGTTTATATCTATATTCTGCTCCTGCACATAACTATCCACAGGAACATGCGATCTTCCTCAAACCAACACCGGAATGTTTCCCTTAAAATACCCTACAGCTGAATACCAAACACCACCTTGTAACCTTGTTCTGTCCCCTCTTATCCTGTAAAGGTGAATCCCTTTGTTCTGTTACCATTTAAACTGATGTTCATTTCTGGTGTGGTGCAGGAGGACTATGTGTACATTGTGCACTATTTGGATTAAATATGTAATGTGTTCTGATGGCCCTCCATGCATACACAAACTCTGCCGTAAATACCCATACCACGCGCCGATGCGCAGGACCGCGGGAGCGACCATACGCAAAGTGCGTACATGTGCACGCACTGCAGAACAAGTGCACGCGCAGTGGGCATGTGTGTGCAGTATGTACGTGATGTGTGTTCTGTAATATTTTTCGACTTTGACAGTCCACCCTTTGGCAGTCACCAATAACTGCCACTATCTAATCACTAAACAGAAAAATATCTACACAATATCAACAGAAGTTTTGGATGGTCGGGGGAGAGTGGTAGGTAGGAAATGTATGACCTAGTTGGATAGTAAAAAGCATGTATGTATGATTCCATGTCTGAGGGGCATGTATCATCGTGCCGTATATGTTCTAAATAAGCCACGCCACCAAGTCTCCACTCACTTGATGTACCACATGACGAGATTCCAAATTCAGGGGTTCAAATTTCCACACGCTCCTACGTTCGCTCACTCAATTGCACTTTGGTTTTTCTGTACAGAAAATTATCATTCATTCAGACAAGCAGCTTTACTCCCAGAGGCAATACAGTAAACAAGAGTTTTATACTAAACTTTGGAAACTGGGCAATCTTGTGTTATTGTAGCGTGGCTACTGTCCCACCTTTCAACTAATCGAACTATCGTGTGGTTTTATTATGCGCACACAACGCTACGCAAGCTTGCGTAATTACGCAACCGTGCATACCTCTATGCCACGTGTGCGGCCTTGCGCTATGTGCACATTTTTGTACGCTGTCCTCACGTTCCGTACCATGTATACCAATGTGCGTATGCAATAAAACAGACCACACAACTTCTATAAATGTGAGCAATATTAACTATAATCGCTCACTTAACACGCCACATAGTTTCTTTCTGTATAAACCTTTATGCAGAACTGCGTTTGTGTCTTTACGCTTACTTATTCTAGCAATAATCAATAATTTAAATGATATGATTAAGATTGGATAGCTATCTTGCAGAACATACACTGATATAAATATACACATAATTATAATAATTATATATATACCATTCACTGGTCTCCTGAGACTCTTTTAGCAATTCAGTACTTCTAATTTGCATATGAAAGCTATGTGCTTTTGTCTGCCTGTAAAAGCAGTTACACAGGTTAATTTGCATTTCAATGGCTATCTTATAGCAAGCAGAGTTAACTGAATCCTAGAGGTAGAAGGTGAAAAAAACTTTGTTTTTTATCTGTGTGTAATTCTTACATCAAGTATTCATCTTACTATTAACTTTTACTTGGCCCCATTGAAACTATTTGTAATTGACTATGGCATGGGTTAAATAATGCATTGGTAACTCATAAATTGTGTTTCATGTGACCAAGGAAAGCTGATTATTCTTGAGCATACTGAAAATCAGCCATTTAGAAAAATGACCTTCCCAAAATGGCCTTCACAGTTATGCAATGCAATGATATTACACTTTAAACCTTATGCAGCAATGCAGTGTGATGCTATTACACTTTAAACCTTAGCAGTAATGCAATGCAATGATAAAACACTTTAAACCTTAGCAGGGCAATGAGGACACAACACCAATTGTGATTTTACCGCTGGGTTCCGACACCACAGTGGATTATTTCTGAAAGAGGGTTTACAATACAAATTATACACTACAATACAAAAAAATATAACAGAATAATGGCTACAGTCAATGTACATACGTGAGTGGATTCGCTTGCGCTACCCGGTCCGGTCCTCCACCATCTGATAGATAACATTGTGAGCCTTCTGTCTGACCAAGCCTGCTGCAGGCTCTCTTTATTCACTTCATCCAAAACATAACACAATGGATACTGTAATCTCTTTGTCCATTGGACACAGGGATGGTCATTTACAGTACAGGAGAGGTCATAGGTCTGTTTGAATAGGTGGGCGATGTCTATTTTCACTGCTCTTGTGGGTGGTCTCCTCTGGATTCCCGCTGCATACATAATGTACAGTAAATACAGTTTATATCTATATTCTGCTCCTGCACATAACTATCCACAGGAAGATGCGATCTTCCTCAAACCAACACCGGAATGTTTCCCTTAAAATACCCTACAGCTGGATACCAAACACCACCTTGTAACCTTGTTCTGTCCCATCCTATCCTTTAAAGGTGAATCCCTTTGTTCTGTTACCATTTAAACTGATGTTAATTTCTGGTGTGTTGCAGGAGGACTATGTGTACATTGTGCACTATTTGGATTAAATATGTAATGTGTTCTGATGGCCCTCTGTGCGTACACAAACTCTGCCATAAATACCCATACCACGCGCCGATGCACAGTACCACGGGAGCGACCATACGCAAAGAGCGTACATGTGCACGCACTGCAGAACAAGTGCACGTGCAGTGGGCATGTGTGTGCAGTATGTACGTGATGTGTGTTCTGTAATATTTTTTGACTTTGACAGTCTGATAGAGCAAGAAGAGTGTGATGGGGAGGAACAGATGCTGGAGAGTGGTGTGGAGGACAGTGATGAGGAGGCTGCTGCATCTGCCCCTGGCAAGACCAGGTCAGGGTACAATGTGAGGTTTTCTTATGAAGGAAACTGCACCCTGGTACATGCCATGGTGCAGATTGTTAATGCCTAATATATATCCTATATTAAACACTCTAAAAGGTTAATGAACACAGTACGCAATTGGCGTATGGAATACCGTAAGAGTACGCACGTAGCGTAACAAACGCTTAGCCGTGGATGAGACTCACGAGCGGCACGTTCGCTCACGGCTTAAAACGTAAAGGCAAGCACGCTATAGGCTGCCGGTTACTGTAATGATACGCTATCAGCATAGCGGACGCTCGAGACCACGAGGAGATCACGAGCGGCGCTGATGCTCACAGAGTTAAACCTTTGTAACAGTGATAAGGTGTAAATGCAACACAGTGTTACCTTGTTAGTTTAAAAGCTGTATGAGCGACTCTTACGCTCTGAGAACCCTTTAGCAATATAATAAACACTCAAATACCGGTCTAAGGGTCTAACACCTTTTAAGGGAATGAATGAACGTTCAATCACAAAAGAATACACAATACAAGTTATACACTACCAAACTAACATAAAATACCTAACCGAGTTACTACACATTAAAATACGACAAAGACATAATTACATTTAAAAGGGGGAAAGGAGAGAGAGAATGGCTTACAACAAAATAGGAGATAAATATGGTTGCAGAGAACTTACGCACAAGGGGAACAATCGCAAGGGCCTTTCTGGATATCCAGCTCCCGATTATCAGTGATGAGAACCGTTGAAAAGAGTAGAGAGCTGGCCCAGGTTGGCTTGTCTTTATATACACTTACACACAGTACAGTACAATGGTCCCTACATTCTTATTGTTCATTGGACACAGGAATACGTCTCTGCATTATAACAAAAGGTCATAGGTTGGTTCATACAGGTGGGCTGTGACTATTTCAAACTGCTCAGGTGGGAGGGAAACTGGGTTTCCCGCCGCATGGGTAATAAAGTACAAATATAGTAAATGTCCATAAACTTCTTATGTCCATAACTATACGCACGAGCGAGTAATCCGCTTCAAACCAACACCGGAATATTGCTAATTATATTCTCTTCCGTTGGATACTAAACACCACTGTGTAACCCCTGTCTGACCCTTCGTATCAAACAAAGAGGAATCTCTTTGTCCCCGAACATGCTATATTAACTAAACTTTCAGATTCTATCAAAGGGACCATAATCTACAAAATACATTATATGACTAAAATATGTTACGATTGAGTCGCCCGCTAGACGCACACAAACTCTAACGTAAATGCGCATACCGTGCGCCTGCGAGTGCACGCGACCGCGAGTATATGCACGCATGGGAGAGCTCATGCTTGTGCAGCGGGCACACGCATGAGGTGCATATATGGCAATGTGCAGCGTGATATTTTTCTGACTTTGACAGTCCACTCTTTGGCAGTCACCAATAACTGCCACTTCCTAAAACAGTTCAAAAAGAGAAAAATATATGTCATGTATAATACATTTCTATGATTGGGTAGGGGAGAAGAGAAGAAGGTGGGAAAACGGTATGACCTAGTGAGATAGTAGAAGCATGTGTGTATGAATCCATGTTCGGGGGGTCATGTATCATCGTGCCGTACTTGTTTTAAATCAAGCTTCGAGGTATTGCGAAGTATACATTTGAATTCCTTCTTATCCCGTGGTACGGGTCTGTGGATGGGCTGTCAAACTTTACCGAGCTCTTTTCGGCTTTTGGTTGCAACAAAATGGGGGAGCACATTTTAGTTGATGATACATGAATGGGGGGGATATGTGAGTGCTGATATCTGTGCCTATATTCCCTATCGACTATGTGTGTTATTACCTGAAGGTTGTAGAAATGAAGATAAAGAGCAATTATGGTAAATGCAGTCATAAACTATGTGAGTTTAATATACATTTGCCGATTGAGGTCTTGTCTTGTGTCTTGTCTTGTCTTGTCTTGTCTCGATGTACATGATGACTGTAGTCTCCCGATGCTTTTGCTATAAACGGTGTGCAAAAAGCTTTTTCAATGTCCATAGACTTACAAAAAATGTTGGGCTAGCGTAAAGTTAAAGTTACTAGGGATATGGGGGGTCTATGGCATAGTCCATCAGTTGTCTGTGTAAAAGGTTGTCAAATTCTTCTTCCAAGCGGATGTCTTTGTACCTTGGAGAAAAAAACAAAGGAGAAACGGGTGAAAGAAACGGACCGTGGAATCACATTTTCATCACAACATTGTCTAAATGGTTGGGTCGTAAATCAAATCAGTCATTGTTATTACAGTATCTTCACTTCTTAAACTCATCACTCGGGCGCTACGTTTACACTTTGTTAAAACCCGAACGCATCTAAATATCAGGCCGACCAATATGATGACACCCAGAATACACAAAAGAAATTTCCCTACATCCATGATAATTCCTTGAGCCCATTCTCCTAAACCAGAGAACCAATTTCGCGGGTTCAACCATGACACCCAACCGGTCAGCTCATTACCCACAGCGGCAAGGGTGAGATTGTGTTTCCTTCGGAACTCCCATTTTAATTGCAAAATGTCATCCATCTTTTGGTCTATGACCTCGGCCGGGTCCTCGGTGCTGTTTGTAATATACGTGCAGCACTTTATTCCATACTGAGTCGCTAGGGTAACACAATACCCGCCTGTCACAGCTGTGAGATAATTGAGAATCATCCTATGCTGAACCAGTTCTGTTTTATAAGCTTGGAGCTCCCTTCCGGTATACCTGAATGTGTCATCATACATTTCAGTGATATTGTCTAATAAATTTGCAAGCGCAGATATATATTTATAATTTATCACTCCTCTGGCGGTACGAGTGATATCTAACATGATTAGGAATTGAATCCCGGTGGATTCATGGATTAGGTCAGAGGCCGGATGCTCTGTTCTTTCTATCAGGTGCCGTTTAACGATGTGCTCGTAATGAGTGTGAGTATAAGGAGCTTGGGCACTGCGGTGAATATCCTTCATTTTAGTGTGGGATACGGTCATTACCTCAGGCAGTACTTTTCCAATATAACATAACCCTTCTGAGTTTGGGGCAAGCCACTTATACGCCTTCCTCCCGCATATGAAGTATGCATCATCGGGGAGAACATATGGGACGGAATAGGACATTACCATATTACAAATTTTCCATATGAAATCTCCTAACCCTAATTCTCCCATCTGTTTAGTACACGTATCTGTTTGTACGATATGTGCACAGTATCCTGGTGATACTTCTCCAACTCTCATGATCCTACTTCCTAGGGTATACCTATATCGGAAATATTTTCCACTACCGGCTATGTGGCGTATAAGTTCTGTATCTGTAGGCATTCTATCGGCTCTGTATAAAAAGGTCATGGTTTGGTTGTTCCATGACACTTCCCAATTTCCCGGCTTTCGGGGATTGGAAATGTTAAAACATACTAGGGATCTATCCACATGATATTGGTGGAGCTTCAAACTAGGAGGACTGGAGATATTAAACCTCCTGTCCACCGGCCTCCCACCACTTAGCTCAAGTACCTCCCCTATAGTTAGAGGGAATGGTACTAACCCTGATTTGCTATGGCCTTGAGGTACTTGAGAGCATACCCAACAATCTGTCTGATTTAACACTTTACCCACTAAGGAGTGATAGTCACTCAATGGATGCCGGTCCATGTGGATATTAAAACTGGATTGGCATTTCTTGATACACCCATCCTCAACTACACTGTCACAGAGTCTACAGATACAGTTCTCTTCAGCTAACAATCCTTCACAATTCCTTCTATTGTCAATGCTACCAGATCGTTTTCTGATACTCGCCTTTACTTGGTGATTATGTCAGAACCCATTCCAGAACCTCTATCGACCTCCATGGTACTCTCGCCGGAACAGACTGTTCTGGTCAACATCATGGTCAACAGGAAAATCCGGATCACAGTCTCTTGGGGCAAGTCCATCTTATAGGAGGAAATGGAGAAGAATGAGAAGGGGGAAAGAAATAATTGAGGGAGATGGGATGGGAAGTGGAGAAAAACAATAAAAGGGAACAGGGAATCGACAACTGCCTCCGATCTTATTATTCTAAATGCTCAGGTGCCGTCTCAGTCCTCCTGAAACAGACACTCCAGTGATACAACTTCCTCTACCGTCTGTTCTTTATCACGGGACCTCTCTGGATCAGCAACCTTCTTACAATGGGACGAATGAACCCAAGTCTCTCTCTCGGCAACCTTCAATGCTGTCGTACTAATCAATAAGACTTGGTATGGTCCTTCCCATCTGTCAATAAGGCAACCTGAGCGTAGAAAATTCCGTATCATTACATAATCCCCAGGTTCAATGTCATGACAATTACTATCTGGCAGATCAGGAATCACCAACTTCAAATTGTCATTCTGATTCCTTAGCTGTTTACTCATCTTAACCAAATACTTTACAGTCACTTCATTATTACACTTCAAATCATCCTGAGGGTTAATCATAACATGCGGTTGTCGACCAAACAGAATTTCAAAAGGGGACAGATTAAGAGGGGACCTGGGAGTGGTTCTGATGCTGTATAATACAAGGGGCAAAGCTTCTGGCCATGTCAATCCTGTTTCCGCCATAACTTTGCTCAATTTATTTTTAATAGTGCTGTTCACTCTTTCTACTTTCGCACTCGCCTGGGGGCGGTACGGAGTGTGCAGCTTACTATCAATTCCCATCAACTTACACATTCCTTGAAAGACATCACCTGTAAAATGGGTACCCCTATCGCTTTCAATTATCCTAGGGATACCGTATCTACACACAAATTCCTGTACAATTTTCTTAGCAGTAAACATTGCGGTATTTGTGGCCGCAGGAAATGCTTCGACCCAATTTGAAAACACATCTATACAAACTAGTACATACTTCAAATTTCGACAAGGGGGTAATTGTATGAAATCAATTTGTATTACCTGAAAAGGGCCGCCTGTAGGTGGGATATGAGATGGTTCTGTTGGTATTGCCTTTCCGATATTCTTCCTCAAGCAGGTGAGGCATGTCATTGCCCTTTTTCCCGCATGGGAAGAAAATCCTGGGGCGCACCAATATGCTCTTACCAACTTGCACATCCCTTCCTTGCCTAGATGAGTCAGCCCATGTGCTGCTTCCGCTAAACTTGGAAGGTATGCTCTGGGTGCCACTGGTTTACCCTGTCCATCTGTCCAGAGTCCTGAGGACTCCTGGCCATATCCTTTTGCCCTCCAAACTGCCTTTTCCTGTGTGGAACACAAATTTTGCATTTCACACAATTTCTGTGTGTTGACGGTATTAAATACCATCAGTTGTGTGGTGTCTGTCTGTCTGGGGGTACCAGCTGCTAACTTAGCAGCTTCGTCTGCTCGGCTGTTACCAAGTGATACCGGGTCTTGGCTATATGTATGTGCTTTACACTTGATAACAGCCACTCTGTCAGGTTCCTGTATCGCTGTTAGAAGCCTTTTGATGTGAGCTGCATGCGCTACCGGTGTACCAGCTGCCGTCATGAAATTTCTGAGGCGCCATAGGGCTCCGAAATCATGGACTACCCCGAAGGCGTATCTAGAGTCGGTATAGATATTGGCTGTTTTGCCCTTAGCCAATTCACATGCTCTGGTTAGGGCAACCAGTTCAACAACCTGGGCTGAGTGAGGTGGGCCTAGCGGTTCTGCTTCTATGGTGCCTTGGTCATCTACGACTGCGTATCCAGTACACAAGTCTCCCGAGTCCGTCTGTCTGTGACAACTACCGTCAGTGTAGAAAGTAAGATCTACATCTTCCAGTGGGTTGTCACTGATGTCAGGCCTTGCCGGGAAATTTTGGGTCAAATATTCCATACAATCATGTGAGTCAGTGTCTGTACCAAATCCTCCTTCACCATCACTCTCATCCCCCACCCTTTGTGCCTGTCCAGGCACACCTGGGAGATACGTTGCTGGATTTAGTGCACTGCATCTCTTTATGGTGATGTTTACAGGGGCCATTAGTGCTAATTCCCACCTTGTAAACCGTGCGGATGAGACATGTCTGGTTTGGGCAGAATTTAGTAAGGCTGACACTGCATGAGGTGTATGGATTGTGAGGTTGTGTCCTAGCACTACATCTTCGCTTTTCGTTACTAGCAATGCTATCGCAGCGACACTTCGCAAGCATGTGGGGAGGGATCGCGCTACCGTATCTAGCTGAGCGCTGTAGTATGCTACCAGCCTGCTGGCATCACCGTGCTTTTGGGTTAGGACGCCTGCCGCGCAACCAGCACTTTCTGTTCCGTACAGCTCAAAGGGTTTCCCATAGTCTGGCATACCTAATGCTGGTGCCTGCGTTAGGCACTGTTTAAGTCTCTCAAATGCCATCTCGGATTCGTCTGTATGCAAAATCCAATCAGGTTTGTTTGATGAGACCATCTCCTGCAAAGGTAATGCTAGAATGGAAAAACCTGGGATCCAATTACGGCAATACCCACACATTCCTAGAAAAGTTCTGATCTGTTGCTGGGTTTGTGGCAGAGTCATGTCTCGAATTGCTTGAATTCTATCAGCGGTCAGGTGTCTCAGTCCTTGTGTCAGACAGTGTCCCAGATATTTTACTTTAGTCTGGCATAATTGCAACTTGTCTTTGGAAACCTTGTGTCCTGTGTCTGAAAGATGAAACAGGAGCTGTTTCGTATCTTTCAGGGACGCTTCCAGTGAATCTGAACATAGTAGTAAATCATCCACATATTGGATCAATACTGATCCACTCTCTGGTTGGAAAGACTGTAAACAATCATGCAAAGCCTGTGAAAATATACTTGGACTGTCTATGAAACCTTGTGGTAATCGAGTCCATGTGTATTGGACTCCTCTGTATGTGAATGCAAACAAATATTGGCTGTCAGGGTGCAGAGGTACCGAGAAGAAGGCGGAGCAGAGGTCAATAACAGTGAAAAATTTCGCAGTGGGAAGGATTTGCATAAGGATGACAGCTGGATTTGGCACTACGGGGAACTGACTCTCAACTATTTTGTTAATCCCCCTTAGATCCTGCACTAGCCTGTAACCCCTCCCCCCACTTTTTTTCACAGGGAAGATGGGACTATTGGCAATGCTGGATGTTCTTACCAGAATGCCCTGTTGTAGCAAGCGCTCTATTACGGGGTACACTCCTAATTCCACCTCTGGCTTCAGAGGGTATTGTGGGATTTTTGGAGCTATCCTACCATCTTTTACTTGCACAACGACTGGAGCTACGTTTGCCATTAATCCAGTGTCTTGTCCATCTTTAGTCCAAAGTGACTCTGGTATTTGGGATGTCATTTCTTCTACCTGGGATGAACTCCTATTTATCATAACGGTATGTGACATTAATTTTGATGGGAAGTCTAGCATGTCTCGTACTTCCTGAACGTGATTCTCAGGTATGTCTAAGAATACACCTTCAGGAGTACAATAAATGACGCACCCCATTTTACACAATAAATCTCTTCCCAGGAGATTAGTCGGTGCCGATGCAGCCAACAAAAAGGAATGCTTGGTATGCAAGGGCCCTATTGTAATCTCTGCTGGTTTGCTAACAGGGTAGTGCTGTACTACTCCCGTTACTCCCATGGCTGGAATTGTCTTACCAGTGGTTCTCATGCCCACTGTCGAATTTATCACTGATTTGGCCGCCCCCGTATCTACAAGGAAATTTAATGATTTACCAGCTACATCAATTGTGATCTCGGGTTCACTTCCAAGACTTGCAATCAATTTCACTGGCTGCAGATTACAGGTGTGGCCACACCCCTATTGGGTATGGTGACCTCCCTGAATCGCACTGGCAGCAATTACTTGTGGTGGGGGTAGATGGGAACTATCAGAGATTTGCCAGTCTCTTCTTGGGGGATACCTTTTTGTTTCCCCTGCATGTGGCTCATAGCTCCGCCCTTTTGGTCCTTGATCCCAATGTCTCGTATCAGGTCGTTGTCTAGGGGATTGATATGAATTTTGTATTTGTCTTGCTTTACAATCACGTGACATGTGTCCCTCTCTGTGACAACTATAACATTTTATACCTCTTGACTTACCCACAGGGGTCACAGTTCTGGGCTGAGGTGGCCGGGTAGTGAGGGCCTGTATGCTTACAGCCATTAACTTATCACTCTGTGACTCCCTGTGTCTGATGATATTCCGATCATGCCCTGCAGCAGCCTCTCCCAATGCATCCACCGACATACCTCTCCAATCAGGCCTAGTGGTTTGTATTCTATTCCTTAAAACCTCCTTTAGACCGTCCATTAATACTGAAACAGCTACTTCCCTGTAGTGTACATTAGTTTTAATGTCATCTATACCAGTGTACCTAGCCATATCCTGCAGAGCCCGGTGAAAATACTCTGGTGTGGATTCACCTTCTTTTTGTTTTATCGTAAAGATTTTATTCCACTTTACAACTGCAGGAAAATATACCCCTAACTGTAAGTTGATTCTCTTTACATTATCCTGATTATACTCGTCTGTTAGTGGTACTTCCTCATCTAACTTGCAATCAGCGATAAACTTTAACGGATCAACACTGGGGGGTAAACATGCCCTCAAAACTGTCCTCCAATCTTTGTTATTTGGCTCTGCAGAATTTCCTAGCTCCCTAATATACTTTTGACATGCAACTAAGTCTTTCCTAGGATCAGGGAATTCAGACATCATTGATCTTAATTCTGCTCGGGAAAAGGGACAGTGCATGGCGATGTTCCTGACAGGAGTTGCTCCTGAAGTGTCAGTTTTCCCATTTGGCACTGCTATTACCCTAACAGGATTAAGTCCAACAACATCATTCTGAGTAGATTCTACAACATGTGGTGAAATGGTTTCAGCATAGTGTATGGTGCCGTACTTACCAGTCGATACGACCTCACCTGTCCCTCCGCTAGGGGCCTTTGATACTAATCTTACGGGTTGGGTCGTGCCTACTGCTGTTTCTGATATGGTGGCTGCTAGGGAGAGTGCTGATATTGTTGTGGGCTCATCCTCTTGGTCATAATCCTGGGGAAAGTTCAAAACAGGGTACAACTTGCACGGATTAGTGTTAGCATTAATTACTTTGGTTACATTATCCTTAACTTCTACACATTTAACATAACCCTGAGTGCCATTCTCTGCAACCAATTTCTCTCCAGGTATGTACGGTGGTGGGGGTGCAGTGGCTATCAGTTTCCTGATAGGGTTAGATCCAGTGGCTTGCGCCAACCCCCTTTGTATTTCACCTTCCTGTTCCCACAATGTTAAATAATCATAATGTTTAATACGCCTTTTTGAAGATTTAATCAGGCAAACTCTTCTCCTTAAATTCTGTAATACTTCTGGGTTAAAACTACCTACCCGGGGAAACTTTTCCCCATCATGCACAGTCATCCTTTCCCATTCATTGCACAACATTTCTGTGTGATGACCATATTTCTCACACATGATATACCTTGCCGACCCGATTGGTCGGTTTACCAAATCAACCTGAACCTGGGTTGATCGCCCCTTACCTGAACAACTGGCCCCCATCTCTGCAGGTGCTGCTTTCACTACCTCTGACTTCAAATCAGGGTCTTCGGCAACCCTTACAAAAACCAAGATGCTCGGGGTAAGGCTGCGGTGGGGGTTTTGCAACGAGGTCCGCCCACTTAACTCCGCCCACGCTGGCCAATACGGCGACCAAAGTTCCCAGAGGTTCCGTACCCAACCTAGGGCACCTAAGTACGTCTACTTGCTCGGGCGTGTGGGAGTGTCTTACCCTCCCCAGCAAGTATCAGTCGCTGGAATGTCCCTGAGTGATCAGGCTACTTCCCTTAAAATAAAAAAATTACACAAATCACGTTAACAATATGCAAGTAGCGTTCTTCTGAATTTAAGACACGCTAATGCACACAATCACATGCGGTACAATCGTATCTGCACACAAGCAACTAATCTTATGTGCGGAACGATCAGTGGAATCGAAAATTTCGGTTGTGAATTACTTCAGCAATGAGCTTCTTTGGCCTATATGGGTCTCGCACCAACCCTCTTCGGTTGTGCTTCTCTACTTCTAGTCTGCTGTACCTGAACCTCCTGGTCCTTGACCTCCTGGTCTGTTATGTACAGCAGACTCTACTGCTCATAAATATGTCGAGATTAACAAGGGACACCTCCCAAGCCACCCCATGCTATCACTCTCGCTGGTGTACCTCTTTCTACTGGCCTATGGTTCCCACTTCCGTAATAAAAGAGAAATCTTATATATACACACTCTTACATTCGAACACTCTTATTTCTGTACAGAATTCCTTTCATTCAGTAATAGTCTAACCCAGAAGAATTACAACAGAGAAAGTCTTTTTCTTTTAACTTTAAACTTTTGGATTTGAGATAGATTTGTGTTATTTTCGCGTTACTTCCTTATCGCCTATTAAAACAATACTATTGTGCGGTTTGTATTATGTGGGCGTATCCGAACGCTCCGTTGCGTGATATACGCTCCGTGCGTCGACCCTTGCGTTGCGTACGCCCTGCCCTTGTAAGGACACGTGTACGCAGACCAAGTACGTCCACAGTAACACACTACACGTCTATCAATGTGAATGATCTTTAACAGTAATCCTTCACTGAACACCACTCAAATCTCCCTTGTATTCTAGGCGAGATTGTGTGCGTGCCTTTTACAATTATTCCCTTAAATATTACTTTTTATCTTTTAACTATTAATAACAACAAATGTCTGAGTACGTTATCACTAGTGTGTGGCAATCAGGAGAATGAGGTACGGACAAATAATGCTAAACACGAAATACAGGTGTGTGTGCTTATGCGTACGTTCGCAAAACAGAAACTAAACAGGTTTTAAAAGACAACAACGTACTGTTCCTACCTTCCGGTTCCGGATTCCTTCAGCACTCCTTACTAAGCGAAGCAGACGCTTATCTGGTCAGCACTACGAGGAATATTACCTCCCGCCTTTTGCTGACCGATAATGTCTGCTGAAATTACCTAGTGCAGATATGTGACGAGCGGGCGAGTCCCCAATTGTTAATGCCTAATATATATCCTATATTAAACACTCTAAAAGGTTAATGAACACAGTACGCAATTGGCGTATGGAATACCGTAAGAGTACGCACGTAGCGTAACAAACGCTTAGCCGTGGACGAGACGCACGAGCGGCACGTTCGCTCACGGCTTAAAACGTAAAGGCAATCACGCTATAGGCTGCCGGTTACCGTAATGATACGCTATCAGCGTAGCGGACGCTCGAGACCACGAGGAGATCACGAGCGGTGCTGACGCTCACAGAGTTAAACCTTTGTAACAGTGATAAGGTGTAAATGCAACACAGTGTAACCTTGTTAGTTTAAAAGCTGTATGAGCGACTCTTACGCTCTGAGAACCCTTTAGCAATATAATAAACACTCAAATACCGGTCTAAGGGTCTAACACCTTTTAAGGGAATGAATGAACGTTCAATCGCAAAAGAATACACAATACAAGTTATACACTACCAAACTAACATAAAATACCTAACCGAGTTACTGCACATTAAAATACGACAAAGACATAATTACATTTAAAAGGGGGAAAGGAGAGAGCGAATGGCTTACAACAAAATAGGAGATAAATATGGTTGCAGAGAACTTATGCACAAGGGGAACAATCGCAAGCGCCTTTCTGGATATCCAGCTCCCGATTATCAGTGATGAGAACCGTTGAAAAGAGTAGAGAGCTGGCCCAGGTCGGCTTGTCTTTATATACACTTACACACAGTACAGTACAATGGTCCCTACATTCTTATTGTTCATTGGACACAGGAATACGTCTCTGCATTATAACAAAAGGTCATAGGTTGGTTCATACAGGTGGGCTGTGACTATTTCAAACTGCTCAGGTGGGAGGGAAACTGGGTTTCCCGCCGCATGGGTAATAAAGTGCAAATATAGTAAATGTCCATAAACTTCTTATGTCCATAACTATACGCACAAGCGAGTAATCCGCTTCAAAATAACACTGGAATATTGCTAATTATATTCTCTTCCGATGGATACTAAACACCACTGTGTAACCCCTGTCTGACCCTTCGTATCAAACAAAGAGGAATCTCTTTGTCCCCGAACATGCTATATTAACTAAACTTTCAGATTCTATCAAAGGGACCATAATCTACAAAATACATTATATGACTAAAATATGTTACGATTGAGTCGCCCGCTAGACGCACACAAACTCTACCGTAAATGCGCATACCGTGCGCCTGCGAGTGCACGCGACCGCGAGTATACGCACGCACGGGAGAGCTCATGCTCGTGCAGCGGGCACACGCATGAGGTGCATATATGGCAATGTGCAGCGTGATATTTTTCTGACTTTGACAAGGTGTTCCAACGCCTGCTGAGTGCCCAGGCGTACAGGACCCCTGCTTCCAAGAAGAAGGTCATGTGGAGGCCAGTCTTGGACACAGTAAATGCAGTCAGCTCCTGCCATTGGGACCACAGGAATGTTAAGAAGAGGTATGGTGGCATCAAATGAGTACTGAAGATGAAGATTACTGAGAAGCACGCAAGGGTTGCAGGAGAGAAGGAGGACAAGCTTCACCGGTACACTACACGGATGTGCTCCCAGGAGTGCATGTAGTGGACATGGACCAACGAGCGTCCCCACCTTGTCCTGGTGAGTAAATGAAAAAATGTTCCCTTTAAACTGTAATAACCTAAATCAGTGGCAAGTATGATTTTTTTGGGCCTCTTTACAGATACATTTATATATTTCACATAATTGTATTAGTTTAAACACAATATTACAAACTTTTTTTGTCATATAAAGTACACATAAATGTTTGTATTTAGCAAATAAGTGGCACTATTTCTGAAGAGGTTATCAGTTTGTGTATGTAATTAGTGTAAATGTTATGTTTATTAAAGTATGATTGTGTGCCATCCTGAGCAGAGGAAGTTCTGGTCAATGTGTATTATGGGCCTAATTCAGTAAGGATAGCAAATTCTGCTAATTGCTAACCTTTTACTACATGCTGGGGGCCGCCCATAGTTAGGCAAGGCCACCCAGCATGCTGACCGGTGCCTCCCCCAGTTCCACATGCAGAAATTGCGAAGGCATCATGTCCCCGACATGCCCCTGTTCATCCGCCTCCACCGCCGGTTCACGCCGCACTGCCCCCCGCAACACTCCATCTCCTCCCTGGAAATGGAGTGTTGCCCACCCCCGCCCTGCGACTGCCTCTGCCTGATTGACAGGCAGAGGCGATCGCATTTTCTTCAGCCCCCAGCAGAAAATGCGATCACATGCTCGGACAGGTGCTGCACATGCGCCCGCATATTTTTCTCAGAAATTGGGGTTGGATGCCGACCCAATCGCGCGCTGCACTTCCTCGCAGTGGTGCAATTGGGTCTGGAATGCGCATGCGTGGCGTTCGCATTACACGCGCATGTCGTTGCCCAGCGACAGCCGTCGCCGGGCAATGACTCTGACTATGAAGAAAGCGCAAGAAGATTGACTGCAGGAAGGTGTTCCAGGGCGGCAACTCACCATTTGGAGCCATTTTCAGGGAGTGGTAAGAAAAACACAGGCGTTTCCAGGCGAACGGAGGGCGTATGTCTGACGTCAAAGCCGTGACCCTCATCGCTGGACACGTCGCACAGGGTAAATATGTCCAGCCCTGGTCTTGTTTTGCAGGAAACCTTTTTAGCATAGCAGTGCTGCACAAGCGATCGCAGCCGTGCTATGCTAAAATACACTCCCGCATAGGCAGAGATTAGTTGATCGCACCAGCAGCAAAAAGTTGCCTGGTTTGATCAACTCGGAATGAGTGCCCATATGCCGATTTAAACACACCAACCAGTCTTATTATATTTGGAAGGACATTTGTACATTATGTAAGGATTCATTTTTACTGTAGAATGCATCATGACAAATGTTTATTTAATACTAATATCTTTGCCACATGACTAAATGTTTGTTTGTTTTTCACCTCAGCTGCTGTGCACCAGTGTACAGGTCCGGAGACAGACACAGGGGAGGCTGGTAAGTATGGTTTAAAAAACACACACATTGCACACATATTAAGGCTTGCAACCATAACATTATCAATTTGGATACAACCACATAAGTGAATTTTTTGCCTGTGGCCTACTTTAGACTAGAGATGAGCGGGTTCGGTTCATCGAGATCCGAACCCGCCCAAACTTTACATGGTTTACACGGGTCCAAGCCAGCCTCAGATCTTCCCGTCTTGCTCGGGTAACACAAACGCGCCCGAACGTCATCATTCCGCTGTCGTATTCTTGCGAGATTCGTATTGCATATAAAGAGCCGCACTTCGCCGCCATTTTCACTCGTGCATTGGAGATGATAGCGAGAGGACGTGGCTGCATTCTCTCAGTTTCTGTGTTCAGTGTGCTGCAAATATCTGTGCTCAGTGTGCTGCAAATATCTATGTTCTCTGCCTGAAAACGCTCCATATCTGTGCCGCATTGTAGTTGTGAGCAGTATATAGTAGGAGGACAGTGCAGAATTTTGCTGACCACCAGCATATATATAGCAGTACGTTACAGTAGTTCATTGCTCTACCTCTGTGTTGTCAAGTATACTATCCATATCTGTGCTGCATTGTAGTTGTGCGCAGTATATAGTAGGAGGACAGTGCATAATTTTGCTGACCACCAGTATATATATATATAAATATATATATATATATAAATATATATATATATAGCAGTACGGTACAGTAGTCCATTGCTCTACCTCTGTGTCGTCAAGTATACTATCCATATCTGTGCTGCACTGTAGTTGTGCGCAGTATATAGTAGGAGGACAGTGCAGAATTTTGCTGACCACCAGTATATATATATTTATATATAGCAGTACGGTACAGTAGTCCATTGTTCTACCTCTGTGTCATCAAGTATACTATCCATATCTGTGCTGCATTGTAGGTGTGTGCAGTATATAGTAGGAGGACAGTGCAGAATTTTGCTGACCACCAGTATATATATATATATATATATATATATATATTATATAGCAGTACGGTACAGTAGTCCATTGCTCTACCTCTGTGTCGTCAAGTATACCATCCATATCTGTGCTGCAATGTAGTTGTGCGCAGTATATAGTAGGAGGACAGTGCAGAATTTTGCTGACCACCAGTATATATATATATATATATATATATATATAGCAGTACGGTACAGTAGGCCATTGCTATTGATATATTACTGGCATATAATTCCACACATTAAAAGATTGAGAACAAAAACGTGGAGGGTAAAATAGGGAAAGATCAAGATCCACTTCCACTTCGTGCTGAAGCTGCTGCCACTAGTCATGGCCGAGACAATGAAATGCCATCAATGTTGTCTGCCAAGGCCGATGCCCAATGTCATAGTAGAGAGCATGTAAAATCCAAAAAACAAAAGTTCAGTAAAATGACCCAAAAAATCTAAATTAAAAGCGTCTGAGGAGAAGCGTAAACTTGCCAATGTGCCATTTACGACACGGAGTGGCAAGGAACAGCTGTGGCCCTGGCCTATGTTCATGGCTAGTGGTTCAGCTTCACATGAGGATGGAAGCACTCATCCTCCCGCTAGAAAAATGAAAATACTTAAGCTGGCAAAAGCACAACAAAGAACTGTGCGTTCTTCTAAATCACAAATCCCCAAAGAGAGTCCAAATGTGTCGGTTGCGATGCCTGACCTTCCCAATACAGGACGGGGAGAGGTGGCGCCTTCCACCATTTGCACGCCCCCTGGAAGTGCTGGAAGGAGTACCCACAGTCCAGTTCCTGATATTGAAATTGAAGATGTCACTGTTGAAGTACATCAGGATGAGGATATGAGTGTTGCTGGCGCTGAGGAGGAAATTGACAAGGAGGAATCTGATGGTGAGGTGGTTTGTATAAGTTTGGCACCTGGGGAGACACCTGTTGTCCGTGGGATCAATATGGCCATTGACATGCCTGGTAAAATTTTAAAAAAAATCACCTCTTCGGTGTGGAATTGTTTTAACAGAAATGTGGACAACAGGTGTCAAGCCATGTGTTGCCTTTGTCACGCTGTAATAAGTAGGGGTAAGGACGTTGACCACCTAGGAACATCCTCCCTTAAACGTCACCTGGAGCGCATTCATCAGAAGACATTGACAGGTTCAAAAACTTTGGGTGACAGCGGAAGCAGTCCACTGACAACTAAATCCCTTCTTCCTCTTGTACCCAAGCTCCTGCAAACCACACCACCAACTCCCTCAGTGTCAATTTCCCCCTTAGACAGGAACGCCAATAGTCCTGCAGGCCATGTCACTGGCAAGTCTGATGAGTCCTCTCCTGACTGGGATTCCTCTGATGGATCCTTGAGTGTAACGCCTACTGCTGCTGGCGCTGCTGTTGTTGCTGCTGGGAGTCGATCGTCATCCCAGAGGGGAAGTCGGAAGACCACTTGTACTACTTCCAGTAAGCAATTGACTGTCCAACAGTCCTTTGCGAGGAAGATGAAATATCACAGCAGTCATCCTGTTGCAAAGCGGATATCTCAGGCCTTGGCAGCTGTGTTGGTGTTAGACGTGCATCCGGTATCCGCCGTTAGTTCACAGGCAATTAGAGAATTTCTTGAGGTAGTGTGTCCCCGGTACCAAATACCATCTAGGTTCCACTTCTCTAGGCAGGCGATACCGAGAATGTACACAGACGTCAGAATAAGACTCACCAGTGTCCTAAAAAATGCAGTTCTACCCAGTGTCCACTTAACCGCGGACATGTGGACAAGTGGAGCAAGGCAGACTTAGGACTATATGACTGTGACAGCCCACTGGGTAGCTGTATTGCCTCCCACAGCAAGAACAGCAGCGGCGGCACCAGTAGCAGCATCTCGCAAACGCCAACTCGTTCTTAGGCAGGCTACGCTTTGTATCACCACTTTCCATAAGAGGCACACAGCTGACAACCTTTTACGGAAACTGAGGAACATCATCGCAGATTGGCTTACCCCATTTGGACTCTCCTGGGTATTTTTGACATCGGACAATGCCACTAATATTGTGCGTGCATTACAATTGGGCAAATTCCAGCACGTCCCATGTTTTGCACATACATTGAATTTGGTGGTGCAGAATTATTTAAAAAATGACAGGGGCGTGCAAGAGATGCTATCGGTGGCCAGAAGAATTGTGGTCCACTTTCGGCATTCAGCCACCGCGTGCCGAAGACTGGAGCAGCGACAAACACTCCTGAACCTGCCACGCCATCAGCTGAAGCAAGAGGTGTTAACGAGGTGGAATTCAACCCTCTATATGCTTCAGAGGATGGAGGAGCAGCAAAAGGCCATTCAAGCCTATACATCTGCAAGACACAGCTGATAGTGGTAAGTGGACACAATACATAAAGGGCCTTAACACAAGTGTACAATCAAGGAAGGTACACACAGAAAGGGTAGTCTGCAGGACACACCTGAAGAGGGTCCACCAAATTTTATATTCAATAAATTCACACAACCCAGTTCATGGTTTATGTTTCATGTTTCATGCATATCATTGCACTCACTAGATATATTGTATCAATCCCCATAGCACATACCAATCCCCCATTCCTTTCTCATTCCCCTTCTCCCACCCGATTCCCACAGAGCGCGCTGACCTACCATTTCCAAAAGCCTATACATCTGCCTACGATATAGGCAAAGGAGGGGGAATGCACCTGACTCAAGCGCAGTGGAGAATGATTTGTGCGAGGTTCTGCAACCCTTTGAACTTGCCACACGTGAAGTCAGTTCAGACACTGCCAGCCTGAGTCAGGACATTCACCTCATCAGGCTTTTGCAGAAGCAGCTGGAGAGATTGAAGGAGGAGCTAAAACGGAGCGATTCCGCTAGGCATGTGGGACTTCTGGATGGAGCCCTTAATTCGCTTAACCAGGATTCACGGGTGGTCAATCTGTTGAAATCAGAGCACTACATTTTGGCCACCGTGCTCGATCCTAGGTTTAAAACTTACGTTGTATCTCTCTTTCCGGCAGACACAAGTCTGCAGATGTTCAAAGACCTGCTGGTGAGACACTTGTCAAGTCAAGCGGAACGTGACCCGCCAACAGCTCCTCCTTCATTTTCTCCCGCCACTGGAGCTGCCAGGAAAAGGATCAGATTTCCAAAACCACCCGCTGGTGGTGATGCAGGGCAGTCAGGGGCAAGTGTTGACATCTGGTCCGGACTGAAGGATCTGCCAACGATTACTGACATGTCGTCTGCTGTCACTGCATATGATTCTGTCACCATTGAAAGAATGGTGGAGGATTATATGAGTGACAGCATCCAAGTAGGCACGTCAGACAGTCTGTACGTATATTGGCAGGAAAAAGAGGCAATTTGGAGGCCCTTTCACAAACTGGCTTTATTTTACCTAAGTTGCCCCCCCCCCCTCCAGTTTGTACTCCGAAAGAGTGTTTAGTGCAGCCGGTAACCTTGTCAGCGATCGGCGTACGAGGTTACTTCCACAAAATGTGGAGAAGATGATGTTCATCAAAATGAATTATAATCAATTCCTCCGTGGAGACATTTACCAGCAATTGCCTCCAGAAAGTACACAGGGACCTGAGATGGTGGATTCCAGTGGGGACAAATTAATACTCTGTGAGGAGGGGGATGTACACAGTAAAAAGGGTGATGAATCGGAGGATGAGGAGGAGGTGGACATCTTGCCTCTGTAGAGCCAGTTTGGGATCAAAATTACCCCCAAATTCTATGATTTGAGCTATTTTTGAGGGTTTTTTTGTAAAAAAACACCCGAATCCAAAACACACCCGAATCCGACAAAAAAATTTCAGGGAGGTTTTGCCAAAACGCGTCCGAATCCAAAACACGGCCGCGGAACCGAATCCAAAACCAAAACACAAAACCCAAAAAATTTCCGGTCCACATCTCTACTTTAGACTGGCATGTGAAATATTTGTTTTTTTATATAAAAGAGGCCCCGATAAGAAGATGTTATAATCCATGCTTACGTTGAGTTTTTGAAAAGTAATTTTTATGACGTCAGCTACAGTAGCATGGTTTTTAAGCACGTGCATTGGTAGGTGTTCCAGATTAGTGTAGGCTGTATTTATTTTCCATAACAAGTGTTTTATTTTATCTTTTTGTTTCCTTTGTAGGTCCTTCTCATGTGCTGTCAGCAGGGCTGGATTAAGGGCCACATGGGCCTGGAGCTGAAAATATTAAAGGGGCCTATTGTGTGACACGGGGTAGGTATGATCAGTGCTGTGTGGGTGTGGCCAGAGCCATGTTGGCACGTACATTCCCTACACTATCAGTTCCAATGTCTCTTTAAATATGTAAAAATATAAAAAATTGCATACATTTGTAAGAAAAATAGAAATGCAATCTTATTAGATATGATATATAACCAACCATGTGACCAGCTGGTGGCTAGTGATCATCATGCTGCTATGATGATGGGTCTATTTTTATGTGGAGGCCTGGAGCTGTAGCTCCATCCGCCCCATTGTTAATCTGGCCATGGCTGTCAGCACCGCCGCTCCCCCCATCACCAGCATCTTCCAGGGCTGGTGGATCTTTCATCGGGGAAGAGGAGGATGACACCACCATCATCCCCACTTCCATGGAGCCTTCACTGCATGCCACATATCATTTTAATCTGCTTGTTTGTAAAATTGCATCCCTTTGTGAATAAAACGCATCAGTCAGGGAAAAATATACAAAAATTACATGTACAGTACACAGACTATTTTGAGAGATCAAAGTATTTTTGTCTGATTTTAAGATTAGTTATAATGTAAACATTTTTATTTTTTGGGGAAATGTGTTGTAACAAATACAACTTGCCCCTCCCAAAAACAAACAAACAAACAAACAAATAAACAAAAAACAGCTCTGTTTATGTCCAACTTTGTAGAGCTGTTTTGTGTGATATTTACAAACTCGGACTCTATTACATCAGTTGAGTTGTATGCAGGGGCGCTTTAAGAGAGGAGGAGGCCAGTGTTCAGCCTCCTCCATTCGGGCCTCCTCCTCTCTGCCAGCAGCACTGAGAGTTTGAGCACTAGAGGGCTCAGACTCTACTGCGCATGCACAGATCTCCAGAAAAATGGCGCGGCAGCCATTTTCCCTGAGATTTCTCCACTGCTCATGCGCAGAACTCTGTGAAAATGGCAGCTGAGCTATTTTCACTGTGTTTTAACAGCGCTGCGGATGACGGCACCGGACTCCGGAGGGGTGAGTATTTTAAAAATGGGTGCAGCGTGTGCGGTTGGGGCTCCCTCTGGACTCTGGGGCCCGTGTGCACCGCACACACTGCACCCATTATAGAAATGCCAGTGGTTGTATGTTTAACATGGGGAAAACATCTGTATCTGACTTTTTACCGGGCACTCATGTACAGGGTAGAAAATATCCAATTTTTCATTTACTCGGATGCTACTACGTTGGCCGAGTTTGCAAAATGTCTGACTTCTGTGGCAAAATCGGACATTTTACAAACTCTGCTCCCATTACATCCTGGCCAATATGTTATTTACTCAATGTACCATTTATGTACATTGTATATGTTATAAACTAAATGGTCAGTATTCAAATGATATATCATGCCCAATCTCCTTTCTAAAGTTATCCCCGTGGCGCACATATCACACCCAGAGTTACCAGATTTAGCTGCATAAAGGGCTGGGCGCCCTCGCTACCCTATAGTAGCGAGCTGAAATTATTATACCACGCTCATCAGCAGAAACAGAACAGGTGTGGAAGGGGGTGAAAAGAATTGAATACCGCACAGTGTGTCATTTATGTACATTGTATATGTTATATAATCAATGTATCATTTATGTGCATTATATATGTTATTTGCTCAATGTGTCAATCATGTACACAGTATATGTGATATACTCAAAGTATCATTTATGTACATTGTACATGTTATTTACTCAATGTATCATTTATGTACATTGTATATGTTATATACTCAGTGTATCATTTATGTACATTGTATGTTATACTGTATACTCATTGTGTCATTTATGTACATTGTATATGTTATATACTCAATGTGTCATTTATGTACATTCTATATGTTATATACTCAATGTATCATTTATGTACATTGTATGTTGTTTACTCATAGTGTCATTTATGTACATTGTACATGTTATATACTCAATGTGCCATTTATGTACATTGCATATGTTATATACTCAAAGTATCAATTATATACATTGTATATGTTATATATTCAATGTATCATTTATGTACATTGTATTGTATATGTTATTTACTTAATGTATCATTTATGTACACTGTATATGTTATATACTCAAAAGTCTGAGTTTAGCGCTAACTTGTATTTTTTTGTTAGAGTTTGCGCAATGTAACAGGATATGGGAACAGGCAAACTCGCAAACTCGTGCTATATGATTAACTGATAACATCATATATACATACACAAAATTGTATAAGATAATGGGGCCATTTTAGCAATAATCACAATAATTACTTGAATATATCAGCCAAAATAAATGCAATAATTAGCGATTATTATTACTTACCTTTCACAGCTATTCTGCAAAAATTCTTTCATAGACAGCGCTTGTGTACAGTAAACACGGTGTTCCTGAGTCCCTGCCGGCATTATTTTCATCCAGCCAAAAAGAAATCTTTTGCGGATGCTCTTATCTCATTTCTAGCATAGTACATAATGGGTCTACTATGATATCCCAGCTGTCGGTATCCCGGCGCTGGCAGTGGGGCGAGCGCAAAAGAGCACTCGCTGTGCTCGCCACGCTATTTATTTTCCCACCAGGGGTATCGTGGACATCCCAAGAGGGAGAATAGTTGTCAGTATCCCGTCGGTCGGTATCCTGGCGCTGGTATAATAATGCATAAGAATATAGATGAGTATATACTGTATATAAGTGTATATAATCATGTACTTGTGCATAGGCTGCCAGGGACCCGAAGTTAGAATTATACTGTCGCACTGCACTAGCTTTGGATGGACTCTTATTGTCTTCTGTCACGAGGATTTTAGTAAACTCATGTGAAAATGTTACTTTCCTCATTTCAAATTTGGCAAAAAAATATTTAGCAAACTTTATCTGCATTAAAAATATGGATTGTAAGGTCGATTCCATACCAATACTGATGCTCACGTTTGGCCCCCCTGGACATCTGTTTGGGTTCCTAAAATTATAAAACTAGTTAGAACTGCACTATGTACTGTAATTGTTCTTTTACACTTCCATTATTATTAAAAAAAATATATTTTATTCTTTTTGGTGGTCTCCCTGCTAGCTGGGACGAGGGATATCACCTCCCTTATGTTTGAACGTGGTTGTATGTTTCCGAAACTAGGCATTGGTTAGCATGACACACACACACACCAACAGCAGCGCTCACATAAAATTTCTTACATGTAATGTAGAAGGCCTTAACACCCCACTGAAGTGGAAGAAAGTGCTGCAACATTTAAAATGGTTAAAACTGGATATTGCGGTATTACAAGAAACATATTGGAAAGACGGAGACCCTAATAATCTTAAAGACATTTGGTTTTCCGACTACTTCTCAGCTTCTTATACTGCCAAACGGCGTGGGGTGCTTCTTATCATCAATAAGTCATTACAATATACAGTGTTAGATATGTTGTGTGATCCAGGAGGAAGCTATATTTTTGTAAAACTGAGATTGGAAGAGGAAGTATATACAATAGTAACATTGTATGCTCCAACTGGCCCAAACAGTGTCTTTGTTACAGATGTTTATGCCAAATTACAAGACTGGGCAGCAGGGCATATAATTATTATTGGAGGGGATTTCAATACCACTCTAAACCAGTCCTTGGACAAATAAAATAATACCACCCTTGCCTTCCCACCGGCAGCTCTTGCTTTATTAATGAAGTCCCTGGATCTTTCTGACCCTTGGAGGTTTCAACACCCAGTAGGAAAGGAATACACTTTTTATTCTCATCCACACCACACCTCTACCAGAATTGATTTTTGGCTTTTCCCCACTTCGCTACTAGTCAGGATGCGTCACTCGAAAATTGAGAATATTTCTATTTTCAGATCATGACCCAACATGGTTTAAACTGCAGCTCCCCTCTCCTAAATTATTGTCTTTTAATTGGAGGTTCCCGTCGTGTTTAATAGACTCCCCAGATTTTAAGTTGTCCCTTGAACAACATTTCTTAAACTATGTAGATGATAACATCCAACATTTGGAAGACATTAATTTATTTTGGGCGGCATCCAAACCAGTACTTAGGGGCCATATTATTGCATATGTCTCGGCTAAACGTAAGGCTCTGAACACGAGGCTGATAGACCTTAGCTTGGCAGTCTCCACTTCTTACTCCAATGTATTGTGTAATGACACTCCAGAAAATCATCAACTGTATGTCAACACGAAATCAATGTATGACACCTTATGTACTGGGAGGGCACAATATTCATTAGACTATCAAATGTTTTTTACTTAAGGTGGGGTAACAAAGCTAGTAAATTGTTGGCTTCTGTTGTCCGGAGCCAATGGCCATGAACTCACATACCGAAAATTATATCAGACACAGGACAATTGTCATCGGCTACTAACATTGCTGATTCCTTTTTAGAATACTACAAGCACCTCTATACCGCCCCCCCTGATAATCCTACGCTAGGTATGGATTTCATTAGACAAGCTGTGGTCCAGTCGTTGACTGAGGCTGAAGCTTTGGTAGACCCTATCTCGGAACAAGAACTTGTTTCTGCTATTCATAGCTTGGATAATGGTAAAGCCCTGGATCCTGACAGATTGAGCGCTGAATATTACAAATTATTATCCCCACATGTACTACCGCATCTGCTGAGTCTGTTTAATTCAATACTGTCATGGGAACGCCCCCCCCCCCTCCCAGACTTTAATCAAGCCAGGATTATCATTTTGCTTAAACTAGGTAAAGACCCCACACTAGTCACATCATATCGCCCTATATCCCTTTTATACCAAGATCTCAAATTACTGACAGCTATTATAGCCCAAACGGCTACAGGTTGTATTATCCAAATTACTACACCCCTCCCCTACTACACCCCACCCCTATTTTTGTTTAACGCTAGATTTTGACTGCCATGACTGGGTTGCCTTGGACGGCCCAGGTTGCCATGACCACAACAGAAGCTACACTATGCACTGTTTACTGGAGGTTACCAGGGATACACTGGTAATCAACGGCGCAACGTCGGATCACATGATACAGTGGATTTAAAGATTATGATTGCACTTCTAGTTTGGGTACTTATGTAATACCTTTAAAGTACAAGCAGGTTCCTGTGTTGCTGTACTTTTACTTACAATTGAAAAGTAGCTACATAGTTCTCCTTACTGTAGTCCTGATGCTAATTTAAGAGTAGAATATACTGAACTAGATATGTAGCCGTATAATATATATATAATGGTTGAAGTGGAAATTTTAAAGTGGGGGTATGGAAAAGTTAAGGTTGCAATTATGCGCGCGCCTTCGCTTTGGAAAAGGGGGCATGGCCACTCAAAAGGCGGCATGTCCTTCAGTGTATTTTACCACACCATGTACCCCTTATACACATTATGCACCACAATAGTAGGACCCCTTATACTATCTAGTACCGGTGCCCCTTCCACATTATACATCACAGTATGTGCTGAAATTCACATTATAGCACAAAGAATAAGCCAAAATTCACATTATAGCACACAGAATGAGCTGAAATTCACATTATAGCATACAGTATGAGCCGAAATTCACATGATAGCACACGGTATGAGCTGAAATTCACATTATAGCATACAGTATGAGCCGAAATTCACATTATAGCACACGGTATGAGCCGAAATTCACATTATAGCACACGGTATGAGCTGAAATTCACATTATAGCAAAACGGTATGAGCCTAAATTCACATTATACCACACGGTATGAGCCAAAATTCACATTATAGCTCACAGAATGAGCCAAACTTCACATTATTATAGGGACAGGGAGAGTGACGGCAGGGACATAGGGACAGGGGGAGTGACAGAGAGAGGGACAGTAAGGGCATACAGTAGGGACTAGGGAGAGAGAAAGGCAGCAGGGTAAGATTACCTATTTAGCAGCGGCGGTGCTGAGGATGCTGTTGCCTGCAGTGCAGTGGATGAGGAGGCTGTGGTAGGCATGGTGCGGAGGAGGCAGAAGTGTAGACAAGGACTGAGGGTGGCGGCAGGGCGGCAGCAGGGTGGCAGCGTGGTGGCGGTGTAGAAGAGGAGGAGGCAGAGGACGTCAGTGGTGGTGCAAGGAGGAGTAGGCTGTGGTCGGCTGTGGTTGGCGGCACTGCGGCTCCTATGACCGCGGCACTACTATTTCAAATCTGCCGTGGACAGGCAGCCAATCCGCTCTTGATTGGCTGCCGGTCTGTAGCAGATTTGAAATAGTAGCGCCGCGGTCATAGGAGTGAGAGCTCGATGCGGCGGTGGGGGAAGACTGACACAGTGTTCAAAGAAGTGCCAGTATGCCATACCACTGTATACTGGCCAACTTTGAGCACTGTGTATATATATATATGTGTGTGTGTGTGTGTGTGTGTGTGTGTGTGTGTGTGTGTGTGTGTGTGTGTCCTGCACTCACATCAATTGGTGGGTCCACTTTAATATTTGTAGATTCCAAAGAATGGAGGGGGGCACTCACCAGAAAAAGATATCTCCATATAGTGCAACAAAATTGTATTTGGTTATAATTAGAGATGTGCAGCGGGCATTTTTCGTGTTTTGTGTTTTGGTTTTGGATTCGGTTCCGCGGTCGTGTTTTGGAATTGGACGCGTTTTGGCAAAACCACCCTTTCGGATTTTTGGCGGATTCCGATGCGTTTTGGATTCGGGTGGTTTTTTTTTTTAAAAACTCAAAAACAGCCTAAATCATAGACTTTTGGGGTAATTTTGATTCTATAGCATTATTAACCTCAATAACCATAATTTCCACTCATTTCCAGTATATTCTGAACACCTCACACCTCACAATATTATTTTTAGTCCTAAAATTTGCACCAAGGTCGCTGGATGACTAAGCTAAGCGACCCAAGTGGGCTGCACAAACACCTGGACCATCTAGGAGTGGCACTGCAGTGTCAGACAGGATGGCACTTAAAAAAATTGTCCCCAAACAGCACATGATGCATAGATAAATAAAAAAGAGGTGCAAGATGGAATTGTCCTTGGGCCCTCCCACCCACCCTTATGTTGTATAACCAGGACATGCACACTTTAACAAACCAATCATTTCAGTGACAGGGTATCCGGGGAGGCAATCTCTGCCAGGCCCAATGCTGTTCTGCTGCAGTGATCACGGCTTCCAGAGTATGAGCTGCCGCCAGGCACACAGCAGAGGAGCACTGAGGATTCTGCCTCTGGCAAGTGCAGGGGTGACAGCTGGTTCTGAGGCTCCATAGCTGCCAAAGCTGAGGTACAGTAGGCAACGCCATCATCAGGGACTGATGATTGTTGGACTATATACATATATTGAACTTGATAGGAACCCCCACAAGTTTGTTGCCCAGAGGCCCCCCAGACTCTACTAGGAAACAAATGAAGCTTAAGAGTCAGGGCCCTGAAGCAGCTTTTTTAAGTGTATGATCTTAAAATAAGGCTATTTTAGTGATCTAATCATAAGCCAATGGGTACTTAATATTGACCTTAGAATATGCTCTAATACCCATTTCATACGGCCTGATAATGTTGATTATCTTTACAGGAATGAAAGCTATACCTTAAACACACCTTAAATACACTTTAAACCTTCACAGTAATGCAATGCAATGATATTACACTCTAAACCTTATGCAGCAATGCAGTGTGATGCTATTACACTTTAAACCTTATGCAGCAATGCAGTGAGATGCTATTACACTTTAAACCTTATGCAGCAATGCAGTGAGATGCTATTACACTTTAAACCTTATGCAGCAATGCAGTGTAATGCTATTACACTTTAAACCTTAGCAGCAATGCAGTGTGATGCTATTACACTTTAAACCTTAGCAGCAATGCAGTGTGATGCTATTACACTTTTAACCTTAGCAGGGCAATGAGCACACAACACCAATTGTGATTAAACGCTGGGTTCCGACACCACAGTGGATTATTTGTGAAAGGGGGTTTACAATACAAATTATACACTACAATACAAGACAATATATATAACAGAATAATGGCTACATCTTTCTGATGTGGTGCAAGGAAACTATGTGTACATTGTGCACTATTTGGATTAAATATGTAATGTGTTCTGATGGCCCTCCATGCGTACACAAACTCTGCCGTAAATACCCATACCACGCGCCGATGCGCAGGACTGCGGGAGCGACCATACGCAAAGTGCGTACATGTGCACGCACTGTAGACCAAGTGCACGCGCAGTGGGCATGTGTGTGCAGTTTATACGTGCTGTGTGTTCTTCCATATTTTTCGACTTTGACAGGCCTCAAGATGGCCCTGTAATTGGCAATTACTAATTGGTCCAATTTAAAAAATTTCTATGGGGCTTGAAGCTGATCTCCCAGCTGCATGGGGTTGTTGAGAATCTATTCATAGCCTACATTTTGGCAGTTGTATCCTCAAGTCCTTCGTTGGTGCAAAGGCCTCCATTCCCCATAACAGAGGTGAGGCCAAGATCTGCCACAGAGAATTCCTGCACTCTTTGTTGTATCGGCAGCATCTGGCCTGCATGACCTCACGGGTCACTCAGCCAGCCAATGATGTCACAGATGATCCGATACTGCTTCCTAGGATACAGTTCTGATCAGTAATGCAGGAGGAGGTGTGAGGCCTCCTTCTTTATTACCACATCAGTGCTATCGCTGCTGCCTCCATGTAAGCAGCAGCAATAGCACCTCCGCTACAACCACATCTGAATCAGGCCCAATATGCTTGTACAAAGCTGGGACTGACATTATTTTGGATTAAATCATAAATAACTGATCTATCAGAGGGCAATTTATCGAAATTGCAATATTTAATCCATCTTTTCAAGCAATTTTTCACTACGTGCAATTTTTCCCCAGTGTTCCCCCTGCAAACCTGTTTAATGTTAACCGCATCTATTTTGTATCTTTTCAGACTTTTATATATTGTAGACGTACTGTAGGCCACTTGTGGTACAGCAGCTGCTGTGGATGCCCTGCCCAGCTACCAGAATGCACTGCCATAGATTTGCTAATAGGACATCGTAAACTGTGGCAGGGCTTTCTGGGATGTGCAGTTCCACACCAGCTAGAGCGTCTGATATACTGCATGCAATCTTCTTCAACTGCAGATTGGTGATAATATGGCTGCAAATTTAAAAGGAAATCATCTCTAATTGCTCTTGCATTGTGTGCACAGAGCTACAGGGGCATATTCACCTGTGGTCAGATCGCACTTATGCCATCACCATTATCAGTATGCAGTTACACCAACATTATCCCTGGTGCAAAAGATCTGTATGATAACAAAATTCTGCATTCTGTAGTTAGCAATTCCATCTACACATCCTTACTGAGCCCCTAGGCTACATGAGAATTCTCTTGTACAGCCTAGGAAGGCCCTGTCAGTTGCAAGTATACTGTAGATGGCATTGAAGTGTGCAATGCTCTCCGTCGCACGTAGTTGTGTGTGCATCCCCGAAGTTGTGTGTGCATTATGGTGTGTGCATGCCCGTAGTTGTGTGTACATGCGCATAGTTATGTATGCATGGTGGTGTGTACATGCCCGTAGTTGTGTATGCATTATGGTGTGTACATGCCCAGAGTTATGTGTGCATTGTGGTGTGTACATGCCTGTAGTTGTATGAGCATGGTTCGGGACCAAGTGTAGAGCAATAACATACAAGACACTCTCCGCAAACTGACTTGTGGTCATTATGGGGTATATTCAATTGAGGTCGGATCCATTCCGACATGCATTTGTCAGAATGGATCCGACAAGAGCTATCCAATGCCCATCTCAATTCAACTTTAAAAAAGTCGAATTGAGATGAGGGACCAGAGAGTGGGGAGACCAGCGGGGAGACGGGGGACAGCTGCGAGCAGACGGGGGACAGCTGCGAGCAGACGGGGGACAGCTGCGAGCAGATGGGGGACAGCTGCGAGCAGATGGGGGACAGCAGCGCTGCAAGAGGATGTGGCCAGACCTCACGGCAGCGTCCACCCGGCACCAGCAAGCGGGACCTCACTTGCTGGAGCCGGGTGGATGCTGCCTTGAGCGGCGGCTGTGCCACATCCTCCTGCAGCGCTGTGCTGTAGCGCTGCTGTCCCCTGTCTGCCCGTGGTTCTCCCCGTCTGCCCGTGGCTCTCCCCCGTCTCCTCCTCTCAGGTCCCTCACCTCAGTCCGTCTTTTTTTAAGTCAAACTGAGATGGTCGGAAACGGGGCCAAAACCTGTTGAATTTGGCCCTGTTTCCCTCAGAAGCACGTGAATAGGCAGCTATACCGCCGATTCACGTACTATTCGACAAGTCGAATTCCCCGACTTGCCGAATAAAAAAGCTGGGGACTGAATAGGTCAGAACCCCTTCCAACATGAAAAATGTGAAAACTGACGTCTTTTCAACAAGACGGCAGTTTCAACCTTAATTTAATATACCCCTATATGTTCTGTGTTTGGAAGTCATCTAACTCACGGAGGTTTAAAAATCATATATGCATTAGATGAAAATCTGCAAGTAATACAGATATCTCATTTCTTTACAGTTCAGATTGTGGTCCCGTTAGAAGTATAGATATCCTTTTATTGATTTATTATTGTGGATGACCTTTTATTGGTCATACATGATTAGCTGTGTAAGATTTGAATGGCAGTCTAGTTTTGTGGACTGAACAGCTTAATAAAATATATTTGTTCATTCTAAAAGGTTGTGTTGTGCAATAAGTAAGATGTACTGTGTATATATATATATATATGTGCGTGTGTATAAATATATATATATATATATATGTGTGTGTGTATATATATATATATATATATATATATATAAGATTTGAATTAAGGGTTAACGTTAAGTTGGAAAAATATGTGTTTTCAATTTTATGTCCTGTAGTCCAGAAATTGCTCCACTGTATTTCCTGAAATTAGTTGGAGAGGTGCTGGTGTGAGATATTAATTGGAAATCCAGTTCCATGAATATAATTATATTAAAAATGTATTGAATCACTAATATATATTAGAGTGCTATAGTGTACAGCACAGCTGCATAATAGAAAAAATTCCAAACCCGATGCCAATAACACAACATGGAATGTATAGGAAAGTCTTCGGCTTTGGCTATTTCTGGTGAATATAAAATGGCACTGTTTTCACACACCAGGATAAACGAGGCTCTTACTGGTTTACAAGTCCTTGAGATACTTTTCTTTTGTGTTTCTGTCTGTCTTTTATAACTTTACTACTGCAGTCTCTTCCCATAATGATGCTCGTAAATTTTACACCTCTTCCTAGCACTGTTGACTAACTTGAAACTGCATTGTATATCATGTTAGCCTGCCACAATAGCAAATATAATGCACCATCCTCCACTTCTTCTCTTGCAATTAAAACTGAAGCTTCTGCTACCAGCTACTGTACTTTTTGGGGACCAATGAAAGTTTTTCTTATCGCCCTATTGTCATCTCTTCCCTTGTCACCGGAGTAATAAAACAATACATGGGATGTAACACAGCAAATAAAAAACAGAAATACTTTTATTGATAGAAAATAAATGAAAATAAAAACATTAAAACTTAAAGATGAAATGCTATCATATACTGTAATTTATAAAAGGGCACAGTGGAGATGCCATTTATTCCTAGTATTAATCAACAAACACAAATTTTACACATGGAAATAGTGGGAAAATTAGACCTTTTTTTAAAGGAGGCAATCTGTTTCATTACATTATGGGAGAAGCTTCGGGTGGGGGCATCCAACAATTAGGACAGGTCTGGCAAATTAATACACCTAGTTATCTAACCATATGTTAAAATGAAACTTATTTTGTGATTGATGACTTTGATTTTATGTAACTAGAAAGAAGAAAAGGGTATTTCTGCGCTCCATTGATAAGTATACAATGCAAGGTGGTAGGTAGAAATTCCACAGTCAATAAAACACAAAACAATACTCCCCTATTCGAGCAGCATTATTACCGTTCCTCATACATGAACTTTACAGAAGTGGTTTTCCATACCAAAGCTTCAATCCGAATAGAATGTTCTCTCAATGGAGTACATACAAAAAGATTTAAAAAAAATCACATATAGTGGGTCATTCCGAGTTGATCGTAGCTGTGCTAAATTTAGCACAGCTACAATCATGAGCTCAGACATGCGGGGGGACGCCCAGCACAGGGCTAGTCTGCCCCTCATGTCAGTGTTGCCCCCCTTCCCCGCAGAAGTGCAAAGGCATCGCACAGCGGCGATGCCATTGCACTTCAAGAGTAGCTCCCGGCCAACGCAGCTTTAGCGTGCTGGCTGGGAGCTACTCATCGCTCCCCAGCCCGCAGTGCCTGCGTGTGATGTCACGCAGCCGCTGCAGGACACTCCCAGCACGGTCCGGCCACGGCTGCGTGGGCCAGACCGCACCCACGAAACAGCGGCCAAACACCACCGTTTCGCCCCCTCCCGCCCATCGACCTCCTCTGCCTGTCAATCAGGCAGAGGCGATCATAGTGCAGTGATGGGCGGATGCGCAGTTCTGACCCGATCGCTATGCTGCAAAAAACTGCAGCATGCGATTGGGTCAGAATGACCCCCATAGTGTGAGATCATTCAAAAAGTCTTGACTAGGTAAGTATAGAGCTCATATCCCTTAGTTCAATATTTCTATTTTTTTTCCTGATGTATAAATAAAGGGTCGTCACTTCGTGTTCAAGTTAAGACAAAGGTCCTCAATTTGTTTCTTACATGAAAATGAGAAGACAAATCTTATACAGGTATCTTTAAAATGGATTGTCAAGAAGAAAACTACCAAGAGGTAAAATGGGCGCAACTGGGACTGTGTTTCTAATAAAAAGGAGCTGCTACCTGGAATAGGTGAGTCAGACCTATGTACATAGAGAAACAAAAACAAGAATAGGAGGTAGCACTTAACTAATAACTGAGATGGATTGTCAGAAATTGATAAAATGTAATCTAAAAATGTTAAAAGACATACAATACAAAACAATTATGCTAATAGTCACCCTAAGATGTTTTTTAACTCGTGCCTGTTCCTATGATGTCCCGGACATAAATATGTGCAAGTTCCACTGGTAATTGATGTGACTACCAGCGCAGTCTGGGGAGAGGTGAATGATACACTGGCACCGTTGGAGGAATAGTAGTCCCACAATAAGAGCTGTATTGACTGTAGGGTCCTCACCAGAGCTACGGTGGCTTTTAGCTTGCCAATTGAGACTAGGGGATATATTTACTAATATTCGTGTTTTTGCCATTTTTAAGGGTGTTTGAACTCGAATGGTATCCACGGGCATTTTACTGCAACTTTTTGAATCCTGATACGGTCATTTACTAATCTGCCGGGTTTGCAACATTCGTCTTTTCCGATGTCGATGTGATTCGTAATGTCAGGCAGTGTTTTACGGGAGTGATGAGTAAAACACTGCCTGACAAAACACAAGGAATCCCGGCCGGATCTGTGAGATCCATGCAGGGCTTCATTGTGCACCTTTAAAATAAAAAAAAAAATTGTGTAGGGTCCCCCCTCCTAAGCAAAACCAGCCTCGGGCTCTTTGAGCCGGTCCTGGTTGAAAAAATATGGGGGGGAAATTGACAGGGGTTCCCCCATATTTGAACAACCAGCACCGGGCTCTGCGCCTGGTCCTGGTGCCAAAAATACGGGGGACAAAAAGCGTAGGGGTCCCCCGTATTTTTAACACCAGCACCGGCTCCACTAGTCAGAGAGATAATGCCACAGCCGGGGGACACTTTTATATAGGTCTCTGCGGCCCTGGCATTAAATCACTAACTAGTCACCCCTGGCCGGGGTACCCTGGAGGAGTGGGGACCCCTTAAATCAAGGGGTCCCCCCCTCCAGCCACCCAAGGGCCAGGGTTGAAGCCCGAGGCTGTCCCCCCCATCCACGGGCTGCGGATGGGGGGCTGATAGCCATGTGTAAAAAAAAGAATATTGTTTTTTGTAGCAGTACTACAAGTCCCAGCAAGCCTCCCCCGCAAGCTGGTACTTGGAGAACCACAAGTAACAGCATGCGGGGGGGAAACGGGCCCGCTGGTACCTGTAGTACTACTACAAAAAAAATACCCAAATAAAAACAGAACTCACACACCTTGAAAGTAAAACTTTATTACATACATGCACACCTACATTTACACATACTTACCTATGTTCACACGAGGGTCGGTCCACTTCTCCAAGTAGAATCCATAGGGTACCTGTGAATAAAATTATACTCACAAAAATCCAGTGTAGATCGGTCCTCTTCTGAGCTTGTAATCCACGTACTTGGCAAAAAAACAACCGAAAAACCCGAACCACACACTGAAAGGGGTCCCATGTGTAAACTGGCGAGACCCCCCGTGACTCCTGTCACAAAAGGTCCCTTCAGCTAATCAGGGAGCGCCACGTCGTGGCACTCTCCTGATAGCCTGTGCGCTCCTGAGCTGTCAGTCAGGCTGCGCACGGCAGAGATACAACTTTGCGGTCAGCGGTTGACCGCGAGTAACCTCACCGCTAACCGCAAAGTTCCCACCATTGGATACAATGTAGCTCCTATGCGCTACATTGTATCTCTGCCGTGCGCAGCCTGACTGACAGCTCAGGAGCGCACAGGCAATCAGGAGAGTGCCACGACGTGGCGCTCCCTGATTGGCTGAAGGGACCTTCTGTGACAGGAGTCACGGGGGGTCTCGGCAGTCGGGGAAAGGGGTCCCATGTGTAAACATGGGACCCCTTTCGGTGCGTGGTTCGGGTTTTTCCGGTTTGTTTTTTTGCCAAGTACGTGGATTACAAGCTCAGAAGAGGACCGATCTACACTGGATTTTTGTGAGTATAATTTTATTCACAGGTACCCCATGGATTCTTCTTGGAGAAGTAGACCGACCCTCGTGTGAACATAGGTAAGTATGTGTGAATGTAGGTGTGCATGTATGTAATAAAGTTTTACTTTCAAGGTGTGTGAGTTCTGTTTTTATTTGGGTATTTTTTTTGTAGTAGTACTACAGGTACCAGCGGGCCCATTTCCCCCCCGCATGCTGGTACTTGTGGTTCTCCAAGAACCAGCTTGCGGGGGAGGCTTGCTGGGACTTGTAGTAATGCTACAAAAAACAATAACATGGCTATCAGCCCCCCCATCCGCAGCCCTTGGATGGGGGGGACAGCCTCGGGCTTCACCCCTGGCCCTTGGGTGGCTGGAGGGGGGAGACCCCTTGATTTAAGGGGTCCCCACTCCTCCAGGGTACCCCGGCCAGGGTTGACTAGTTAGTGATTTAAGTCCAGGGCCGCAGGGACCTATATAAAAGTGTCCCCCGGCTGTGGCATTATCTCTCTGACTAGTGGAGCCCGGTGCTGGTGTAAAAAATACGGGGGACCCCTACGCTTTTTGTCCTTCGTATTTTTGGCACCAGGACCAGGCGCAGAGCCCGGTGCTGGTTGTTCAAATATGGGGGAACCCCTGTCAATTTTCCCCCATTTTTTTTCAACCAGGACTGGCTCAAAGAGCCCGAGGCTGGTTTGGTTTAGGAGGGGGGACCCCACGCAATTTTATTTTCAAGTTTTTACAGTAAACAGACCCTTTCCCATAGATAACCATGCACAGATCTCACTGATCCGTGCATGATTATCCAAACTGGCCTGGAAAAAGCAGGTCTATTTTTTTGCTGCTTTTTTTAACGAATCGCAAAAAAATACACCCGCACTTGAGCACTCAGAGACTAACACCCAAATACGAATGAATAGTGAATACCCGTGTTGTAGGAAATAACAGCCGCGTTTGACCGATGGTCTATTCATTCGTATTTCTGAACTTTGTCATTCAAACCATTACGAACAGTCCAAACACTGCCGAGATTTGTGCTTAGTGAATTCCTGTGTTGGGACTTAGAAAAAAAAACACAAATCGGACAAACTCGATTTTTTTAGTAAATATTGGCCTAGAAATTGAAAGTGGAGCTAGAGGGGCATTCCGGCCTCTAGTCGATTTGTCCGCGTTACCATGGTGATCCTGTGGTTGCGGACCAATCAGGGGGTTAGATGTCACTCTTATACAGCCCCCAGTGTGCAGTAACTAGTTGCCATGGTGACTGTGCGTGTATCCGCTTCCTGTAGACGCCTCTCTTATCAATAGCTAGTAGGGGCTGGTAACCTATCCCGCTCAACGAAAGGCCACTTTGTTTATAGTTGCTGTGGCAACCATGAGAGATAACATTGCTCCATGGCATCGCCTCCATATATGTTACGTGGGGGAGGGACTTTGATTTTATGTTTGATGATTATAATTTATTATTATTTATGTTAGAAGTGTAACACTCACCATCAGTGTCAGGAGATTTGGGTAAGTTCTGTAACTGTGCTGCCTATTTCTTCCTTTGCAGAGAGGTAACCCGACCCCCAGACCAAAGAATCACACAGGCTTTTAAACATAAATTCAGTTTTATTAGGCTGGGTACACACCTGACCAACATGTCAGCAGACCCACCGTCAATCTGACTGAGCAGCCGATCAAGGTAAGTGTACACACTTACCGATCATAAACTCAACGTGTCAGCCAGGATCCCAAGTTGGGCAGTCATTTGAATTGAATTTGCCTGCACAGCTGTGATGTCAGCCCCCACAGCAAGTGTACAGGCGGTTGGTGGATGGCCCGTACACACAGCCAGATGGCCTGATATATTTACAGGGGTGGTCTTCTGTATGCCGACTGACGGGATCCCGGCGCACAGTATACCGGCGCCGGGATCCCGACAGCCGGCATACCGACACTTATTCTCCCCGGTGGGGGTCCACGACCCCCCTGGTGGGAGAATAAAATAGTGTAGCACGCCACCGTGCCCGTAGCGTGGCGAGCGCAGCGAGCCCGCAAGGGGCTCATTTGCGCTCGCCACACTGTCGGTAAGCCGGCGGTCGGGCTCCCGGCGCCAGTATGCTGGTCGCCGGGAGCCCGACCGCCGGCATATCATAGTGAACCCATTTACAGATATGTTGGTTATCTGCTGTGCTGCACAGACAATGCGATATGTCTGTGAACAATATTGTTCACAGCCATTCATTTGAGTGGTTAATAAATTGTCCAGTACGTACACCAACTTTAGGGGATCCGGTCTCTAGGTTGAAAGTAACTAGGTCGACACTATCTAGGTCGACAGTAACCAGGTCGACAGGGTTTCTAGGTCGACAGGGTTTCTAGGTTGACATGTTCTAGGTCGACAGGTCAAAAGGTCAACATGAGTTTTTCACAGTATTTTTTCTTTTTTTGAACCTTTTCATATTTAACGATCCACGTGGACTACAATTGGGAACGGTAACCTTGCCCGAAGCATGGCGAGCGAAGCAAGCCATGTGAGGGGACATGGTGCACTAACTGGGGTTACCTGTCACTGTATGAAGATAACGACACACAAAAAAACATGTCGACCTTTTGACCTGTCAACCTAGAACATGTCGACCAATAGTGATCGACCTAGACACTGTCGATCTAGTTACTATCTACCTTCCATACCACACCCAACTTTAGACCGATCGCTTCTTAAGTAGCAAACAATGTTTGTCTTCAAACACCGTTAGACAAGCAACAACGTAAAATGTTTCTTAAACATTAGAACACACATTCTAGGTGATACAAAAATATGCTTAATCAATTACAGGAAACATAATTTAATGTGGCAAAGCTAAGCAACTAACTATTCTTATACATTTTCTCTGTGTTGTTACCATCAAAAGCTTCCACTATTGCCTTACACTTTACAGTCCTAAGTAGGTATTCAGGTAACTACAATTTACAATAATCAACAATTTACTTTAAAGCTTTAAAGTGATACATTAATTACTGACACCCTTTCAAATAATTCCTGGTTAGTCTATATCCATGGCCATGCTACGGTGGTACACATAGTATTTACTTGGCTCAAAAGCTAATAGTGTTTTGCTGGAATAGTTTTGTACAGTGTAATAGAACAGGTTTGTTATTCAGTTGATCTGGCTGTTAAGGTGATATACTAAAACTAACCTCTTGGCAGTATCAGAGTATTGTCTCTTCAGGTAACGTTATAACATGCTTCCAGTAATATCAATCTGCTGTTGTAGTACTATAATTTACTATCTGTCCTCAATCCTTGGGCTTAAACACTTCTTTTATACTGCCTCTGGGTATCTGTGATACTTCTGTATACAGTAACTTTGAAAAAGCAGAGTCTGCCCCCTACACTGGTAGGATAAGCTATACAAATACAAGATCTTGCTGTACTCCTATCAATGGCCCTCATTCCGAGTTGTTCGCTCGCAAGCTGCTTTTAGCAGCATGGCACACGCTAAGCCGCCGCCTACTGGGAGTGAATCTTAGCTTAGCAAAATTGCGAACGAAAGATTCTCTAAATTGCGAATAGAAATTTCTTTGCAGTTTCTGAGTAGCTCGATACTTACTCTGCCACTGCGATCAGTTCAGTCAGTTTCGTTCCTGGTTTGACGTCACAAACACACCCAGCGTTCGGCCAGACACTCCCCCGTTTCTCCAGCCACTCCCGCGTTTTTCCCAGAAACGGCAGCGTTTTTTCACACACACCCATAAAACGGCCAGTTTCCGCCCAGAAACACCCACTTCCTGTCAATCACACTACGATCCCCAGAACGAAGAAAAAACCTTGTAATGCCGTGAGTAAAATACCAAACTTCTTAGCAAATTTACTTGGCACAGTCGCAGTGCGAACATTGCGCATGCGCAATTAGCGGAAAATCGCTGCGATGCGAAGAAAATTACCGAGCGAACAACTCGGAATGAGGGCCAATGGGCCTAATTCTGAGTTGATCGCAGCATCAAGTTTGTTAGCAATTGGGCAAAACCATGAGCACTGCAGGGGAGGCAGATATAACATGTGCAGAGAGAGTTAGATTTAGGTGGGTTATATTGTTTCTGTGCAGGGTAAATACTGGCCGCTTTATTTTTACACTGCAATTTAGATTTCAGTTTGAATACACCCCACCCAAATCTAACTCTCTCTGCACATGTTATATCTGTCCCCCCTGCAGTGCTCACGGTTTTCCCCAATTGCTAACAAACTTGATGCTGCGATCAACTCAGAATCAGGCCCAATGTCTTTTACCTCAGATGCACAAGATGAACAATTGCTAGGTCTGAAACCTTAATACATTTCTCCTCGCTTCCCAGACAGGGGCTTTGTGATTATGGATGTGTCTCACAGAAAGGACACTTAGGGGTAAATTTACTAAGATTCGTATTTTCCCGTTTGAGGTCAAAGTTCAATCACGAATGACATCGAAAGTGTAAATATGCAACTTTTTGAATTGATTACGACTAATTTACTAAGCTGCCGTATTCTGCATTTTCGGGTTTTCCGATGTCATTCGTTTTTTTTGGCAGTGTTTTACGTGAGTGACTTGTAAAACACTGCCGACTTTAATACAATGAATCTCGGCCGGATCTGAGAGATCCGTGCTGGGCTTCATTGTGCACCTTGTAAAAAATAAATAAATGTTTAAATGTAAAAAAAAAATTGCGTGGGGTCCCCCCTCCTAAGGCAAACCAGCCTCGGGCTCTTTGAGCCGGCCCTGGTTGCAAAAATATGGGGGGAAAATGGACAGGGGTTCCCCCATATTTAAACAACCAGCATCGGGCTCTGCACCTGGTCCTGGTTCCAAAAATACGGGGACAAAAAGCGTAGGGGTCCCCCGTATTTTTGAAACCAGCACCGGGCTCCACTAGCTGGACAGATAATGCCACTGCCGGGGGTCACTTTTATACAGTGCCTTGCTGCCGTGGCATCAAATATCCAACTAGTCACCCCTGGCCGGGGTACCCTGGGGGAGTGGGGACCCCTTCAATCAAGGGGTTCCCTCCCCAGCCACCCAAGGGCCAGGGGTGAAGCCCGAGGCTGTCCCCCCATCCAATGGGCTGCGGATGGGGGGCTTTGTTCAAAGTGAATGCTATTGTTTTTAGTAGCAGTACTACAAGGCCCAGCAAGCCTCCCCCGCAAGCTGGTACTTGGAGAACCACAAGTACCAGCATGCGGCGGAAAAATGGGCCCGCTGGTACCTGTAGTACTACTACTAAAAAAATACCCCAATAAAGACAACACACACACACCTTGAAAGTATAACTTTAATACATCCATCCACACCTCCATATACACATACTTACCTTATGTTCCCACACAGGTCGGTCCTCTTCTCCAGTAGAATCCATGGTGTACCTGTTGAAAAAATTATACTCACATAATCCAGTGTTTTAGGCTCCTCGGTAAATCCTTTTATAATCCACGTACTTGTAAAAATAAAAAAACGGATACCCGACCTCGCACTGAAAGGGGACCCATGTTTTCACATGGGTCCCCTTTCCCCGAATGCCTGGAACCCCCTCTGACTTAAGTCCAAGAAGGTTCCATCAGCCAATCAGGGAGCGCCACGTTTGGCACCCTCCTGATTGGCTGTGTGCTCCTGTACTGTATGACAGGCGGCACACGGCAGTGTTACAATGTAGCGCCTATGCGCTCCATTGTAACCAATGGTGGGAACTTTCAGGTCAGCGGTGAGGTCACTTTCGGTCAACCGCTGACCTGAAAGTTCCCACCATTGGTTACAATGGAGCGCATAGGCGCTACATTGTAACACTGCCGTGTGCCGCCTGTCAGACAGTACAGGAGCACACAGCCGTTCAGGAGGGTGCCACAACGTGGCGCTCCCTGATTGGCTGAAGAAACCCACTTAGACATCAGTCAGAGGGGGTTTCTGGCATTCGGGGAAAGGGGTCCCATGGGAAAACATGGGGCCCCTTTCAGTTCGTGGTCGGGTGTCCCGTTTTTTTATTTTTACAAGTACGTGGATTACAAATGGATTATCCGAGGAGCCCTCTACACTGGATTTGGTGAGTAGGATTTTTTCAACAGGTACACCATGGATTCTACTGGAGAAGAGGACCGACCCTCGTGTGAACATAAGGTAAGTATGTGTATATGGTGGTGTGTATGTATGTATTAAAGTTATACTTTCAAGGTGTGTGTGTATTGTCTTTATTGGGGTATTTTTTTAGTAGTAGTACTACAGGTACCAGCGGGCCTGGTTTTCCGCCGCATGCTGGTACTTGTGGTTCTCCAAGTACCAGCTTGCGGGGGAGGCTTGCTGGGACTTGTAGTACTGCTACTAAAAACAATATTCATTACTTTGAACAAAGGCTATCAGCCCCCCATCCGCAGCCCATTGGATGGGGGGGACAGCCTTGGGCTTCACCCCTGGCCCTTGGGTGGCTGGGGGGGGGCCCCCTTGATTGAAGGGGTCCTCACTCCCCCAGGGTACCCCGGCCAGGGGTGACTAGTTGGATATTTGATGCCACGGCTGCAAGGCACTGTATAAAAGTGACCCCCGGCTGTGGCATTATCTGTCCAGCTAGTGGAGCCCGGTGCTGGTTTCAAAAACACGGGGGACCCCTACGCTTTTTGTCCCCCGTATTTTTGGAACCAGGACCAGGCGCAGAGCCCGCTCCTGGTTGCTTAAATATGGGGGAACCCCTGTCAATTTTTTTCCCATATTTTTGCAACCAGGGCCGGCTCAAAGAGCCCGAGGCTGGTTTGGATTAGGAGGGGGGACCCCACGCATTTTTTTGAGGGAAAATTATAACATTTCCCACCCCTTCCCACTGAAAAACATGCACGGATCTCATGGATCCGTGCATGCCTATACAAACACGGGATAAAAAAGCAGGTCTGTTTTTTTTTAGCACTTTTTCACGATTTGTATTTTAGCACGGCAGTGTTTGGCTATTGTCGGCAGTGTTTGTGTTTTGCACTTTTTAGTAAATGACCGATTTCTACCAAATTGCAGTCGTATTTGACCGATGGTGTATTGATTTGTGATTTTTTCCAAGGACTTCCAAAATATTACGAATGCCCTCATCACTGCCGTGATTTTTGCTTAGTAAATTACCGAGATGACACTTTGAAGAAAAAACGGCACCTCGGCCAAAATCGGGACCTTAGTAAATATACCCCTTAGACTCTAGCCTGACTTTCCTCAGCAACTTATCCAACTAGAGTGTTGACAACTGCCGGGCTGTAACTAGGGATGTGCGACTGCACAGAGTGCAGGGCTCTGTGTGCACTTTCACCACCCCAAGGCTCTTGCTTCTGGCTAGGACAGTGCCTTGAATTGCACCCTGAAAACAGTATTGCTATGGCAGTGCCGCAAGAACATCTTAAACACTCTGCAGACACTGCTACAGTAGGTGTCGGCGATCCGGACCTCTATATGCGACGTCACATGCACTGGGTGCTCAGGGCCCTTGTTATGGTGCTGGGCAACTGTTCCTGAATCCTGGCTTTATTATCTATGCAGCACAATGCTGATTGATGATTTTTGGCAGATTACTGTATGGGATGTTAATCCTGGTTTCCCTTTAAGATCTTAGTTTGAGTGTGAGAACAGGTTCCTTTACCTATGTGAGATGAGTGGAGTTAGTTGGATGGGACTCTTATTAATAGTGTGGACTTGCTATCTGCCTTACAGCTGTAGGGTCGTATACCCCTGACTGTCTGTCTGGTGCTAATCTCTTGACTAACTGCGGTGCCTTTACATAGAATTACAGCCCATCTGAATCAGCAGTAAATGAAGTCTGACAGATCTGCCTCTCACTCACAGTGCTCATCTCTTTAGAAGGGAAACTCTAAGAGGGGATATCACCTTCCTCTTCCTAGCCGCTCCTCCAGAGGGTCTGGCTTTGCTGCCCACTTTCACAGGTTCCTCAGACTCTCTCCAATCACTACTGTACCTCAGGCTGCTGCGTGACTTCACTGCTAGGAACCACCAAAGCTCTGTGTCTCACCCGGCCCTTTTTTTCTGTCAGGGCAAATCAGACAGAGCTGCATCACTCTGCCTCTCTTTTCCTGACAGGGCAAATCAGAAGAGTTATGCTGGGTGAAAGTGGGCGCAGAGCCAGACCCTCTGGAGGAGCGGCTAGGAAAAGGGAGGTGATTTCCCCTTAGATAGTCCCATCTAAAGAGCTACTCAGAACAGAGCAGTGGTCAGTGAGCTGACTGCTGAAGCTGAACTTTACCACAGATAACCACAGCAGTTTTAGACTACAGGCTGACACAGTGCCTTTACATAGAGTTACAGCTCATCAGAGTCATCCCAAAGTAGATGAGAGTGCTGAAGTGAAGGTGCAAGAGGAATAGAATAATCTGGGCTTGGTATACAAGGAAACACAAGCCATTGGAAACACAGGAAGCTAATAAAATTTTGAGTTAGGAGACAAATGGTCAGCTACAGGGCAGCTGCAAAAAGGACAAAGAGAGGACTAGATGCATCATCGCCTGGAGAGGGATAAAATGGATAAAGAATAAGCACCAGCCAATCAGCTCCTAACTGCCATGTCACAGGCCCTGTTTGAAAAATGACAGTTAAGAGCTGGTTCGCTGGTAGTTTATCACTTTTTATTTTATCACTCTTCAAACGATGATGCATCTAGCCCAGAGCATCAGATGCCCGATCTTGTAAGTGGCGGACTGGACAGCAGCTCCAGCAAGTGACAATTTAAATGAGATTCATGGAGTAGTGATTTACGGGTTTAGGGGTTGACAAAGAACCACAGAAAATGTTTCTGATAAAGTCTGGATGTTTATATGTCCTTGAAGAAGAAGAGAAGAAGATAATACAAGCATCAGCCTGTTTTCTGTTAGATAATATTTGCAAAGTCTGGGCCCCATTCATTCAGGAAAATGTATTTCTAGATATATTTCTGTAGGTATTTTAACAAATGTAAAACATTTTTGCACCTCTATTAGGGGTCAACTCGAGTATACGGTACATAGTTGTGTTGGCGGGTAACTGCAGCTACAGCATGGGGGTAATTTCAAGTTGATCGCAGCAGGAATTTTTTTAGCAGTTGGGCAAAACCATGTGCACTGCAGGGGAGGCAGATATAACATGTGCAGAGAGAGTTAGATTTGGGTGGGGTGTGTTCAATCTGCAATCTAAAATGCAGTGTAAAAATAAAGCAGCCAGTATTTACCCTGCACAGAAACAAAATAACCCACCCAAATCTAACTCTCTCTGCACATGTTATATCTGCCTCCCCTGCAGTGCACATGGTTTTACCCAACTGCTAAAAAATTTCCTGCTGCGATCAACTTGGAATTACCCCTATATGCAGCACTTGTGGTACCGCTGAACTCGTAGAATTTTGTTTACGGCCGCATAGGGCTTTATAGAATAATCCACGAGTCCGGGGTGAGATTGAGCCATGAGAGGGCGAGTTCAGCTGCTGTTGCTGGTGTTTCTGCCCCATTGTAACTGCAACTCAATCCTAATTGAATTGACCCCTTGGATGTATTTCCACCAGGGCCCTATCTGTGTGGACACTTTTTTGCATGTGGTTTTTCCCTATGTACAGTATATTCCAAGCGCAAATGTGTCCAACTGTAAATGAGCCCCTTAGACTTCATGTATTGGTCTTCATATATTCTCATCTGATATCTTTTTCCCTTTTGTATTCCTTTTAACTCGTAGCATTCATTATTTCTGCTGCATTGTGCTTCTGATTCATCTGACATGCTGGACTAATCTTATGTTGTTCTAGTGATGTATCTGGCATCCGGAATTCCAGTTATAACCTGATTATTTCTTCCTATGACACATGAATTGCCTGCTGCTACCTGCAATCAAGGAATTACCTGCTGTTACTTGTGATCTGTGCATTACAGTACCCACTATAATATGTGAATGACCTGCTGCTACGTGTTATCTGTGAATGACCTGCTGCTACTGTACATGTGATCTGTGAATGACCCGCTGCTACTGTACATGTGATCTGTGAATGACCTGCTACTATGTGTGGTCTGTGAATGACCTGCTGCTACTGTACATGTGATCTGTGCATTACAGTACCTACTATAATATGTGAATGGCCTGCTGCTACGTGTTATCTGTGAATGACCTGCTGCTACTGTACGTGTGATCTGTGAATGACCCGCTGCTACTGTACATGTGATCTGTGAATGACCTGCTGCTATGTGTGGTCTGTGAATGACCTGCTGCTACTGTACATGTGATCTGTGAATGACCTGCTACTATGTGTGATCTGTGAATGACCTGCTACTGTACGTGTGATCTGTGAATGACCTTCTGCTAAGGGTGATCTGTGAATTACCTGCTGCTACTGTAGTGTGATCTGTGAATGACCTGCTGCTAAGGGTGATCTGTGAATTACCTGCTGCTACTGTACGTGTGATCTGTGAATGACCTGCTGCTACTGTACATGTGATCTGTGAATGACCGTCTGCTACTGTACATGTGGTCTGTGAATGACCCGCTGCTACTGTACATGTGATCTGTGAATGACCTGCTGCTATGTGTGATCTGTGAATGACCTGCTGCTATGTGTGATCTGTGAATGACCTGCTGCTACTGTACGTGTGATCTGTGAATGACCTGCTGCTAAGGATGATCTGTGAATTACCTGCTGCTACTATACGTGTGATCTGTGAATTACCTGCTGCTACTGTACATGTGATCTGTGAATGACCGGCTGCTACTGTACATGTGGTCTGTGAATGACCTGCTGCTACTGTACATGTGATCTGTGAATGACCTGCTGCTATGTGTGATCTGTGAATGACCTGCTGCTATGTGTGATCTGTGAATGACCTGCTGCTACTGTACGTGTGATCTGTGAATGACCTGCTGCTAAGGGTGATCTGTGAATGACCTGCTGCTACTGTACGTGTGATCTGTGAATGACCTGCTGCTACTGTACGTGTGATCTGTGAATGACCTGCTGCTATGTGTGATCTGTGAATGACCTGCTGCTATGTGTGATCTCTGAATGACCTGCTGCTACTGTAAGTGTGATCTGTGAATGACCTGCTGCTACTGTACATGTTATCTGTGAATGAACTGCTGCTACGTGTGATCTGTGAATGACCTTCTGCTACTGTACGTGTGATCTGTGAACGACCTGGTGCGAAGTGTAATCTGTGAATGACCTGCTGCTACTGTATGTGTGATCTGTGAATGATCTGCTGCTAAGTGTGATATGTCGATAACCTGCTGCTACTGTACGTGTGATCTATGAATGACCTGCTGCTACTGTACGTGTGATATGTGAATGACCTGCTACTACTGTGCGTGTGATCTGTGAATGACCTGCTGCCACCTGCGGCCTGTTAATTATCTGCTGCCACCTGTGATATGTGAATTACTTGCTTTTAACTATGATCTGTAAATTATCTGCTACTACCTGTGACCCGGGAACGGAAATGCAGCTCTCAAGTCATAAGGCCCCACCTCTGCCATGTCAAAATGCCTTAATTTGTGGGCCATGGGGGAGGGGAAAGGTTAAAATGATGCAAATCGTGATTTTCCAGCAGTTTCTAGGACAGTAGGTACATGTGATACAGGGTCCAATTCAGTGAGGTTAGCAAATTCTGCTAATCAGCAGAATTTGCTAACCTTTAGCACTCATGCTGGGGGCCGCCCAGCGCTGGGAAAGGCTGCCCAGCATTCTGACCGGCACCTCCCTACTTCAACAAGCAGAAATTGCTAACAGCACGCAATTTCTGCTTGTTAGCAGAAAGTAAGGATAACTCCTGCCGGCGCAGCTTAGCTGCGGCCGCAGGAGTCCCGGCACCATTTTTTCTATCGCAGCAACTGCATGTGACCTGCTGCTAAGGGTGATCTGTGAATTACCTGCTGCTACTGTACGTGTGATCTGTGAATGACCTGCTGCTACTGTACGTGTGATCTGTGAATGACCTGCTGCTACTGTACATGTGGTCTGTGAATAACCTGCTGCTACTGTACATGTGATCTGTGAATCACCTGCTGCTATGTGTGATCTGTGAATGACCTGCTGCTATGTGTGATCTGTGAATGACCTGCTGCTACTGTACGTGTGATCTGTGAATGACCTGCTGCTACTGTACATGTTATCTGTGAATGAACTGCTGCTACGTGTGATCTGTGAATGACCTTCTGCTACTGTACGTGTGATCTGTGAACGACCTGGTGCGAAGTGTAATCTGTGAATGACCTGCTGCTACTGTATGTGTGATCTGTGAATGACCTGCTGCTAAGTGTGATATGTCGATAACCTGCTGCTACTGTACGTGTGATATGTCGATAACCTGCTGCTACTGTACGTGTGATCTGTGAATGACCCGCTGCTACTGTACATGTCATCTGTGAATGACCTGCTACTATGTGTGATCTGTGAATGACCTGCTGCTATGTGTGATCTGTGAATGACCTGCTGCTACTGTACGTGTGATCTGTGAATTACCTGCTGCTAAAGGTGATCTGTGAATTACCTGCTGCTACTGTACGTGTGATCTGTGAATGACCTGCTGCTACTGTACGTGTGATCTGTGAATGACCTGCTGCTACTGTACATGTGGTCTGTGAATGACCTGCTGCTACTGTACATGTGATCTGTGAATGACCTGCTGCTATGTGTGATCTGTGAATGACCTGCTGCTATGTGTGATCTCTGAATGACCTGCTGCTACTGTAAGTGTGATCTATGAATGACCTGCTGCTACTGTACATGTTATCTGTGAATGAACTGCTGCTACGTGTGATCTGTGAATGACCTGCTGCTACTGTACGTGTGATCTGTGAACGACCTGCTGCGAAGTGTAATCTGTGAATGACCTGCTGCTACTGTATGTGTGATCTGTGAATGATCTGCTGCTAAGTGTGATATGTTGATAACCTGCTGCTACTGTACGTGTGATCTATGAATGACCTGCTGCTACTGTACGTGTGATCTGTGAATGACCTGCTACTACTGTGCGTGTGATCTGTGAATGACCTGCTGCCACCTGCGGCCTGTTAATTATCTGCTGCCACCTGTGATATGTGAATTGCCTGCTTTTAACTATGATCTGTAAATTATCTGCTACTACCTGTGATCCGGGAACGGAAATGCAGCTCTCAAGTCATAAGGCCCCACCTCTGCCATGTCAAAATGCCTTAATTTGTGGGCCATGGGGGAGGGGAAAGGTTAAAATGATGCAAATCGTGATTATCCAGCAGTTTCTAGGACAGTAGGTACATGTGATACAGGGTCCAATTCAGTGAGGTTAGCAAATTCTGCTAATCAGCAGAATTTGCTAACCTTTAGCACGCATGCTGGGGGCCGCCCAGCGCTGGGAACGGCGCCTCCCCACTTCAACAAGCAGAAATTGCTAACAGTACGCAATTTCTGCTTGTTAGCAGAAAGTAAGGATGACTCCTGCCGGCGCAGCTTAGCTGCGGCCGCAGGAGTCCCGGCACCATTTTTTCTATCGCAGCGACTGCGTGTGACATCACGCAGCTGCCGCGACTGGACCCCTGACACGCCCCTGTTTGCGCGTACCAGCCCACCGTTTGGGCTGGCACCCCCCCCGCAACGCTCCGTTTCCACCAAAAAAATGGAGCGTTGTCGCCCCATCTCTGCCTGATTGACAGGCAGAGACAATCGCATTTTCTGCGGCCCCCCACAGAAAATGCGGATGCATGTGCAGTAGCGCCCGCTGCACATGCGCCCACAGCACACCTGCAATAATTCCGTACGAATCGCTACTTGCGATCCGTACTGAATTAGCTCCACAGTATCTAAATTACTAAAAAAAATATTGTCTGCATGGTTACTGATGCCTCCCTGAATTGGGTTCCTGTTGAATATACTGCAAGCATTGTTGCACAATCAAAACATTATACAGAAATCTCAGGTCTGATGACAGTAATCCTTACCGACAGTATGTGTATTTAGATTAAATCTTCCTACTGCAACAAGTCTAACATAAATGTATCTTTTAACCATCTTTTAACCATGGCAGCTCCTGATTGGCTACCGGCCCGTGAGCTCCGATTGGCTCACGGCCGGTTTTGTATTAAGAATATGACCGTGGCTCTGTTTCTCTGTGGCTGCCTGCCAGTGTACAGGCAGGCAGCTGACCTGACCCCCTGATCCTCACTACAACCACCCGGGCCCCTCAAAAGGTAAAGTTTGGTGACAGTGTGTGTGGTGTGTGGTGGGGGAAGGGGGGCATGGGGGGTCCTGCCTCTTGTAAGGGTCAGTTCTGAGCCCCATCATTTCTGATGGCAGTCCTGATCATGGGTGCAATGTGTGCAGTGCACACAGACCACTTGGTCCATGGAGAGCCCATACCGCACACACTGCATCCATGTTATACTTACTGTACCTTTCCTGACGGAGTCCCGTGTTGGGCTCTGAGGCCACGGCAAAACTCATAGCCAAAATGGCCGCTGTTCATGCACAGTAGTGAAATTAGGGGGAGATATACTAAGCAGTGAAAAGAGTGGAGAAGTGAGCCAGTGGAGAAGTTGCCCATGGCAACCAATCAGCTGCCCTGTATAATTTTATAGTCTGAAAATTATAAATGTTACTTCAGTGCTAATTGGTTGCCATGGGCAACTTCTCCACTCTTTTCACTGCTTAGTACATTTCCCCCTTAGCAGTGAAAACAGTGGAGAAGTGAGCCAGGTGTCTTAGATGCCTAAGGGGTCTATTTACTACGGATATAAAGTGGACAGAGATAAAGTACCAGCCAATAAGCTTCTAAGGGATACATTTACTAAGCAGTGATAAGAGCGGAGAAGTGAGACAGTGGAGAAGTGCCCATGGCAACCAATCAGCACTGAAGTAACATCTATAATTTGCATACTATAAAATAATACAGAGCTGCTGATTGATTGATGGGGAAATTTCTCCACTGGCTCACTTCTCTGCTCTTATCACTGCTTAGTAAATGTACCCCTAACTGCCATGTCACAGGCAGTTTGAAAAATGACAGATAGGAGCTGATTAGCTGGTACTTTATCTCCATCCACTTTATCTCCATCCAAGGTTTAGTAATCTCCGGAACATGGTGGGCTCCATGTTTCCAGAGACCTGCGTATGCGCAGTAGACTCTGGCACAATGGCGGAGCCTACCGCCCCATGGAGTGGAGAGGGCCCACCTGGAGTCTGCACACGGGCCCCTTCCTCTGTTAACACACCCTGAGACACAAGACAGATTAGAGAAACGATCCAAGTTATTTTTCTTATAGAGTTGAAACAATCCAGAGAGCATCCGATTTCCTGTGTACACATTACTGAACTATAGGAGTATGAAAGTACCTAAAGATCATCGGGGTGCCATTTTTAAATGCACTATATCAGCTCAATGACATACACATTACATTTGTGACAGGTTATTTTTTCATCAGGAATGTCATTCAGCAATCCTGATATCAGCAGCAGATCTGGCGGGTTTTGAAACAATCATTGGCCCAGGGTGCTGTGTACACACAGGGCCTGATTCAGGTCCAGACGCAACTTGAAATGGTACACAAAGCACCAATGGCCAGTACTTTGCACAAGCACAGGCCCCGTACTGCACATGTGCTGTAGGGTCCTGTATCGGCAGATGCAGACGCAGTTGCAGACATCAAGTAACTGACAGTCTGCTGTCATTTGGGGATTGGCAGAGATGGCCCCATGTATACACGCGGTATGGGGCTGAGTAAGGCGCCATACTGAGGAGGGTGCCGGGTAGCAGGAGTCAGACATCACATCTGCTCCTGAGTTGAACCGGCACCTTCCCTGACACCAGACCCTCTTAGCATTGGGGGAGCCCGGCGAGCAGAGGTGGTGGTAAGCAACACTGCTGGGGGCATCGGTGTATCTGCCACTGGTGGTATATGTTTAACTGGCGCTGGGGGGCATATGTGTATCTGGCACTGGGGACATATGTGTACCTGGCACTGGGGAATATGTGTATCTGCCACTGGGGGTATATGTGTATCTGGCACTTGCAGCATATGTGTACCTGGCACTGGGGATATATGTGCATCTGGCACTTGCAGCATATGTGTTTATAGCACTGGGGGCATATGTGTATCTGGCACTGGGGGCATATGTGTATCTGGCACTGGGGGCATATGTGTATCTGGCACTGGGAGCATATTTGTATCTGGTACTGGGGGCATATGTGTATCTGGCACTGGGGGGGGCATATGTATATCTGGCACTGCCGGGAACATATGTGTATCTGCAATTGTCTGGCCATGCCAATGTATATCTGGCACTTCAGATTTGGGTAAAATTGTCTGGCCTGCCCCTTTCTTGTGATGCCACACCCCTTTATGTGGCGCGCACTGTGCCTTTAAGAAGTTTATCCCATCAAAGGGAACCAACAAAATTTATTTGCTTACTAAAAAAAAATAGTCTTGGGCTGGCCCTGGAGACGGGGGAGGGGGGGGGTAGGTATTGCCCGCTGAGTAAACTTATGGGTCACTCAGCAGGCCTATGGTGTCACAGTTGATCCAATGCTGCATAATCAGATGCAACAGGGGATCACACATGCATGCAGAAGGCTCTACATAATTATACCAGACACCTCCTGCTGCATTAACATATCTCAGCATTGCTGCTTCTTTACTGTACCATGTTTATCCAACTTAAGTCTGTACAGTCTGTACGCATGCAATATTTCTTATCTTAAATTTTGGATTTATGATGCCCCCAAAATGTAACAAGACCAATAAATAGGCTACTATTAGATGTTGTAGTTCATCTTTTATTCAAATGTGTCACAGTTTTTTCATTTCAAAATGATGGGAACACTCGCCAAATGTTGCATTTTTGGCTGCTGAAAAATAATTGGACAATTTAGTCTGCAAACTATTTTTCTTTGCGTAATGAACCATTGATGTAAACTGTGAATTGGCCAATTTGGATGGGATTTGGATAAATCTACGCTAATAAATTGGCTAAAGTGAATCAACAAGTAATTAGGAATATGCTCAGCTGTGAAAAATGTTTGGAATCTTGTTTTGTACTAATCAGTTCGCTTATTTGAGAAAATGAGTATATTTCTGTTTACCCATACAATATGGCATCAGGGACGCTTTCCCAGGTACATACTGTAGTGCCTGTAAAACTGACAATAGATTTCATCCTTCAACTGAGATCATTTATTATATTTTTGTGCCAGAGATGAGAAACTCTACTGTAAAATAACTGAACCCCGGGGGCTGACTAATATCACATTACTGTATTTATAACACATGCAATATTAACAAATGCATGTGTGATGAAAGCTCCCCTGCAGCAGTGTTAAAGACCTCAGGATATCTAGTTTAATGTACAATATGAAGTGATTGCAGTGGGAAGAGTGTCTCTATTATATTTCATCATCATTAGGCTGTACTGTATTCTTTGTGTGTAGCAATAATCCAAGTGAGTCAAGGAGGTTCATTATTAGCAAGTAAGGCAATAATATAATGTAAAAATGACAACTGTAAGTTGTTATGGAAATAAAGACAGGTTGTGTGACGAGGTAATGCATCTGTTGCATCTGTATTACAGAACAGAATCAGATCAGTAATAGTGACAAAGTCCAACTTCCTAGATTACTTCAGCTGCTCGGGGATGCAGAGCTCAGCTGCCTGACACCTCAGGTAATCACACTGTAATTGGGAATCACTCTTTCAAGGCTGTAATTCTCAACTTGCTGCAGCTAAGTCTATAGACACCTACTAGCGCATTTGATGGAAAATAGATTTTGAACTGCATAATGTATGATACTTTTACATGCATTCGTTCCAACCTTGGTGAGGGGTAATTTAGAATGAATCCATTGATTCTACATGTACAGTATATGAGTTGTAAATTTATCGCATGTATGTACATCTTGCACCAGTACTTTGAGTCGCACTGATCTGACACTTGGGTCCCTTATGCGCTTGAAGAACTGCATGAGGGACATTAATATGCAAGTTGATTTAAGGCATCACGAAGAATGCTCCTTTAAGTTGCGTCTTATTTTGAGTTATATATAAGTTTAAAATGGAATGCGGTTATGTGTCCGGCAGTTGGGAGACCGCTAGTCACTATTACGACGCTGGGAGCGCGCCCGGTGGCATGCCAACTGACAGGGACTATTGCCACTTGTGAGTGTCTATGACTCCAATAGAGTGGGAAGAGAACCCGCCGGCACACTAAACACCGGGATCCCAGCGTCGGTATGGTGACCGACGGTATCCCAACCGCCAGTCACTCATACCTAATCCATTAAGATACATTCCTGAGCCTACATAAGATATGTGCAGTTTTCAAGTTGATGATGATGATGATTATTATTATGCAAATTTGCTCCAGGCTACAAGCTGAAGTTAACTCAAAATACAGATATGGAAATGTAAGAGGCATCCCCAAAACTAGCACTTACATCTGTAGAACAGAACCTACTGTACACAACGCGGGGTACACCCCATATAATTATAAGTACAATATGTTTAACAAAAATATATAGTGTTCAAATTAAGAAAAACATTTACTCATACACCAATCTGCAAAACCATATTAATGGGCATTTTAATGGAAGATTAAAAAGTGTTACCAGCTGTGATAAAGGAATCTGACACTTCAGCGGGACTTCTCAATGACCAGATTTCTCAACAGATATTAAAAGTAAGATGTTAGCAACGCAATCCAGCAGAGATGTTGTCATCCATCAATGTGTTGCACTTTTTTTTTAATGGGCCCCATAACAGATAAAATCTGTTCACATGAAGTAGAAATAAATTTGCATGCAGTAAAGCTTTTTTTTCCAATGCGCATACATGTAAATATGTATAGCTTGCACTGCATGTGTGCCATGGTGATCTTGGGATGGTGGCCACAGAGGGGGTTTGTACGCAAAAAGTGATGGACTATAAGGGACTGTTTTTGGGAGGTAATGGTGGAGTGGCGACTCAGACGCAGGTGTGTTGCAAATATTTCTGGGGCGTCTCTCAGTTTGCAACTGCAATCCTGTACGCTGGTACATTGGCTCCAGCCACAGTCGTGCGCACGGGGGGTGCCTGGTGCGCACAGGCACCCCTTAATGTCAGGCACCCCCCCCGCACATCACGCCTGCAATCCAATCATCGCTGTCTGTGTGCTGCTGTTGTAGCAGTGCTACTGCTACTACAGCAGCGCACTGATAGCGATGATCGAATAACCTGAGTCCTGCATCCAGCATTCACCCCTCCCGCTGCGCCGCCACCGGTCACACTGACACAGCTCCCTGTCAGCTGCACGTAACCTAAGCGGCTTCTTCGTGGACGGGTGGGCTGGCCGCACAGCCCAGCCCACCCACCGTCATAATCCGACTGCCTCGCAGTGTGACTTCAGCACGTCACACCGCGCACCCTCCCTCCCTACCTTCCTTCCCGCCCTGCTTTGTCGGCTGTCCTCCGAGTCCCGGCTCCCGCCCTTGCTCATTTCTAGACAGTGGCAGTGAGTAGTGTGTACCCTGCCCTGCCGCCCTGCCATTTTCGACTGCTGGTCCGCTGGAGGAGGGGAGGAGAACAGTATCCTGCCTGAGCCTTCAGAATGGGAGTGAGAGACTTACTCACTCACTGTCTTTGTGTGCACCAGCGCACAGTTCAGGCCAGGAAGGGGGTGGGGGTGTATAAGAATTTAAAGGGTTATTATTATTATTATTATTATTACTATATATATGTCAGAGGCGTAACTAGGGTTTTCGGAGCCAAGGGGAAGATGGAAAATGGCGCCCCCCCCCCCCCCCCAGGAAAAAAAAAACATACAAAAAGAATCATGTGCGCGCGCCTAAGGCGCGCTACACAAAAAAGGGCGTGGTCACACACCAGAAGGGGTGTGGCCATGCTCCAGAAGGGGTGTGGCCACTGAAAATGGCCCAGAGTGCCAGTTACATTGCCCCACAGTGCCAGTTACATTGCCCCACAGTGTCGGATACATTGCCCCACTCAGTGCCAGTTACATTGCCCCACAGTGCCAGTTACATTGCCCCACAGTGCCGGATACATTGCCCCACAGTGCCGGATACATTGCCCCACAGTGCCGGATACATTGCCCCACTCAGTGCCAGTTACATTGCCCCCACTCAGTGCCAGTTACATTGCTTCACAGTGCCGGTTACATTGCCCCACAGTGCCGGATACATTGCCCCACAGTGCCGGATACATTACCCCACTCAGTGCCAGTTACATTGCCCCACAGTGCCAGTTACATTGCCCACAGTGCCAGTTACATTGCCCCACAGTGCCAGATACATGCCCCACAGTGCCAGATACATTGCCCCACAGTGCCAGATACATGCCCCACTCAGTGCCAGATACATGCCCCACAGTGCCAGTTATATTGCCCCACAGTGCCGGATACAATGCCCCACAGTGCCGGATACATGCCCCACAGTGCCAGATACATTGCCCCACAGTGCCAGTTAAATGCCCCACAGTGCCAGGCCCCACTCAGTGCCAGTTACATGCCCCACAGTGCCAGGCCCCACTCAGTGCCAGTTACATGCCCCATTTGGTGCCAGTTACATGCCCCATAGTGCCAGATACATTGCCCTACAGTGCCAGATATATGCCCCACAGTGCCAGGCCCCACTCAGTGCCAGTTACATGCCCCATTTGGTGCCAGTTACATGCCCCACAGTGCCAGATACATGCCCCACAGTGCCGGATACATTGCCCCACTCAGTGCCAGTTACATAGCCCCACAGTGCCAGTTACATTGCCCCACAGTGCCGGATACATTGCCCCACAGTGCCGGATACATTGCCCCACTCAGTGCCAGTTACATTGCCCCCACTCAGTGCCAGTTACATTGCTTCACAGTGCCGGTTACATTGCCCCACAGTGCCGGATACATTGCCCCACAGTGCCGGATACATTGCCCCACTCAGTGCCAGTTACATTGCCCCACAGTGCCAGTTACATTGCCCCACAGTGCCAGTTACATTGCCCACAGTGCCAGTTACATTGCCCCACAGTGCCAGATACATGCCCCACAGTGCCAGATACATTGCCCCACAGTGCCAGATACATGCCCCACTCAGTGCCAGATACATGCCCCACAGTGCCAGTTATATTGCCCCACAGTGCCGGATACAATGCCCCACAGTGCCGGATACATGCCCCACAGTGCCAGATACATTGCCCCACAGTGCCAGTTAAATGCCCCACAGTGCCAGGCCCCACTCAGTGCCAGTTACATGCCCCACAGTGCCAGGCCCCACTCAGTGCCAGTTACATGCCCCATTTGGTGCCAGTTACATGCCCCATAGTGCCAGATTCATTGCCCTACAGTGCCAGATATATGCCCCACAGTGCCAGGCCCCACTCAGTGCCAGTTACATGCCCCATTTGGTGCCAGTTACATGCCCCACAGTGCCAGATACATGCCCCACAGTGCCAGATACATTGCCCCACAGTGCCAGATACATGCCCCACTCAGTGCCAGATACATGCCCCACAGTGCCAGTTACATTGCCCCACAGTGCCGGAAACAATGCCCCACAGTGCCGGATACATTGCCCCACTCAGTGCCAGTTACATTGCCCCCACTCAGTGCCAGTTACATTGCTTCACAGTGCCGGTTACCTTGCCCCACAGTGCCGGATACATTGCCCCACAGTGCCGGATACATTGCCCCACTCAGTGCCAGTTACATTGCCCCACAGTGCTAGTTACATTGCCCCACAGTGCCAGTTACATTGCCCACAGTGCCAGTTACATTGCCCCACAGTGCCAGATACATGCCCCACAGTGCCAGATACATTGCCCCACAGTGCCAGATACATGCCCCACTCAGTGCCAGATACATGCCCCACAGTGCCAGTTATATTGCCCCACAGTGCCGGATACAATGCCCCACAGTGCCAGATACATTGCCCCACAGTGCCAGTTAAATGCCCCACAGTGCCAGGCCCCACTCAGTGCCAGTTACATGCCCCACAGTGCCAGGCCCCACTCAGTGCCAGTTACATGCCCCATTTGGTGCCAGTTACATGCCCCATAGTGCCAGATACATTGCCCTACAGTGCCAGATATATGCCCCACAGTGCCAGGCCCCACTCAGTGCCAGTTACATGCCCCATTTGGTGCCAGTTACATGCCCCACAGTGCCAGATACATGCCCCACAGTGCCAGATACATTGCCCCACAGTGCCAGATACATGCCCCACTCAGTGCCAGATACATGCCCCACAGTGCCAGTTACATTGCCCCACAGTGCCGGAAACAATGCCCCACAGTGCCGGATACATGCCCCACAGTGCCAGATACATTGCCCCACAGTGCCAGTTAAATGCCCCACAGTACCAGGCCCCACTCAGTGCCAGTTACAAGCCCCACAGTGCCAGGCCCCACTCAGTGCCAGTTACTAGAGATGAGCGGGTTCGGTTTCTTTGAATCCGAACCCGCACGAACTTCACTTTTTTTTTCACGGGTCCGAGCGACTCGGATCTTCCCGCCTTGCTTGGTTAACCCGAGCGCGCCCGAACGTCATCATGACGCTGTCGGATTCTCGCGAGACTCGGATTCTATATAAGGAGCCGCGCGTCGCCGCCATTTTCACACGTGCATTGAGATTGATAGGGAGAGGACGTGGCTGGCGTCCTCTCCATTTAGATTAGATTTAGAAGAGAGAGAGAGAGAGAGATTGCTGTGATACTGTAGATTAGAAGAGAGTGCAGAGTGCAGACAGAGTTTAGTGACTGACGACCACAGTGACCAGTGACCACCAGAGACAGTGCAGTTGTTTGTTTTATTTAATATATCCGTTCTCTGCCTGAAAAAAACGATACACAGTCACACAGTGACTCAGTCTGTGTGCACTGCTCAGCCCAGTGTGCTGCACATCAATGTATTGTATATAAAGCTTATAATTGTGGGGGAGACTGGGGAGCACTGCAGGTTGTTATAGCAGGAGCCAGGAGTACATGATAAATAATATTATATTAAAATTAATCAGTGCACACTTTTGCTGCAGGAGTGCCACTGCCAGTGTGACTAGTGGTGACCAGTGCCTGACCACCAGTATATTAGTAGTATTGTATACTATCTCTTTATCAACCAGTCTATATTAGCAGCAGACACAGTACAGTGCGGTAGTTCACGGCTGTGGCTACCTCTGTGTCGGCACTCGGCAGGCAGTCCGTCCATCCATAATTGTATTATATACCACCTAACCGTGTTTTTTTTTTTCTTTCTTTATACCGTCGTCATAGTCATACTAGTTGTTACGAGTATACTACTATCTCTTTATCAACCAGTGTACAGTGCGGTAGTTCACGGCTGTGGCTACCTCTGTGTCGGAACTCGGCAGGCAGTCCGTCCATCCATAATTGTATTATAATATATACCACCTAACCGTGGTTTTTTTTTCGTTCTTTATACCGTCGTCATACTAGTTGTTACGAGTATACTACTATCTCTTTATCAACCAGTGTACAGTGCGGTAGTTCACGGCTGTGGCTACCTCTGTGTCGGAACTCGGCAGGCAGTCCGTCCATCCATAATTGTATTATAATATATACCACCTAACCGTGGTTTTTTTTTCGTTCTTTATACCGTCGTCATACTAGTTGTTACGAGTATACTACTATCTCTTTATCAACCAGTGTACAGTGCGGTAGTTCACGGCTGTGGCTACCTCTGTGTCGGCACTCGGCAGGCAGTCCGTCCAACCATAATTGTATTATATACCACCTAACCGTGGTTTTTTTTTCATTCTTTATACCGTCGTCATACTAGTTGTTACGAGTATACTACTATCTCTTTATCAACCAGTGTACAGTGCGGTAGTTCACGGCTGTGGCTACCTCTGTGTCGGCACTCGGCAGGCAGTCCGTCCAACCATAATTGTATTATATACCACCTAACCGTGGTTTTTTTTTCATTCTTTATACCGTCGTCATACTAGTTGTTACGAGTATACTACTATCTCTTTATCAACCAGTGTACAGTGCGGTAGTTCACGGCTGTGGCTACCTCTGTGTCGGCACTCGGCAGCCCGTCCATAATTGTATATACCAGTGACCTAACCGTGGTTTTTTTTTCTTTCTTTATACATACATACTAGTTACGAGTATACTATCTCTTTATCAACCAGTCTATATATTAGCAGCAGACACAGTACAGTGCGGTAGTTCACGGCTGTGGCTACCTCTGTGTCGGCACTCGGCAGCCCGTCCATAATTGTATATACCACCTAACCGTGGTTTTTTTTTCTTTCTTTATACATACATACTAGTTACGAGTATACTATCTCTTTATCAACCAGTCTATATATTAGCAGCAGACACAGTACAGTGCGGTAGTTCACGGCTGTGGCTACCTCTGTGTCGGCACTCGGCAGCCCGTCCATAATTGTATATACCAGTGACCTAACCGTGGGTTTTTTTTCTTTCTTTATACATACATACTAGTTACGAGTATACTATCTCTTTATCAACCAGTCTATATATTAGCAGCAGACACAGTACAGTGCGGTAGTTCACGGCTGTGGCTACCTCTGTGTCGGCACTCGGCAGCCCGTCCATAATTGTATATACCAGTGACCTAACCGTGGTTTTTTTTTCTTTCTTTATACATACATACTAGTTACGAGTATACTATCTCTTTATCAACCAGTCTATATATTAGCAGCAGACACAGTACAGTGCGGTAGTTCACGGCTGTGGCTACCTCTGTGTCGGCACTCCGCAGCCCGTCCATAATTGTATATACCAGTGACCTAACCGTGGTTTTTTTTTCTTTCTTTATACATACATACTAGTTACGAGTATACTATCTCTTTATCAACCAGTCTATATATTAGCAGCAGACACAGTACAGTGCGGTAGTTCACGGCTGTGGCTACCTCTGTGTCGGCACTCGGCAGCCCGTCCATAATTGTATATACCAGTGACCTAACCGTGGTTTTTTTTTCTTTCTTTATACATACATACTAGTTACGAGTATACTATCTCTTTATCAACCAGTCTATATATTAGCAGCAGACACAGTACAGTGCGGTAGTTCACGGCTGTGGCTACCTCTGTGTCGGCACTCGGCAGCCCGTCCATAATTGTATATACCAGTGACCTAACCGTGGTTTTTTTTTCTTTCTTTATACATACATACTAGTTACGAGTATACTATCTCTTTATCAACCAGTCTATATATTAGCAGCAGACACAGTACAGTGCGGTAGTTCACGGCTGTGGCTACCTCTGTGTCGGCACTCGGCAGCCCGTCCATAATTGTATACTAGTATCCAATCCATCCATCTGCATTGTTTACCTGAGGTGCCTTTTAGTTGTGCCTATTAAAATATGGAGAACAAAAATGTTGAGGTTCCAAAATTAGGGAAAGATCAAGATCCACTTCCACCTCGTGCTGAAGCTGCTGCCACTAGTCATGGCCGAGACGATGAAATGCCAGCAACATCGTCTGCCAAGGCCGATGCCCAATGGCATAGTACAGAGCATGTCAAAACCAAAACACCAAATATCAGTAAAAAAAGGACTCCAAAACCTAAAATAAAATTGTCGTAGGAGAAGCGTAAACTTGCCAATATGCCATTTACCACACGGAGTGGCAAGGAACGGCTGAGGCCCTGGCCTATGTTCATGGCTAGTGGTTCAGCTTCACATGAGGATGGAAGCACTCAGCCTCTCGCTAGAAAACTGAAAAGACTCAAGCTGGCAAAAGCACCGCAAAGAACTGTGCGTTCTTTGAAATCCCAAATCCACAAGGAGAGTCCAATTGTGTCGGTTGCGATGCCTGACCTTCCCAACACTGGACGTGAAGAGCATGCGCCTTCCACCATTTGCACGCCCCCTGCAAGTGCTGGAAGGAGCACCCGCAGTCCAGTTCCTGATAGTCAGATTGAAGATGTCAGTGTTGAAGTACACCAGGATGAGGAGGATATGGGTGTTGCTGGCGCTGGGGAGGAAATTGACCAGGAGGATTCTGATGGTGAGGTGGTTTGTTTAAGTCAGGCACCCGGGGAGACACCTGTTGTCCGTGGGAGGAATATGGCCGTTGACATGCCAGGTGAAAATACCAAAAAAATCAGCTCTTCGGTGTGGAGGTATTTCACCAGAAATGCGGACAACAGGTGTCAAGCCGTGTGTTCCCTTTGTCAAGCTGTAATAAGTAGGGGTAAGGACGTTAACCACCTCGGAACATCCTCCCTTATACGTCACCTGCAGCGCATTCATAATAAGTCAGTGACAAGTTCAAAAACTTTGGGTGACAGCGGAAGCAGTCCACTGACCAGTAAATCCCTTCCTCTTGTAACCAAGCTCACGCAAACCACCCCACCAACTCCCTCAGTGTCAATTTCCTCCTTCCCCAGGAATGCCAATAGTCCTGCAGGCCATGTCACTGGCAAGTCTGACGAGTCCTCTCCTGCCTGGGATTCCTCCGATGCATCCTTGCGTGTAACGCCTACTGCTGCTGGCGCTGCTGTTGTTGCCGCTGGGAGTCGATGGTCATCCCAGAGGGGAAGTCGTAAGCCCACTTGTACTACTTCCAGTAAGCAATTGACTGTTCAACAGTCCTTTGCGAGGAAGATGAAATATCACAGCAGTCATCCTACTGCAAAGCGGATAACTGAGTCCTTGACAACTATGTTGGTGTTAGACGTGCGTCCGGTATCCGCCGTTAGTTCACAGGGAACTAGACAATTTATTGAGGCAGTGTGCCCCCGTTACCAAATACCATCTAGGTTCCACTTCTCTAGGCAGGCGATACCGAGAATGTACACGGACGTCAGAAAAAGACTCACCAGTCTCCTAAAAAATGCAGTTGTACCCAATGTCCACTTAACCACGGACATGTGGACAAGTGGAGCAGGGCAGGGTCAGGACTATATGACTGTGACAGCCCACTGGGTAGATGTATGGACTCCCGCCGCAAGAACAGCAGCGGCGGCACCAGTAGCAGCATCTCGCAAACGCCAACTCTTTCCTAGGCAGGCTACGCTTTGTATCACCGCTTTCCAGAATACGCACACAGCTGAAAACCTCTTACGGCAACTGAGGAAGATCATCGCGGAATGGCTTACCCCAATTGGACTCTCCTGTGGATTTGTGGCATCGGACAACGCCAGCAATATTGTGTGTGCATTAAATATGGGCAAATTCCAGCACGTCCCATGTTTTGCACATACCTTGAATTTGGTGGTGCAGAATTTTTTAAAAAACGACAGGGGCGTGCAAGAGATGCTGTCGGTGGCCAGAAAAATTGCGGGACACTTTCGGCGTACAGGCACCACGTACAGAAGACTGGAGCACCACCAAAAACTACTGAACCTGCCCTGCCATCATCTGAAGCAAGAAGTGGTAACGAGGTGGAATTCAACCCTCTATATGCTTCAGAGGTTGGAGGAGCAGCAAAAGGCCATTCAAGCCTATACAATTGAGCACGATATAGGAGATGGAATGCACCTGTCTCAAGTGCAGTGGAGAATGATTTCAACGTTGTGCAAGGTTCTGATGCCCTTTGAACTTGCCACACGTGAAGTCAGTTCAGACACTGCCAGCCTGAGTCAGGTCATTCCCCTCATCAGGCTTTTGCAGAAGAAGCTGGAGGCATTGAAGAAGGAGCTAAAAGGGAGCGATTCCGCTAGGCATGTGGGACTTGTGGATGCAGCCCTTAATTCGCTTAACAAGGATTCACGGGTGGTCAATCTGTTGAAATCAGAGCACTACATTTTGGCCACCGTGCTCGATCCTAGATTTAAAGCCTACCTTGGATCTCTCTTTCCGGCAGACACAGGTCTGCTGGGGTTGAAAGACCTGCTGGTGACAAAATTGTCAAGTCAAGCGGAACGCGACCTGTCAACATCTCCTCCTTCACATTCTCCCGCAACTGGGGGTGCGAGGAAAAGGCTCAGAATTCCGAGCCCACCCGCTGGCGGTGATGCAGGGCAGTCTGGAGCGACTGCTGATGCTGACATCTGGTCCGGACTGAAGGACCTGACAACGATTACGGACATGTCGTCTACTGTCACTGCATATGATTCTCTCAACATTGATAGAATGGTGGAGGATTATATGAGTGACCGCATCCAAGTAGGCACGTCACACAGTCCGTACTTATACTGGCAGGAAAAAGAGGCAATTTGGAGGCCCTTGCACAAACTGGCTTTATTCTACCTAAGTTGCCCTCCCACAAGTGTGTACTCCGAAAGAGTGTTTAGTGCCGCCGCTCACCTTGTCAGCAATCGGCGTACGAGGTTACATCCAGAAAATGTGGAGAAGATGATGTTCATTAAAATGAATTATAATCAATTCCTCCGCGGAGACATTGACCAGCAGCAATTGCCTCCACAAAGTACACAGGGAGCTGAGATGGTGGATTCCAGTGGGGACGAATTGATAATCTGTGAGGAGGGGGATGTACACGGTGATATATCGGAGGGTGAAGATGAGGTGGACATCTTGCCTCTGTAGAGCCAGTTTGTGCAAGGAGAGATTAATTGCTTCTTTTTTGGGGGGGGTCCAAACCAACCCGTCATATCAGTCACAGTCGTGTGGCAGACCCTGTCACTGAAATGATGGGTTGGTTAAAGTGTGCATGTCCTGTTTTGTTTATACAACATAAGGGTGGGTGGGAGGGCCCAAGGATAATTCCATCTTGCACCTCTTTTTTCTTTTCTTTTTCTTTGCATCATGTGCTGATTGGGGAGGGTTTTTTGGAAGGGACATCCTGCGTGACACTGCAGTGCCACTCCTAAATGGGCCCGGTGTTTGTGTCGGCCACTAGGGTCGCTAATCTTACTCACACAGTCAGCTACCTCATTGCGCCTCTTTTTTTCTTTGCGTCATGTGCTGTTTGGGGAGGGTTTTTTGGAAGGGACATCCTGCGTGACACTGCAGTGCCACTCCTAGATGGGCCCGGTGTTTGTGTCGGCCACTAGGGTCGCTAATCTTACTCACACAGCTACCTCATTGCGCCTCTTTTTTTCTTTGCGTCATGTGCTGTTTGGGGAGGGTTTTTTGGAAGGGACATCCTGCGTGACACTGCAGTGCCACTCCTAGATGGGCCCGGTGTTTGTGTCGGCCACTAGGGTCGCTTATCTTACTCACACAGCGACCTCGGTGCAAATTTTAGGACTAAAAATAATATTGTGAGGTGTGAGGTATTTAGAATAGACTGAAAATGAGTGTAAATTATGGTTTTTGAGGTTAATAATACTTTGGGATCAAAATGACCCCCAAATTCTATGATTTAAGCTGTTTTTTAGTGTTTTTGGAAAAAAACACCCGAATCCAAAACACACCCGAATCCGACAAAAATAATTCGGTGAGGTTTTGCCAAAACGCGTTCGAACCCAAAACACGGCCGCGGAACCGAACCCAAAACCAAAACACAAAACCCGAAAAATTTCAGGCGCTCATCTCTACCAGTTACATGCCCCATTTGGTGCCAGTTACATGCCCCACAGTGCCAGATACATTGCCCCACAGTGCCAGATATATGCCCCACAGTGCCAGGCCCCACTCAGTGCCAGTTACATGCCCCATTTTTGTGCCAGTTACATGCCCCACAGTGCAAGATACATTGCCCCACAGTGCCAGATATATGCCCCACAGTGCCAGGCCCCCTCAGTGCCAGTTACATGCCCCATTTGGTGCCAGTTACATGCCCCACAGTGCCAGATACATTGCCCCACAGTGCCAGTTACGTGCCCCACAGTGCCAGTTACATTGCCCCACAGACAGTGCCAGATACATGCCCCACAGTGCTAGTTACATTGCCCCACAGACAGTGCCAGATACATGCCCCACAGTGCCAGGCCCCACTTGGTGCCAGATACATGCCACCCCGTACCGCCGGACCGCCCCCCCATGCCGCCGCCGACCCCCCCCCCCGTCACTTATCGGCCGGTGGCTTCTTGTTGCTATATGAGGGGAGGAGAGCGCAGCGCCTCTCCTTCCCCTCGCCGCTCCAGGTCTCCGGCGGCGGTCTGGCGCCGGTTCGCCAGCCAATCAGAGCTCGCGGACCAGTAGCCAATCAGGAGCCGGTCCGCAAGCTCTGATTGGCTAGCGCCGGAGACCGGACACAGCAGCGCTGCTGGCAGCGCTGCTAGTGCTGGCAGCGGCAGTGAGGGGAGGGAGAGACGCTGCGCTCTCCTCCCCTCACATTTAGGGGTGACAGGGGCGAGTTGGGCATGATGCCCTGGACGCTGGCGGCGCTCCCCTCTCCTGGGCCTGCCAAGGCGCCCAGGGCACGTGCCCCACTCGCCCTACCCTAGATACGCCTCTGATATATATATATATATATATATATACACACAGTATAAATAAATAAATATATATATATATATATATATATATATATATATACACAGTATAAATAAATATATATATATATATATATGGCGAAGTTTCCCCAGGGCGCTAATGAATTCCTTTGGTATATCTAAATTTCTCACTTTTAATAAAACTTCATAATTCACTTATATTAGAACTTTCATAAAATCAATTCTGTTTATTTAACAAAGTACAATTGGATACATTATGTCACAATATGTCTACAGTGACCAATAACAAAGTTTTGTACAGATGTTTATGTTGATTCCAGTATATTTCAATCACCAAACAACAGAGAAGTCTTCCTCAAAGACAAGACAATTGCTGCTGTCTTAACCCAACGCGTTTCGTCCTATGGACTTCATCAGGGGTTGTACTTATAATCAAAGGATCACTATAAGAATGAGCAACTTAACGTATCTTCAATGATACATAAAAACACTTAAAAGTGATATCGTACTAGATCTCACCACATGGAATATCTAATCAGTGGATGATTGAATATTTATCCATTTTGCTGAACCCAGTTATATTTCTGAGGGCAATTGCGTTTTTGACCAATTGCGTTGAAAATTAGTACATAGAGCAGCTTTTCACATCCAAGCGTGAATTTTTACATAAAACTGAAAGCTGTGAATGAGCCTCTCTATATTCAGTAATGTTCCTAGCTGCTGCAATATATATATATTTCCCAAGTCAGTCGGCACTCTCAATCAAAAAGCAGCTTCCTCCGGTGCCAGAATGATTGAAAAGATATGCATCCAATAAAAACGGCACTCAGAGATAATATAATGAAAAACTGGATATATTCCAGTTTTTCATTATATTATCTCTGAGTGCCATTTTTATTGGATGCATATATATATATATATATATATATATATCTATCTTGTAGAAAGCGGCACTCCTAGGACTTACTTATAGATAATATAAATGGGTGACGAGCACCACAATAAGCTGTTAACGTTTCAGTTTTATTAGAAATACTTTTGTCAGTTTTTGTAATAAAACTGAAATGTTAACAGCTTTTTGTGGTGCTCGTCACCCATTTATATTATCTATAAGTAAGTCCAAGGAGTGCCGCCTTCTACAAGCTATCTTTAATTTGCTGCAAGGCGTTTTGGGGAAGGCAATCGGGCAACTAACGGATCATCCATTGAGTGCCAGCTCTTTACACCTTTTTATATATATATATATATATATATATATATATATATATATATATATAAAATCTATCCTTACAGCAGCAGCCGGCACTCCCATAAAAGCACAACTTGCTCAAGTGCTCAGAAAGATATATAAAGGTCCATAAATAACTAGCACACAGAGACAGCAAAATGATTCAAAAGCAATATGTAATATCCATGGCAAGAAAATATGGTGTTAGGCACGCCAAGTAGGCGGGGTTAGGCACGCCCAGTGGGTGGGGCTAGGCACGGCCCAGTGGGCGGGGCTAGGCACGCCACACCAGTCGTGCACCCCCTAATAAAATGTGCTGCGCACGCCTATGGCTCCAGCTTCGTACTTCCAGGGACTATACTGCGCAAATATAGTGTTACTCATCTGAGAAAAGCAGTTGCATACATCTCTGAATGAGGCCCTTAGTGCAATGTCACACTGACGCATAACAGAATCTGCCTGAAAATCCTTCCGTTACTTTACTTAAATTTACTTAAATTAACATGAATCCCACAGCTCTGTACAAAAGGATTTTGTAGAGAGATTCGATGGTGGAGAAACATACCTCCTCCTGTGATTTCCTGCACGACCTCCTGACATTGTGAGCAAGGAAAATATCACAGCACAAGCATTAAGTTACAATAAGTGTTATTAGCAAATAGGATACTAGTAGAGTGTATAGGCAACTTTTGTAGCTCCTAAACCTGTTGCTGACTGCTGCTTTAGGTGCTTACTATGATCTAACGTGTGTAAGGGGCTCAATCTGGTGGGGAAGATAAAGTGGATGGAGATAAAGTACCAGCCAATCAGCTCCTAACTGCCATGTTATAAGCTGTATTTGAAAAATGACAGTTAGGAGCTGGTGGTTGGCAGTTTATCTCTGTCCACTTTATCACTCTGCAAGGTTTAGTATATCTGCCCATAATGTGTATTAGAGGCTATACCTGGCATAGTGTGTGTAGGGGGCTCTACTGTGGTGAAATGTGTGTAAGGGGATCTACCTGGCATAATGTGTGTAAGGGGCTTTACCATGGCATAATGTGTATAAGGGCTATACTGTGGCACAATGTGTAGAAGCGGCTTTACTTTTCTGTAATGTGTATAAGGGGCTCTAATACAGTATGTGGCATAATGTGACTAACGGACACTACTGCTTTGTGTAATGTGAACTGCTACTATTCCATGACCACACCCCTTCTGCATAAAGCCACACCCCTAAAACAAACATAGCATAATACAATTTACATAAAGGACACAGGAACATAACCAAATGCCTGTACATTACCCCTGAGGAAGTCAGAAGGATGAGACAAAGTTCCTCCTAGACGAAACGCATTGGTGTTAACTGCTGTTTGCTGCTATTCAGATGAGCTGTCATATCTTTAAATACATATATGGGTATTTGCTTATGTTCTTGTGCCATTTATGTAAATTGGATTACACTATGTTTGTTTTTGTATTTTATTTTTTATGTATTCTGGATCTATATTACATTTTGAAACTTCATATGGTGTCATGCTTGAGGTTTGGGTTTGGCTTGGGCAGGCCTTCATGGGCAAAGCTGACTCAGAGGAAATGTGAATAAAGCAAGGTGGCTTTAACCAGGCTTTGTGCATGGAACTGGCAGGTATTGAAGATATATACAAATTTGTTGGTGTTTTAGCAGTGATAAACCCGAAGGAGTAACAACTTTATTAAACAGGAACTGTGGATCACTGCTGGTTCTGATTAATAAGTTAACTGGAACCGGATTGGTGACCGGAGTGCTATGGAAATGTTGTCCAGAATGGAACCGGAGTGGTGACCAGAATGGAGCTGAAACGGTGACTGAACAGGAACCGGAATGTTGTCTGTACTGGAACCAGAATGTTGATTGGACTGGAACTGGAAAGGTGACAGGACTGGAACTGGAATGGAGACGGGACAGGAACCAGAATGCTGGATGAAATGGAACCGGAATACTGGCCGAAATGGAACCAGAACAAACTGGAGTGCTGAACGATCTGATTCCGGAATGGTGAAACTGGAGAGACCTTGGGAGATGCAAGTGTACTTGCAGAGAATAGAGACCGGAATGGCTGATGACCTTGTGTGGTTTAAAAAAAATCTATTTGGTATGGGTCCACCTATATTTGGAATGAGATCCAGTCTTTAGGTCGACACTGTCTAGGTCGACCACTATTGGTCGACAGTTAGTAGGTCGACATGGTTTCTAGGTTGACATGACAAATGGTCAACATGCGTTTTTCAAGTTTTCATGAACTTTTTCATGCTTTATGATCCACATGGACTACAATTGGGAATGGTAACCTGTGCCTGAAGCATGGCGAGCAAAGCGAGCCATGCAAGCGGACAAGGTGCACTAATTGGGATTCCCAGTCACTCTACGACGAAAACGACACCAAAAACAATAAAAAAACTAATGTCGACCTTTTTTCATGTCGACCTAGTACATGTCGACATAGAGTCCCTGTCGACCTAGAAACCATGTTGACCTACTTACTGACGACCAATAGTGGTCAACCTAGACACTGTCGACCTACGTATAGTCTATCTAACATACCACACCCACTGGAATTTATACACCTTGGTGGTGTTAACACATTATTGCACCAGGATGTGCTCTTGTCTCTTTTATATACAGTATATATATATATATATATATATATATATTAGAGATGGGCGGGTTCGGTTCTCCGAGATCCGAACCCCCCCGAACTTCACCTATTTTACACGGTTCCGAGGCAGCCTCGGATCTTCCCGCCTTGCTCGGTTAACCCAAACGCGGCCGAACGTCATCATCCCGCTGTTGGATTCTCGCGAGATTCGTATTCTATATAAAGAGCCGCGCGTCGCCGCCATTTTCACTCGTGCATTGGAGATTGAACGGAGAGGACGTGGCTACGTTCTCTCCCTGAAAAGCTCCATATCTGTGCTCAGTGTGGTGAAAATATCTGTGCTCATTGTGCTGCAAATATCTGTGCTCAGTGTGCTGCAAATATCTACGTTCTCTGCCTGAAAAGCTCCATATCTGTGCTTAATGTGCTGCAAATATCTGTGCTCAGTGTGCTGCATTTTGGTGACCAACAGTATATAGTTGTACAGTACAGTAGGCCATTGCTGTATCTTGCAGCTCTGTGTCACTGCAAGTATCCATTTCATATCTGTGCTGCATTTTTGTGAGCAGTATATATAGTAGTACAGTGCAGAATTTTGGTGACCAACAGTATATAGTTGTACAGTACAGTAGGCCATTGCTATTGATATAATAATATTACTGGCATATAACTCCACACATTTAAAAATGGAGAACAAAAATGTGGAGGGTGAAATAGGGAAAGATCAAGATCAACTTCCACCTAGTGCTGAAGCTGCTGCCACTAGTCATGGCAGAGACGACTCAATGACATCAACATCGTCTGCCAAGGCCGATGCCCAATGTCATAGTAGAGAGCATGTAAAATCAAAAAAACAAAAGTTCAGTAAAATTACACAAAAATCTAAATTAAAAGCATCTGAGGAGAAGCGTTAACTTGCCAATATGCCATTGTCAACACGGAGTGGCAAGGAACGGCTGAGGCCCTGGCCTATGTTCATGGACCAATTTGGACCAATAATACCATTGATTAGAACGAATAATTCCTGTGATTTTGTCATTTTCTTCCAGTGATTTGGACCAATAATACCATTGATTAGAACGAATAATTCCTGTGATTTTGTCATTTTCTTCCAGTGATTTGGACCAATAATACCATTGATTAGAATGAATAATTCCTGTGATTTTGTCATTTTCTTCCAGTGATTTGGACCAATAATACCAATGATTAGAACGAATAATTCCTGTGATATTGAGGTGTTTGTGTCGCTTAGCTTAGCTGTCCAGCGACCACAGTGCACCTCTTTTTCTCTTTTCTTTGCATCATGTGCTGTTTGGGGCCAATTTTTTTAAGTGCCATACTGTCTGACACTGCAGTGCCACTCCTAGATGGGCCAGGTGTTTGTGCCGCCCACTTGGGTCGCTTAGCTTAGTCATCCAGCGACCTCGGTGCAAATTTTAGGACTAAAAATAATATTGTGAGGTGTTCAGAATAAACTGGAAATGAGTGTAAATTATGGTTATTGAGGTTAATAATACTATAGGATCAAAATTGGGTGTAGTATGGTATGCCGGCGGCCGGGCTCCCGGCGACCAGCATATCGGCGCTGGGAGCCCAACCGCCGGCATACCGACAGCGTGGCGAGCGCAAATGAGCCCCATGTGGGCTCGCTGCGCTCGCCACATGGCGTGCACGGTGGCGCGCTACGCGCGCCACGCTATTTTATTCTCCCTCCAGGGGTAGAGGGAGAAAAAGTTTCGGTATGCCGGCTGTCGGCATATTGAAGACCATCCATCAAAATTACCCCCAAATTCTATGATTTAAGCTGTTTTTGAGGGGTTATTGAAAAAAAACACCCAAATCCAAAACACACCCGAATCCGACAAAAAATTTTCAGGGAGGTTTTGCCAAAACGCGTCCGAATCGAAAACACGGCCGTGGAACCGAATCCAAAACCAAAACACAAAACCCGAAAAATTTCCGGTGCACATCTCTATATGGATATCGGATTTTTCCGTATTTTGGAATAACTGCATACCATAATGAGATATAGTGATAGGACCTAAGTCTAAGCACAGAATGCATTTATGTTTCATATACACCTTATACACACAGCCTGAGGGTAATTGTAGCCAATATTTGTAATAACTTTGTGCACTAAACAAAGTTTGTGTACATACACACAATTCATTTATGTTTCATATATACCTTATATACACAGCCTGAAGGTCATGTAATACAATATTTTTAATAACTTTGTGTATTAAACAAAGTTTGTGTACATTGAGCCATCAGAATACAAAGGTTTCACTATCTCAGTCTCACTCAAAAATTTCCGTATTTCGGAATATTCTGCATTTCGGAATATTTGGATATGGGATACTCAACCTGTATGTATGTATGTATATATATATATATATATATATATATTAGTGGTGGGCAACGATTAAATTTTCTAATCGCGATTAATCGCATGATTTTCTCAGATTAATCGCATTGTTATGCGCAAGATTCGATAATGAATTCAAAAGTAGTGTATAGCGCACATTTAGAGAGCGAGAGAGAGAAAAAAGAGAGAGAGATACACATACATACACACATACAGCATGTAAGTTTTCTATTGTGCAAAACTGGATCAGGCTGTGGCTTTAAAACTGCAAATAGGTATCACAAAACAAAGCCTTCCTTTATGTATAAACAGGAGTCTGTCTCAAAAGAAACACTGCCTCTTAGCTCCTATTCTTGAGGCAGGACCATGAACAGATTGTGAGCAATGAGTGCATAATGTACCTTAGCAAATGTCCACCTCCCCGTGCAGCTCCAGACTTGTCTGTCAGCTTGGTGAGTCCCATGTGCTTATTTTGCTAGCCGCTGCTTCCTCTCGTCTCCTCCATCTTGCCAGGCGCCAGCTGCTTGGTGAGTCCAGCATGGGGATGTAAATGCAGCCTCTACAGCCTGTGTGGGCCAATCTTGGAGCCATGGAGATCGTGATAGCGATGCCGGCGTTTCAAATGTGCCGCCGCCATGAGCCAATCAGAGCTTGTCGCCCAGCAGCCAATCGGGAGCCACCGATATGGCCGCTTCTGATTGGCTGCCAGTCCTCAAGTTCCGATTGGCTCGCTGGTGGCCAGCAAAACACTTGAATGGCACCGGCGCTGTCACGGTCTCCATGGCTGCCCGCAGCTAACCACTGTATGCACCAAACAGCTGGGAGGACGAAGAGAGCTGATTACAACTGCACAGTGCTATGGGGGAGGGGTGAGGCGATCACCACAATCGCCCCCCGCTGTATCTGCCAATGACTGCAGGGAGATGGAGAGGAGCTGCATGGCCGCCAAGCGTTAAAATAATTGCCGGCATTAATTAGTTAATGCGTTAACACGATATTAACGCATTAACTTGCCCAGCCCTAATATATATATGTCGCAGACCACACATTGCGTAGGGGTGGCGTTAACACATACAGGTTGAGTATCCCTTATCCAAAATGCTTGGGACCAGAGTTATTTTGGATATCGGATTTTTCCGTATTTTGGAATAATTGCATACCATAATGAGATATCATGGCGATGGGACCTAAATCTAAGCACAGAATGCATTTATGTTACATATACACCTTATACACACAGCCTGAAGGTCATTTAATACAATATTTTTAATAACTTTGTGTATTAAACAAAGTGTGTGTACATTGAGCCGTCAAAAAACAAAGGTTTAACTATCTCACTCTCACTCAAAAAAGTCCATATTTCGGAATATTCCGTATTTCGGAATATTTGGATATGGGATACTCAACCTGTATAAACAATAGATTCTGGACCGCTCCGAACAGCGGGGATCCGAGTCCACTCGAGCCGCAGGTTTTCCCACCAGAATTAGATCCCATGTCGTCGAGGCCGAACATCATCCTCCCAGTGTTGAATTCTCATGGGACTTGGATTCTGTATAAGGTGCCGCAGCCAGGTCTCTGTGACATTTCAGTCTAAAGCACGCTGATGCATGTTGCGCTATACAGTGACTGTGAATGCAGTAGGTGGCATGCTGTACGCTGTGTGTGGCGCAATATTCTGCTATACTAGCTGTACTGTGTCCAGAGTCTCACAAGTGGCTGTGCTATATAGTAAATATGTACAGATTGCATGCTGCATGCTGCTGTGTGCTGTGCTATACTCTGCTGTAAATTGTACTTTTTGGTGCGCTTTACGCTAGTGCACTTTGTTCACGTACATCTATAAGCCCTGTGATCCACGCAGTTCAAACAACGCAGCAAGTTAAAAAAATGATAATTAAAGTAGATATTTTTATTGTTTGTACTGTATGGTGCGCTTTATCCTAGTGCGCCTTCTTCACATGCATCTATAAGCCCTATGATCCATGCAGTAGCAATGTTTCATAGCTGTGCTGTAAAAGGCTGTGTTCTTCTGCCACTGCTCTGTCGCTTAGTAACCAGCCAGCTCTCTGCAGCCTTTGGCCAATATTGGTGAAAACAATATTGTGAGCTGTGAGGTGGTCAACATTGACTGGGAATGACTGGAATGTTATGCTATTGGGCTAAATAATGCTCTATGAACATAAAAAGACACACTTTTTTATTTTAGCTTTTTTTTATACATTTTTGCAAAAAATCCATGTCACGGCGCTTTGGCAAATCCAAATCTAAATCCAGACGATGAATCAGAGCCAAATCCTAATCCAGCAAAAATGGTCCTGCGCACATCTCTAATAAACATACATGTAAAGTATGTAATATATATATATATATATATATATGCTGGCTGCCTGGCCCAGTGTTTCACAGCCACTGCTTCACCCGAGACACAGCATTTGGCTTCTCTTCTCCTTCCTGTGTAAGCCCTTCCCCAGACTCCCATTGGCTAACTTCACAGGAGTCTGGAGGCGGTCTTATAGTGGAAAGACAAGCTAGTTGAGTGCTGTGTTCCGGGTGCAGCAGCAGCTCACTGAAACACAACACTGCCGATTCCCTGGCTAAAGCAGCCCGCACATATATTACATACATTACATATAAGTTTATGTGTGTTAACTGCCCCCCAGCACCACCACCACCACCATGCAGGCACCATCATATATTATTACTATATACTGCACTAGCAGAACATGGTAAGCGTGTCAGGAGGGTACCTCGCAGATGCTGTTCCACCTTACAAGTCCCTAGCTCTAAAATAGCAGAGCAAGGACATCAGATATTGGCCAGAAAGTGGCGCAAACACAGTGAAACACCAACAAGTACATGCAGATGAGTCTAGACGCAGAGGGTGCAAGAGAACCCAACATCAGGCCGGACCCCAATGTCTATAATTATCTATTCGTTTACTATTAAAATATATTTATAAATGCATTGGATAAATATTTAGTAGTGAGCTTGCATGTCATCCTCTCGCATTGCCTTATACATACTTCAGTACATAGGCATTAGAGATGAGCGCCTTAAATTTTTCGGGTTTTGTGTTTTGGTTTTGGGTTCGGTTCCGCGGCCGTGTTTTGGGTTCGAACGCGTTTTGGCAAAACCTCACCGAATTTTTTTTGTCGGATTCGGGTGTGTTTTGGATTCGGGTGTTTTTTTCAAAAAACACTAAAAAACAGCTTAAATCATAGAATTTGGGGGTCATTTTGATCCCAAAGTATTATTAACCTCAAAAACCATAATTTACACTCATTTTCAGTCTATTCTGAATACCTCACACCTCACAATATTATTTTTAGTCCTAAAATTTGCACCGAGGTCGCTGTGTGAGTAAGATAAGCGACCCTAGTGGCCGACACAAACACCGGGCCCATCTAGGAGTGGCACTGCAGTGTCACGCAGGATGTCCCTTCCAAAAAACCCTCCCCAAACAGCACATGACGCAAAGAAAAAAAGAGGCGCAATGAGGTAGCTGACTGTGTGAGTAAGATTAGCGACCCTAGTGGCCGACACAAACACCGGGCCCATTTAGGAGTGGCACTGCAGTGTCACGCAGGATGTCCCTTCCAAAAAACCCTCCCCAATCAGCACATGATGCAAAGAAAAAGAAAAGAAAAAAGAGGTGCAAGATGGAATTGTCCTTGGGCCCTCCCACCCACCCTTATGTTGTATAAACAAAACAGGACATGCACACTTTAACCAACCCATCATTTCAGTGACAGGGTCTGCCACACGACTGTGACTGATATGACGGGTTGGTTTGGACCCCCCCCAAAAAAGAAGCAATTAATCTCTCCTTGCACAAACTGGCTCTACAGAGGCAAGATGTCCACCTCATCATCACCCTCCGATATATCACCGTGTACATCCCCCTCCTCACAGATTATCAATTCGTCCCCACTGGAATCCACCATCTCAGCTCCCTGTGTACTTTGTGGAGGCAATTGCTGCTGGTCAATGTCTCCGCGGAGGAATTGATTATAATTCATTTTAATGAACATCATCTTCTCCACATTTTCAGGATGTAACCTCGTACGCCGATTGCTGACAAGGTGAGCGGCGGCACTAAACACTCTTTCGGAGTACACACTTGTGGGAGGGCAACTTAGGTAGAATAAAGCCAGTTTGTGCAAGGGCCTCCAAATTGCCTCTTTTTCCTGCCAGTATAAGTACGGACTGTGTGACATGCCTACTTGGATGCGGTCACTCATATAATCCTCCACCATTCTATCAATGTTGAGAGAATCATATGCAGTGACAGTAGACGACATGTCCGTAATCGTTGTCAGGTCCTTCAGTCCGGACCAGATGTCAGCATCAGCAGTCGCTCCAGACTGCCCTGCATCACCGCCAGCGGGTGGGCTCGGAATTCTGAGCCTTTTCCTCGCACCCCCAGTTGCGGGAGAATGTGAAGGAGGAGATGTTGACAGGTCGCGTTCCGCTTGACTTGACAATTTTGTCACCAGCAGGTCTTTCAACTAGAGATGAGCGGGTTCGGTTTCTCTGAAACCGAACCCGCACGAACTTCATGTTTTTTTCACGGGTCCGAGCAGACTCGGATCCTCCCGCCTTGCTCGGTTAACCCGAGCGCGCCCGAACGTCATCATGACGCTGTCGGATTCTCGCGAGACTCGGATTCTATATAAGGAGCCGCGCGTCACCGCCATTTTCACACGTGCATTGAGATTGATAGGGAGAGGACGTGGCTGGCGTCCTCTCCATTAGAAATTAGATTAGAAGAGAGAGAGAGATTGTGCAGAGTCAGACAGAGTTTACCACAGTGACCAGTGCGGTTGTTGTTAGTTAACTTTTATTTATTTTAATATAATATATCCGTTCTCTGCTATATCCGTTCTCTGCCTGAAAAAAAACGATACACAGCAGCAGCCAGTCACACAGTGTGACTCAGTCTGTGTGCACTCAGCTCAGCCCAGTGTGCTGCACATCAATGTATAAAAGGCAAAGCTTATAATAATTGTGGGGGAGACTGGGGAGCACTGCAGGTTGTTATAGCAGGAGCCCCCAGGAGTACATAATATTATATTAATTTAAAATTAAACAGTGCACACTTTTGCTGCAGGAGTGCCACTGCCAGTGTGACTAGTGGTGACCAGTGCCTGACCACCAGTATAGTAGTATATTGTTGTATGTATTGTATACTATCTCTTTATCAACCAGTCTATATTAGCAGCAGACACAGTACAGTGCGGTAGTTCACGGCTGTGGCTACCTCTGTGTCGGCAGTCGGAACTCGGCAGGCAGTCCGTCCATCCATAATTGTATTACAATATATACCACCTAACCGTGGTATTTTTTTTTCTTTCTTTATACCGTCGTCATAGTGTCATACTAGTTGTTACGAGTATACTACTATCTCTTTATCAACCAGTGTACAGTGCGGTAGTTCACGGCTGTGGCTACCTCTGTGTCGGCAGTCGGCAGGCAGTCCGTCCATCCATAATTGTATTATTATTATAATATATACCACCTAACCGTGGTTTTTTTTTCATTCTTTATACCGTCATAGTGTCATACTAGTTGTTACGAGTATACTACTATCTCTTTATCAACCAGTGTACAGTGCGGTAGTTCACGGCTGTGGCTACCTCTGTGTCGGCAGTCGGCAGGCAGTCCGTCCATCCATAATTGTATTATTATTATAATATATACCACCTAACCGTGGTTTTTTTTTCATTCTTTATACCGTCGTCATAGTGTCATACTAGTTGTTACGAGTATACTACTATCTCTTTATCAACCAGTGTACAGTGCGGTAGTTCACGGCTGTGGCTACCTCTGTGTCGGCAGTCGGCAGGCAGTCCGTCCATCCATAATTGTATTATTATTATAATATATACCACCTAACCGTGGTTTTTTTTTCATTCTTTATACCGTCGTCATAGTGTCATACTAGTTGTTACGAGTATACTACTATCTCTTTATCAACCAGTGTACAGTGCGGTAGTTCACGGCTGTGGCTACCTCTGTGTCGGCAGTCGGCAGGCAGTCCGTCCATCCATAATTGTATTATTATTATAATATATACCACCTAACCGTGGTTTTTTTTTCATTCTTTATACCGTCGTCATAGTGTCATACTAGTTGTTACGAGTATACTACTATCTCTTTATCAACCAGTGTACAGTGCGGTAGTTCACGGCTGTGGCTACCTCTGTGTCGGCAGTCGGCAGGCAGTCCGTCCATCCATAATTGTATTATTATTATAATATATACCACCTAACTGTGGTATTTTTTTTTCTTTCTTTATACCGTCGTCATAGTGTCATACTAGTTGTTACGAGTATACTACTATCTCTTTATCAACCAGTGTACAGTGCGGTAGTTCACGGCTGTGGCTACCTCTGTGTCGGCAGTCGGCAGGCAGTCCGTCCATCCATAATTGTATTATTATTATAATATATACCACCTAACCGTGGTTTTTTTTTCATTCTTTATACCGTCGTCATAGTGTCATACTAGTTGTTACGAGTATACTACTATCTCTTTATCAACCAGTGTACAGTGCGGTAGTTCACGGCTGTGGCTACCTCTGTGTCGGCAGTCGGCAGGCAGTCCGTCCATCCATAATTGTATTATTATTATAATATATACCACCTAACCGTGGTTTTTTTTTCATTCTTTATACCGTCGTCATAGTGTCATACTAGTTGTTACGAGTATACTACTATCTCTTTATCAACCAGTGTACAGTGCGGTAGTTCACGGCTGTGGCTACCTCTGTGTCGGCAGTCGGCAGGCAGTCCGTCCATCCATAATTGTATTATTATTATAATATATACCACCTAACCGTGGTTTTTTTTTCATTCTTTATACCGTCGTCATAGTGTCATACTAGTTGTTACGAGTATACTACTATCTCTTTATCAACCAGTGTACAGTGCGGTAGTTCACGGCTGTGGCTACCTCTGTGTCGGCAGTTGGCAGGCAGTCCGTCCATCCATAATTGTATTATTATTATAATATATACCACCTAACCGTGGTTTTTTTATACCACCTAACCGTGGCAGTCCGTCCATAATTGTATACTAGTATCCAATCCATCCATCTCCATTGTTTACCTGAGGTGCCTTTTAGTTCTGCCTATAAAATATGGAGAACAAAAAAGTTGAGGTTCCAAAATTAGGGAAAGATCAAGATCCACTTCCACCTCGTGCTGAAGCTGCTGCCACTAGTCATGGCCGAGACGATGAAATGCCAGCAACGTCGTCTGCCAAGGCCGATGCCCAATGTCATAGTACAGAGCATGTCAAATCCAAAACACCAAATATCAGAAAAAAAAGGACTCCAAAACCTAAAATAAAATTGTCGGAGGAGAAGCGTAAACTTGCCAATATGCCATTTACCACACGGAGTGGCAAGGAACGGCTGAGGCCCTGGCCTATGTTCATGGCTAGTGGTTCAGCTTCACATGAGGATGGAAGCACTCAGCCTCTCGCTAGAAAACTGAAAAGACTCAAGCTGGCAAAAGCACCGCAAAGAACTGTGCGTTCTTTGAAATCCCAAATCCACAAGGAGAGTCCAATTGTGTCGGTTGCGATGCCTGACCTTCCCAACACTGGACGTGAAGAGCATGCGCCTTCCACTATTTGCATGCCCCCTGCAAGTGCTGGAAGGAGCACCCGCAGTCCAGTTCCTGATAGTCAGATTGAAGATGTCAGTGTTGAAGTACACCAGGATGAGGAGGATATGGGTGTTGCTGGCGCTGGGGAGGAAATTGACCAGGAGGATTCTGATGGTGAGGTGGTTTGTTTAAGTCAGGCACCCGGGGAGACACCTGTTGTCCGTGGGAGGAATATGGCCGTTGACATGCCAGGTGAAAATACCAAAAAAATCAGCTCTTCGGTGTGGAGGTATTTCACCAGAAATGCGGACAACAGGTGTCAAGCCGTGTGTTCCCTTTGTCAAGCTGTAATAAGTAGGGGTAAGGACGTTAACCACCTCGGAACATCCTCCCTTATACGTCACCTGCAGCGCATTCATAATAAGTCAGTGACAAGTTCAAAAACTTTGGGTGACAGCGGAAGCAGTCCACTGACCAGTAAATCCCTTCCTCTTGTAACCAAGCTCACGCAAACCACCCCACCAACTCCCTCAGTGTCAATTTCCTCCTTCCCCAGGAATGCCAATAGTCCTGCAGGCCATGTCACTGGCAAGTCTGACGAGTCCTCTCCTGCCTGGGATTCCTCCGATGCATCCTTGCGTGTAACGCCTACTGCTGCTGGCGCTGCTGTTGTTGCCGCTGGGAGTCGATGGTCATCCCAGAGGGGAAGTCGTAAGCCCACTTGTACTACTTCCAGTAAGCAATTGACTGTTCAACAGTCCTTTGCGAGGAAGATGAAATATCACAGCAGTCATCCTACTGCAAAGCGGATAACTGAGTCCTTGACAACTATGTTGGTGTTAGACGTGCGTCCGGTATCCGCCGTTAGTTCACAGGGAACTAGACAATTTATTGAGGCAGTGTGCCCCCGTTACCAAATACCATCTAGGTTCCACTTCTCTAGGCAGGCGATACCGAGAATGTACACGGACGTCAGAAAAAGACTCACCAGTGTCCTAAAAAATGCAGTTGTACCCAATGTCCACTTAACCACGGACATGTGGACAAGTGGAGCAGGGCAGGGTCAGGACTATATGACTGTGACAGCCCACTGGGTAGATGTATGGACTCCCGCCGCAAGAACAGCAGCGGCGGCACCAGTAGCAGCATCTCGCAAACGCCAACTCTTTCCTAGGCAGGCTACGCTTTGTATCACCGCTTTCCAGAATACGCACACAGCTGAAAACCTCTTACGGCAACTGAGGAAGATCATCGCGGAATGGCTTACCCCAATTGGACTCTCCTGTGGATTTGTGGCATCGGACAACGCCAGCAATATTGTGTGTGCATTAAATATGGGCAAATTCCAGCACGTCCCATGTTTTGCACATACCTTGAATTTGGTGGTGCAGAATTTTTTAAAAAACGACAGGGGCGTGCAAGAGATGCTGTCGGTGGCCAGAAAAATTGCGGGACACTTTCGGCGTACAGGCACCACGTACAGAAGACTGGAGCACCACCAAAAACTACTGAACCTGCCCTGCCATCATCTGAAGCAAGAAGTGGTAACGAGGTGGAATTCAACCCTCTATATGCTTCAGAGGTTGGAGGAGCAGCAAAAGGCCATTCAAGCCTATACAATTGAGCACGATATAGGAGATGGAATGCACCTGTCTCAAGTGCAGTGGAGAATGATTTCAACGTTGTGCAAGGTTCTGATGCCCTTTGAACTTGCCACACGTGAAGTCAGTTCAGACACTGCCAGCCTGAGTCAGGTCATTCCCCTCATCAGGCTTTTGCAGAAGAAGCTGGAGGCATTGAAGAAGGAGCTAACACGGAGCGATTCCGCTAGGCATGTGGGACTTGTGGATGCAGCCCTTAATTCGCTTAACAAGGATTCACGGGTGGTCAATCTGTTGAAATCAGAGCACTACATTTTGGCCACCGTGCTCGATCCTAGATTTAAAGCCTACCTTGGATCTCTCTTTCCGGCAGACACAAGTCTGCTGGGGTTGAAAGACCTGCTGGTGACAAAATTGTCAAGTCAAGCGGAACGCGACCTGTCAACATCTCCTCCTTCACATTCTCCCGCAACTGGGGGTGCGAGGAAAAGGCTCAGAATTCCGAGCCCACCCGCTGGCGGTGATGCAGGGCAGTCTGGAGCGACTGCTGATGCTGACATCTGGTCCGGACTGAAGGACCTGACAACGATTACGGACATGTCGTCTACTGTCACTGCATATGATTCTCTCAACATTGATAGAATGGTGGAGGATTATATGAGTGACCGCATCCAAGTAGGCACGTCACACAGTCCGTACTTATACTGGCAGGAAAAAGAGGCAATTTGGAGGCCCTTGCACAAACTGGCTTTATTCTACCTAAGTTGCCCTCCCACAAGTGTGTACTCCGAAAGAGTGTTTAGTGCCGCCGCTCACCTTGTCAGCAATCGGCGTACGAGGTTACATCCAGAAAATGTGGAGAAGATGATGTTCATTAAAATGAATTATAATCAATTCCTCCGCGGAGACATTGACCAGCAGCAATTGCCTCCACAAAGTACACAGGGAGCTGAGATGGTGGATTCCAGTGGGGACGAATTGATAATCTGTGAGGAGGGGGATGTACACGGTGATATATCGGAGGGTGAAGATGAGGTGGACATCTTGCCTCTGTAGAGCCAGTTTGTGCAAGGAGAGATTAATTGCTTCTTTTTGGGGGGGGGTCCAAACCAACCCGTCATATCAGTCACAGTCGTGTGGCAGACCCTGTCACTGAAATGATGGGTTGGTTAAAGTGTGCATGTCCTGTTTTGTTTATACAACATAAGGGTGGGTGGGAGGGCCCAAGGATAATTCCATCTTGCACCTCTTTTTTCTTTTCTTTTTCTTTGCATCATGTGCTGATTGGGGAGGGTTTTTTGGAAGGGACATCCTGCGTGACACTGCAGTGCCACTCCTAGATGGGCCCGGTGTTTGTGTCGGCCACTAGGGTCGCTAATCTTACTCACACAGCTACCTCATTGCGCCTCTTTTTTTCTTTGCGTCATGTGCTGTTTGGGGAGGGTTTTTTGGAAGGGACATCCTGCGTGACACTGCAGTGCCACTCCTAGATGTGCCCGGTGTTTGTGTCGGCCACTAGGGTCGCTAATCTTACTCACACAGTCAGCTACCTCATTGCGCCTCTTTTTTTCTTTGCGTCATGTGCTGTTTGGGGAGGGTTTTTTGGAAGGGACATCCTGCGTGACACTGCAGTGCCACTCCTAGATGGGCCCGGTGTTTGTGTCGGCCACTAGGGTCGCTTATCTTTCTCACACAGCTACCTCATTGCGCCTCTTTTTTTAATTGCGTCATGTGCTGTTTGGGGAGGGTTTTTTGGAAGGGACATCCTGCGTGACACTGCAGTGCCACTCCTAGATGGGCCCGGTGTTTGTGTCGGCCACTAGGGTCGCTTATCTTTGTCACACAGTCAGCTACCTCATTGCGCCTCTTTTTTTCTTTGCGTCATGTGCTGTTTGGGGAGGGTTTTTTGGAAGGGACATCCTGCGTGACACTGCAGTGCCACTCCTAGATGGGCCCGGTGTTTGTGTCGGCCACTAGGGTCGCTTATCTTTCTCACACAGTCAGCTACCTCATTGCGCCTCTTTTTTTCTTTGCGTCATGTGCTGTTTGGGGAGGGTTTTTTGGAAGGGACATCCTGCGTGACACTGCAGTGCCACTCCTAGATGGGCCCGGTGTTTGTGTCGGCCACTAGGGTCGCTTATCTTTCTCACACAGTCAGCTACCTCATTGCGCCTCTTTTTTTCTTTGCGTCATGTGCTGTTTGGGGAGGGTTTTTTGGAAGGGACATCCTGCGTGACACTGCAGTGCCACTCCTAGATGGGCCCGGTGTTTGTGTCGGCCACTAGGGTCGCTAATCTTACTCACACAGCTACCTCATTGCGCCTCTTTTTTTCTTTGCGTCATGTGCTGTTTGGGGAGGGTTTTTTGGAAGGGACATCCTGCGTGACACTGCAGTGCCACTCCTAGATGGGCCCGGTGTTTGTGTCGGCCACTAGGGTCGCTTATCTTACTCACACAGCGACCTCGGTGCAAATTTTAGGACTAAAAATAATATTGTGAGGTGTGATGTGTTCAGAATAGGCTGAAAATGAGTGTAAATTATGTTTTTTGAGGTTAATAATACTTTGGGATCAAAATTACCCCCAAATTCTATGATTTAAGCTGTTTTTTAGGGTTTTTTGAAAAAAACACCCGAATCCAAAACACACCCGAATCCGACAAAAAAAATTCGGTGAGGTTTTGCCAAAACGCGGTCGAACCCAAAACACGGCCGCGGAACCGAACCCAAAACCAAAACACAAAACCCGAAAAATTTCCGGCGCTCATCTCTACTTTCAACCCCAGCAGACTTGTGTCTGCCGGAAAGAGAGATCCAAGGTAGGCTTTAAATCTAGGATCGAGCACGGTGGCCAAAATGTAGTGCTCTGATTTCAACAGATTGACCACCCGTGAATCCTTGTTAAGCGAATTAAGTGCTCCATCCACAAGTCCCACATGCCTAGCGGAATCGCTCCGTGTTAGCTCCTCCTTCAATGTCTCCAGCTTCTTCTGCAAAAGCCTGATGAGGGGAATGACCTGACTCAGGCTGGCAGTGTCTGAACTGACTTCACGTGTGGCAAGTTCAAAGGGCATCAGAACCTTGCACAACGTTGAAATCATTCTCCACTGCGCTTGAGACAGGTGCATTCCACCTCCTATATCGTGCTCAATTGTATAGGCTTGAATGGCCTTTTGCTGCTCCTCCAACCTCTGAAGCATATAGAGGGTTGAATTCCACCTCGTTACCACTTCTTGCTTCAGATGATGGCAGGGCAGGTTCAGTAGTTTTTGGTGGTGCTCCAGTCTTCTGTACATGGTGCCTGTACGCCGAAAGTGTCCCGCAATTCTTCTGGCCACCGACAGCATCTCTTGCACGCCCCTGTCGTTTTTTAAAAAATTCTGCACCACCAAATTCAAGGTATGTGCAAAACATGGGACGTGCTGGAATTTGCCCATATTTAATGCACACACAATATTGCTGGCGTTGTCCGATGCCACAAATCCACAGGAGAGTCCAATTGGGGTAAGCCATTCCGCGATGATCTTCCTCAGTTGCCGTAAGAGGTTTTCAGCTGTGTGCGTATTCTGGAAAGCGGTGATACAAAGCGTAGCCTGCCTAGGAAAGAGTTGGCGTTTGCGAGATGCTGCTACTGGTGCCGCCGCTGCTGTTCTTGCGGCGGGAGTCCATACATCTACCCAGTGGGCTGTCACAGTCATATAGTCCTGACCCTGCCCTGCTCCACTTGTCCACATGTCCGTGGTTAAGTGGACATTGGGTACAACTGCATTTTTTAGGACACTGGTGAGTCTTTTTCTGACGTCCGTGTACATTCTCGGTATCGCCTGCCTAGAGAAGTGGAACCTAGATGGTATTTGGTAACGGGGGCACACTGCCTCAATAAATTGTCTAGTTCCCTGTGAACTAACGGCGGATACCGGACGCACGTCTAACACCAACATAGTTGTCAAGGCCTCAGTTATCCGCTTTGCAGCAGGATGACTGCTGTGATATTTCATCTTCCTCGCAAAGGACTGTTGAACAGTCAATTGCTTACTGGAAGTAGTACAAGTGGGCTTACGACTTCCCCTCTGGGATGACCATCGACTCCCAGCAGCAACAACAGCAGCGCCAGCAGCAGTAGGCGTTACACGCAAGGATGCATCGGAGGAATCCCAGGCAGGAGAGGACTCGTCAGAATTGCCAGTGACATGGCCTGCAGGACTATTGGCATTCCTGGGGAAGGAGGAAATTGACACTGAGGGAGTTGGTGGGGTGGTTTGCGTGAGCTTGGTTACAAGAGGAAGGGATTTACTGGTCAGTGGACTGCTTCCGCTGTCACCCAAAGTTTTTGAACTTGTCACTGACTTATTATGAATGCGCTGCAGGTGACGTATAAGGGAGGATGTTCCGAGGTGGTTAACGTCCTTACCCCTACTTATTACAGCTTGACAAAGGGAACACACGGCTTGACACCTGTTGTCCGCATTTCTGGTGAAATACCTCCACACTGAAGAGCTGATTTTTTTGGTATTTTCACCTGGCATGTCAACGGCCATATTCCTCCCACGGACAACAGGTGTCTCCCCGGGATCCTGACTTAAACAAACCACCTCACCATCAGAATCCTCCTGGTCAATTTCCTCCCCAGCGCCAGCAACACCCATATCCTCCTCATCCTGGTGTACTTCAACACTGACATCTTCAATCTGACTATCAGGAACTGGACTGCGGGTGCTCCTTCCAGCACTTGCAGGGGGCGTGCAAATGGTGGAAGGCGCATGCTCTTCACGTCCAGTGTTGGGAAGGTCAGGCATCGCAACCGACACAATTGGACTCTCCTTGTGGATTTGGGATTTCGAAGAATGCACAGTTCTTTGCTGTGCTGCTTTTGCCAGCTTGAGTCTTTTCATTTTTCTAGCGAGAGGCTGAGTGCTTCCATCCTCATGTGAAGCTGAACCACTAGCCATGAACATAGGCCAGGGCCTCAGCCATTCCTTGTCACTCCGTGTCGTAAATGGCATATTGGCAAGTTTACGCTTCTCCTCCGACAATTTTATTTTAGGTTTTGGAGTCCTTTTTTTTCTGATATTTGGTGTTTTGGATTTGACATGCTCTGTACTATGACATTGGGCATCGGCCTTGGCAGACGACGTTGCTGGCATTTCATCGTCTCGGCCATGACTAGTGGCAGCAGCTTCAGCACGAGGTGGAAGTGGATCTTGATCTTTCCCTAATTTTGGAACCTCAACATTTTTGTTCTCCATATTTTAATAGGCACAACTAAAAGGCACCTCAGGTAAACAATGGAGATGGATACTAGTATACAATTATGGACTGCCTGCCGAGTGCAGACACAGAGGTAGCCACAGCCGTGAACTACCGTACTGTACTGTGTCTGCTGCTAATATAGACTGGTTGATAAAGAGATGTCTATGTAACTATGTATGTATAAAGAAGAAAGAAAAAAAACCACGGTTAGGTGGTATACAATTATGGACGGACTGCCTGCCGAGTGCAGACACAGAGGTAGCCACAGCCGTGAAATACCGTACTGTACTGTGTCTGCTGCTAATAATATAGACTGGTTGATAAAGAGATGTCGTAGTAGTATGTATGTATAAAGAAGAAAGAAAAAAAAACCACGGTTAGGTGGTATACAATTATGGACGGACTGCCTGCCGAGTGCAGACACAGAGGTAGCCACAGCCGTGAACTACCGTACTGTACTGTGTCTGCTGCTAATATAGACTGGTTGATAAAGAGATGTCTATGTAACTATGTATGTATAAAGAAGAAAGAAAAAAAAACCACGGTTAGGTGGTATACAATTATGGACGGACTGCCTGCCGAGTGCAGACACAGAGGTATCCACAACCGTGAACTACCGTACTGTACTGTGTCTGCTGCTAATATAGACTGGTTGATAAAGAGATGTCTATGTAACTATGTATGTATAAAGAAGAAAGAAAAAAAAACCACGGTTAGGTGGTATACAATTATGGACGGACTGCCTGCCGAGTGCAGACACAGAGGTAGCCACAGCCGTGAACTACCGTACTGTACTGTGTCTGCTGCTAATATAGACTGGTTGATAAAGAGATGTCTATGTAACTATGTATGTATAAAGAAGAAAGAAAAAAAAACCACGGTTAGGTGGTATACAATTATGGACGGACTGCCTGCCGAGTGCAGACACAGAGGTAGCCACAGCCGTGAACTACCGTACTGTACTGTGTCTGCTGCTAATATAGACTGGTTGATAAAGAGATGTCTATGTAACTATGTATGTATAAAGAAGAAAGAAAAAAAAACCACGGTTAGGTGGTATACAATTATGGACGGACTGCCTGCCGAGTGCAGACACAGAGGTAGCCACAGCCGTGAACTACCGTACTGTACTGTGTCTGCTGCTAATATAGACTGGTTGATAAAGAGATGTCGTAGTAGTATGTATGTATAAAGAAGAAAAAAAAACCACGGTTAGGTGGTATACAATTATGGACGGACTGCCTGCCGAGTGCAGACACAGAGGTAGCCACAGCCGTGAACTACCGTACTGTGTCTGCTGCGACTGGATGATAAATGATATAAAAAATATATATATATCACTACTGCAGCCGGACAGGTATATATTATATATTATATAATGACGGACCTGCTGGACACTGTCTGTCAGCAGAATGAGTTTTATTTTTATAGAATAAAAAAAACAACAACACACAAGTGAAGTCACACGACGAGTGTTTAACTTTTTCAGGCAATCACAATATAAGTATACTACTAACTATACTGGTGGTCAGTGTGGTCAGGTCACTGGTCAGTCACACTGGCAGTGGCACTCCTGCAGCAAAAGTGTGCACTGTTTAATTTTAATATAATATTATGTACTCCTGGCTCCTGCTATAACCTATAACTGGCACTGCAGTGCTCCCCAGTCTCCCCCACAATTATAAGCTGTGTGAGCTGAGCAGTCAGACAGATATATAATATATATAGATGATGCAGCACACTGGGCTGAGCCTGAGCAGTGCACACAGATATGGTATGTGACTGAGTCACTGTGTGTATCGCTTTTTTCAGGCAGAGAACGGATATATTAAATAAACTGCACTGTCTGGTGGTCACTCACTATATAATATTATGTACTCCTGGCTCCTGCTATAACCTATAACTGGCACTGCAGTGCTCCCCAGTCTCCCCCACAATTATAAGCTGTGTGAGCTGAGCAGTCAGACAGATATATAATATATATAGATGATGCAGCACACTGGGCTGAGCCTGAGCAGTGCACACAGATATGGTATGTGACTGAGTCACTGTGTGTATCGCTTTTTTCAGGCAGAGAACGGATATATTAAATAAACTGCACTGTCTGGTGGTCACTCACTATATAATATTATGTACTCCTGGCTCCTGCTATAACCTATAACTGGCACTGCAGTGCTCCCCAGTCTCCCCCACAATTATAAGCTGTGTGAGCTGAGCAGTCAGACAGATATATAATATATATAGATGATGCAGCACACTGGGCTGAGCCTGAGCAGTGCACACAGATATGGTATGTGACTGAGTCACTGTGTGTATCGCTTTTTTCAGGCAGAGAACGGATATATTAAATAAACTGCACTGTCTGGTGGTCACTCACTATATAATATTATGTACTCCTGGCTCCTGCTATAACCTATAACTGGCACTGCAGTGCTCCCCAGTCTCCCCCACAATTATAAGCTGTGTGAGCTGAGCAGTCAGACAGATATATAATATATATAGATGATGCAGCACACTGGGCTGAGCCTGAGCAGTGCACACAGATATGGTATGTGACTGAGTCACTGTGTGTATCGCTTTTTTCAGGCAGAGAACGGATATATTAAATAAACTGCACTGTCTGGTGGTCACTCACTAGTAAACTCTCTGCACTCTCTACACTTCTACAGTACTCCTCCTAGTCCTAAGCTCCAGTAAATCTCTCTCTCTTATAATCTAAATGGAGAGGACGCCAGCCACGTCCTCTCCCTATTAATCTCAATGCACGTGTGAAAATGGCGGCGACGCGCGGCTCCTTATATAGAATCCGAGTCTCGCGATAGAATCCGAGCCTCGCGAGAATCCGACAGCGTCATAATGACGTTCGGGCGCGCTCGGGTTAACCGAGCAAGGCGGGAAGATCCGAGTCGCTCGGATCCGTGTAAAAAAAACTGAAGTTCGGGCGGGTTCGGATTCTGAGGAACCGAACCCGCTCATCTCTAATAGGTATACCAAATCATAAGATATTTAAGTGAAGGTAAGTTTAGGCAGTTATGACACGCTCCAATTAAAAAGAAAACATCAAATCTAAAATTCTGTGGGATGAAAGCAGTCTTCACTTCAGGAAAGAAGCGACAAACTTTAATGAAAACTGTACAAAGAATGAAATTGGGTGAATTTCTTGCATGGAAAACATGCAGACGATTAATAGGCATTATTTAAATTATAATTGGATGAGTACTTGTGTTTGTTCTCATCCTTCGGTAATAGATGCACAGTACATAGATGATATGCAAAGGAACACGGATTACAAATCAGGGAGAAATATATTAAACAGCAAGCACTCAGAATGTTTCATTCAGAAAGGACATCAGTGCAATTTGAGAATAGCAGAGAATGAAACACAGCGCTCTGGGTAAGGGTGAACAGAAGGGGACAGCTGATGAAAGGGAGAAGTCCATCCGTCCGTACACAGTAATGAATTAATAGTTTCAGAACAATACAGGATTCTTTAATTGTGAGTTCGGCTGGGAAATGATCAGGGATGTGATAAGAAGATGTACAAAGTCATTAGTCTACAAGTACGAAAAGACGAGCTGTATACAAAACTGTTAAAGCAATCTTAACATCATTAACTAATTGCCTAACACAGCAGGAAAAGCACTTGTGACTTAACACAAACAGTAAGGAAAACAACTGACAGTGCAGAAATTAGCAGGGGTCCTAAACTGTTATGAGATACCGCAGAATATCAGGTTCATCTTTAGGTACTGGTTTTAGGTTTTGAAATTTTAAGTATCACTATAGGCGTCAAGCAGTGCATTGTGTCTAATAGGCCTTACACATATAAAGATCTGCCGCCGAGCTGCCCGACGGCGGATACGGCCGACAGGCGACCCGACGGGGGGGGGGGGGGGGGGGGGGGCAGTGAAGGGGGTAGTGAAGTTTCTTCACTCCTCCCGTCACCCTGCTCCATTGAAGTGCAGGCAAATATGGACGAGATCGTCCATATTGGCCTGCATGTACAGCCGACGGGGCACCAGCGATGAACGAGCGCGGGGCCACGCATCGTTCATCGCTTGTGACTCCACACTCAAAGATATGAACGTTATCTCGTTCAATAATGAACGAGATCGTTCATTTCTTTGAGGAATATCGACCAGAGTGTAGGGCCTATAACTGTGAAAATATAGTCTAGAATTAGGAGTGCAAAGATGCTTTGAGTAGCAATTTGCAGAATTATTCTCATACATTTATCAGTTCTAGAAACGGATTAACTTTTGGCAATGTGGCCCTACCACTAGTAAAAAAAACACCAGCGCAATAAGACCTGAGAGAGAGAGAGAGAGAGAGAGAGAGAGAGAGAGATACTGGATAGATAGATAGATAGATAGATAGATAGATAGATAGATAGATAGATAGATAGATAGATGGATAGATAGAACTTGAAATGTTACTTTTAGTAAATTTGGTTGCGTGAACATTAAAAAAATTACCCATAGAGCTTCATAAAGTTAATGGGACATTAACAAGACCACAGTGTTAGTGTAGGGCCAGCGGCCAAGCATTTCCCATTCAGCGGGTCCCACTTGGCTGGAAGGAGACGGCACACATGAGCGGTAGTCCTGCTGCCGCAGAATCCGACCGCAGCATGCAAAATAATTTTGTTTGCAAAAACATACTTACACAAATTTGGCACAACATGCAAAACACGGCTAAACTGTTTTTCACAAGTAGCGAGTGGATGAATTTTAAAATTTTTGTTTGCCATAATAGAATATGTATAAAGTAACATATTAAAGAAGCAAATTAAGAAAAATGACAAGGCATAACTAAATCTCTGAGTCTATGGAATGCAAAACTGTGCCATGCATGGTGGGATATAGCAAAGATATATGTGGACACATCTGTATGAAAAACTGTGGGGGAGTTTTATAAAATCTTGTTGAGAGAAAAAGTGGAGAAATTACCCATAGCAACCCACTGGGTTCTGTCATTTCATTGGCTGTGCTACAAATAACACATACTATATATCAAACTGTCATATGACACTTCCTGTAGGGAAAGGAAGAATTGTATTGATTTTTTTTTTCAAACAATTGAGTGTTTTTCATGTGGATTTTTTGTATGAGCAAAAAAAAAAAAAAAAAAAATTATTTGTACTTATGTAAAATGCTCTCCTTTCCATGTCAGAGCAAGATTTCTCAAAGCTTAAAAAAAAAAAAAGAATTACTACTATCATTACTCCTAGGGTACTGTAAGTAGTGTATCTATGGCAAACTCACATTAGGGTGCTAGAGTCATCACATGGCAAAGGTTTGCCAAATATATCATTGTCAATAAATTGTCATACTGTATTCAGAATATCAATTTAGCGATACTGTAACTAGCTGGCCATATATGAAGCAAGTAATTTAAATACTCAATATTCACCTGAATGTCCACTGTATTTGTGTTAAGAAGTAAAGTTGAATACCCCATCTCTGCCCCTCCCCTTTAGAATGTGAGCTTTCACGAGCAGGGCCCTCTCCCCTTCTCTTATTTAGATTGTCTTATATCCATACTCCTTATGGCGACACCTAACCCTCAGTTTCTGCCACCCTGGTGCTTATTTCAGTATCTTGTCTGCTGATGTAGAAATGTTCATATACCATGTACTTGTCTTGCATTGTCTTGTACTGGTTGCTGTCATCTGCTTTCAATAGGTAATTGTGTGAAGTGCCTGCATGTACCTACATCTCATTTGTTTTGGTCTTGAAACACGTTCTACCAACTCATGGCTCCCTTTATCTCAGAATTAGAAGGATATGCCATCATGATTTTGGGATAGGTTTAATGAATTAGCTTGGATTGTCACAACCAATGACAGTGGCATGGACAGAGGCGCTTTAAGAGAGGAGAAAGTCTGTTTGCAGCCTCCTCTGTCCAGGTCCCCTCTACTCTGCTGGGAGCGCTGTAGAGTCTGAGCAGTGCTGCAACCAGACATTTTAGCGCTGTGTGCAAGAAACCGCATCAGCGCCCCCACCCCCCCCTGCCACGTTTTGAAATTAATTTTACCTCTCATCCACCCCTCCCCCCCTCCCCGCCCTATCAATCACACACCGCTAGTTACGGGCATCAAAAAATAGGGGTGTGGCTTCATGGAGCATTCATTTCTCACATTACACCGCACAGTAGCATCTGTTACTCACATCACTCTTCACGGTAGCGCCCATTAGTCACATTACACCACACGGTATCGTCCATTAGTCAAGTTACGCAGCATGGTAGTGTCCATTAGTCACGTTACGCAGAATGGTAGTGTCCATTAGTCACGTTACGCAGCCTGGTGGCGTCCATTAGTCACATTACGCAGTGCGGTGGCATCCTTTAGTCACAATACACAGTGCGATAGCTTCGGTCAATCACATTACACAGTGTGGTAATGTCCGTCAGCCACATTACACCACACGGTAGCGCCCATTAGTCACATTACACAGCATGGCAGCATCCATCGGCCACATTACACAGCACAGTAGCATCCATCGGCCACATTACACAGCACGGCAGCATCCGATAGTCAGACAGTAGCACTCCATGTGTGTATATATATATATATATCCACACCAAACGCCGGCACTCAGTCCACCCCACAGGGCTATCTTGCTCTGGTGCCCTCCACTGGGGTAAGCACCCCATACATATACAGCAGAAGAATGAGGCGGCACTCAGAGACTGAAATAGCAAAGTGACTTTAGTGCAAAATCTGCATCAGCAAATCAACTTTTTGGGGTATTTCACCCCTTCGTCATATCCTGACGAAGGGGTGAAATACCCCGAAACGTTGATTTGCTTATGCAGCTTTTGCACTAAAGTCACTTTGCTATTTCAGTCTCTGAGTGCCGCCTCATTCTTCTGCTGTATATATATATATATATATATATATATATATTCCAGTGGGCATTGAGTCTAACATTCGATACTGGTGGTTTATGCCAAGGAATCTAACATAGAGGTTTGGACAAGTACACAGGTCATGGCAGAGTGAGTTGGTTACGGTTATGATAGTAAAGAGTAGTCATCAAGTCAGGTCTGTTAACTAAGCAGAAATGTAAAAGACAAAGGAATAATCAGCAGCAAGGTCAGGTTAATAGAAGGCTTAAAAAGTACAAGACTGAACAGTGACAATGGTTAATGTTAGCAGAAGCATATGGAGTAAGCCAGATCATACTCTAATGGGCCCTACACACTGGCAGATAATACTGAAAGATATGAATGAACTCGTTCATTAATGAACGAGATACCATTCATATCTTTAAGTGTGGAGGCACTAGCGATGAACGATGCGCGGCCCCGCGCTCGTTCATCGCTGGCGCCCCGACGCTTGTGCATGCAGGCCAATATGGACGAGATCGTCCATATTTGCCTGCACTGCTATGGAGCCAGGTGACGGGAGAAGTGAAGAAACTTCACTCCCCCGTCACTAACCCCCTCCCCCCCCGCCGCCGGGTCACCCATTGGCCGTATTCGCCATCGGGCAGCTCAGCGGCAGATCAACCAGTGTGTAGGGCCCATAAGAGCAATAGTATAGAACAGCAATGTTGGAGATAGAGATCTGAAGCCCGTATACCCAATAAGAGGCGAAGAAACATCGGGCGTGAAAAACTCATGTTTTTCATGATTTTTCCTAATGTTTCACCAGTATTTTTTTACAGGCTATCCAATTTGGTCATCTGTATAAAAAATACATTCTCTCCCGAAAACAAACAGGTTCAGGTAAACCTGTGTGTTTTTGGTAGAAACTAGAGATGAGCGCCTGAAATTTTTCGGGTTTTGTGTTTTGGTTTTGGGTTCGGTTCCGCGGCCGTGTTTTGGGTTCGACCGCGTTTTGGCAAAACCTCACCGAATTTTTTTTGTCGGATTCTGGTGTGTTTTGGATTCGGGTGTTTTTTTAAAAAAACACTAAAAAACAGCTTAAATCATAGAATTTGGGGGTCATTTTGATCCCATATTATTATTAACCTCAAAAACCATAATTTCCACTCATTTTCAGTCTATTCTGAATACCTCACACCTCACAATATTATTTTTAGTCCTAAAATTTGCACCAAGGTCGCTGGATGACTAAGCTAAGCGACACTAGTGGCCGACACAAACACCTGGCCCATCTAGGAGTGGCACTGCAGTGTCACGCAGGATGTCCCTTCCAAAAAACCCTCCCCAATCAGCACATGACGCAAAGAAAAAAAGAGGCGCAATGAGGTAGCTGACTGTGTGAGTAAGATAAGCGACCCTAGTGGCCGACACAAACACCGGGCCCATTTAGGAGTGGCACTGCAGTGTCACGCAGGATGTCCCTTCCAAAAAACCCTCCCCAATCAGCACATGACGCAAAGAAAAAAAGAGGCGCAATGAGGTAGCTGACTGTGTGAGTAAGATTAGCGACCCTAGTGGCCGACACAAACACCGGGCCCATTTAGGAGTGGCACTGCAGTGTCACGCAGGATGTCCCTTCCAAAAAACCCTCCCCAATCAGCACATGACGCAAAGAAAAAAAGAGGCGCAATGAGGTAGCTGACTGTGTGAGTAAGATTAGCGACCCTAGTGGCCGACACAAACACCGGGCCCATTTAGGAGTGGCACTGCAGTGTCACGCAGGATGTCCCTTCCAAAAACCCTCCCCAATCAGCACATGACGCAAAGAAAAAAAGAGGCGCAATGAGGTAGCTGACTGTGTGAGTAAGATTAGCGACCCTAGTGGCCGACACAAACACCGGGCCCATTTAGGAGTGGCACTGCAGTGTCACGCAGGATGTCTCTTCCAAAAAACCCTCCCCAATCAGCACATGACGCAAAGAAAAAAAGAGGCGCAATGAGGTAGCTGACTGTGTGAGTAAGATTAGCGACCCTAGTGGCCGACACAAACACCGGGCCCATTTAGGAGTGGCAAAAAAGAAGCAATTAATCTCTCCTTGCACAAACTGGCTCTACAGAGGCAAGATGTCCACCTCATCATCACCCTCCGATATATCACCGTGTACATCCCCCTCCTCACAGATTATCAATTCGTCCCCACTGGAATCCACCATCTCAGCTCCCTGTGTACTTTGTGGAGGCAATTGCTGCTGGTCAATGTCTCCGCGGAGGAATTGATTATAATTCATTTTAATGAACATCATCTTCTCCACATTTTCTGGATGTAACCTCGTACGCCGATTGCTGACAAGGTGAGCGGCGGCACTAAACACTCTTTCGGAGTACACACTTGTGGGAGGGCAACTTAGGTAGAATAAAGCCAGTTTGTGCAATGGCCTCCAAATTGCCTCTTTTTCCTGCCAGTATAAGTATGGACTGTGTGACGTGCCTACTTGGATGCGGTCACTCATATAATCCTCCACCATTCTTTCAATGGTGAGAGAATCATATGCAGTGACAGTAGACGACATGTCCGTAATCGTTGTCAGGTCCTTCAGTCCGGACCAGATGTCAGCATCAGCAGTCGCTCCAGACTGCCCTGCATCACCGCCAGCGGGTGGGCTCGGAATTCTGAGCCTTTTCCTCGCACCCCCAGTTGCGGGAGAATGTGTAGGAGGAGATGTTGACAGGTCGCGTTCCGCTTGACTTGACAATTTTCTCACCAGCAGGTCTTTCAACCCCAGCAGACTTGTGTCTGCCGGAAAGAGAGATCCAAGGTAGGCTTTAAATCTAGGATCGAGCACGGTGGCCAAAATGTAGTGCTCTGATTTCAACAGATTGACCACCCGTGAATCCTTGTTAAGCGAATTAAGGGCTCCATCCACAAGTCCCACATGCCTAGCGGAATCGCTCTGTGTTAGCTCCTCCTTCAATGTCTCCAGCTTCTTCTGCAAAAGCCTGATGAGGGGAATGACCTGACTCAGGCTGGCAGTGTCTGAACTGACTTCACGTGTGGCAAGTTCAAAGGGCATCAGAACCTTGCACAACGTTGAAATCATTCTCCACTGCGCTTGAGACAGGTGCATTCCACCTCCTATATCGTGCTCAATTGTATAGGCTTGAATGGCCTTTTGCTGCTCCTCCAACCTCTGAAGCATATAGAGGGTTGAATTCCACCTCGTTACCACTTCTTGCTTCAGATGATGGCAGGGCAGGTTCAGTAGTTTTTGGTGGTGCTCCAGTCTTCTGTACGTGGTGCCTGTACGCCGAAAGTGTCCCGCAATTTTTCTGGCCACCGACAGCATCTCTTGCACGCCCCTGTCGTTTTTTAAATAATTCTGCACCACCAAATTCAAGGTATGTGCAAAACATGGGACGTGCTGGAATTTGCCCATATTTAATGCACACACAATATTGCTGGCGTTGTCCGATGCCACAAATCCACAGGAGAGTCCAATTGGGGTAAGCCATTCCGCGATGATCTTCCTCAGTTGCCGTAAGAGGTTTTCAGCTGTGTGCGTATTCTGGAAACCGGTGATACAAAGCGTAGCCTGCCTAGGAAAGAGTTGGCGTTTGCGAGATGCTGCTACTGGTGCCGCCGCTGTTGTTCTTGCGGCGGGAGTCCATACATCTACCCAGTGGGCTGTCACAGTCATATAGTCCTGACCCTGCCCTGCTCCACTTGTCCACATGTCCGTGGTAAAGTGGACATTGGGTACAGCTGCATTTTTTAGGACACTGGTGACTCTTTTTCTGAGGTCTGTGTAAATTTTCGGTATCGCCTGCCTAGAGAAATGGAACCTAGATGGTATTTGGTACCGGGGACACAGTACCTCCAACAGGTCTCTAGTTGGCTCTGCAGTAATGATGGATACCGGAACCACGGTTCTCACCACCCAGGATGCCAAGGCCTCAGTTATCCGCTTTGCAGTAGGATGACTGCTGTGATATTTCATCTTCCTCGCAAAGGACTGTTGGACAGTCAATTGCTTGGTGGAAGTAGTAAAAGTGGTCTTACGACTTCCCCTCTGGGATGACCATCGACTCCCAGCAGCAACAACAGCAGCGCCAGCAGCAGTAGGCGTTACACGCAAGGATGCATCGGAGGAATCCCAGGCAGGAGAGGACTCGTCAGAATTGCCAGTGACATTGCCTGCAGGACTATTGGCATTCCTGGGGAAGGAGGAAATTGACACTGAGGGAGTTGGTGGGGTGGTTTGCGTGAGCTTGGTTACAAGAGGAAGGGATTTACTGGTCAGTGGACTGCTTCCGCTGTCACCCAAAGTTTTTGAACTTGTCACTGACTTATTATGAATGCGCTGCAGGTGACGTATAAGGGAGGATGTTCCGAGGTGGTTAACGTCCTTACCCCTACTTATTACAGCTTGACAAAGGGAACACACGGCTTGACACCTGTTGTCCGCATTTCTGTTGAAATAGTTCCACACCGAAGAGCTGATTTTTTTGGTATTTTCACCAGGCATGTCAATGGCCATATTCCTCCCATGGACAACAGGTGTCTCCCCGGGTGCCTGACTTAAACAAACCACCTCACCATCAGAATCCTCCTGGTCAATTTCCTCCCCAGCGCCAGCAACACCCATATCCTCCTCATCCTGGTGTACTTCAACACTGACATCTTCAATCTGACTATCAGGAACTGGACTGCGGGTGCTCCTTCCAGCACTTGCAGGGGGCGTGCAAATGGTGGAAGGCGCATGCTCTTCACGTCCAGTGTTGGGAAGGTCAGGCATCGCAACCGACACAATTGGACTCTCCTTGTGGATTTGGGATTTCGAAGAACGCACAGTTCTTTGCGGTGCTACTGCTTTTGCCAGCTTGAGTCTTTTCATTTTTCTAGCGAGAGGCTGAGTGCCTCCATCCTCATGTGAAGCTGAACCACTAGCCATGAACATAGGCCAGGGCCTCAGCCGTTCCTTGCCACTCCGTGTGGTAAATGGCATATTGGCAAGTTTACGCTTCTCCTCCGACAATTTTATTTTAGGTTTTGGAGTCCTTTTTTTACTGATATTTGGTGTTTTGGATTTGACATGCTCTGTACTATGACATTGGGCATCGGCCTTGGCAGACGACGTTGCTGGCATTTCATCGTCTCGGCCATGACTAGTGGCAGCAGCTTCAGCACGAGGTGGAAGTGGATCTTGATCTTTCCCTAATTTTGGAACCTCAACATTTTTGTTCTCCATATTTTAATAGGCACAACTAAAAGGCACCTCAGGTAAACAATGGAGATGGATGGATACTAGTATACAATTATGGACGGACTGCCGAGTGCCGACACAGAGGTAGCTACAGCCGTGAACTACCGTACTGTGTCTGCTGCTAATATAGACTGGTTGATAAAGAGATGTCGTAGTATGTATGTATGAAGAAGAAAGAAAAAAAAAACACGGTTAGGTGGTATACAATTATGGACGGACTGCCGAGTGCCGACACAGAGGTAGCCACAGCCGTGAACTACCGTACTGTACTGTGTCTGCTGCTAATATAGACTGGTTGATAAAGAGATGTAGTAGTATGTATGTATAAAGAAGAAAGAAAAAAAAACCACGGGTAGGTGGTATACAATTATGGACGGACTGCCGAGTGCCGACACAGAGGTAGCCACAGCCGTGAACTACCGTACTGTACTGTGTCTGCTGCTAATATAGACTGGTTGATAAAGAGATGTCGTAGTATGTATGTATGAAGAAGAAAGAAAAAAAAACCACGGTTAGGTGGTATACAATTATGGACGGACTGCCGAGTGCCGACACAGAGGTAGCCACAGCCGTGAACTACCGTACTGTACTGTGTCTGCTGCTAATATAGACTGGTTGATAAAGAGATGTCGTAGTATGTATGTATAAAGAAGAAAGAAAAAAAACCACGGTTAGGTGGTATACAATTATGGACGGACTGCCGAGTGCCGACACAGAGGTAGCCACAGCCGTGAACTACCGTACTGTACTGTGTCTGCTGCTAATATAGACTGGTTGATAAAGAGATGTCGTAGTATGTATGTATGAAGAAGAAAGAAAAAAAAACCACGGTTAGGTGGTATACAATTATGGACGGACTGCCGAGTGCCGACACAGAGGTAGCCACAGCCGTGAACTACCGTACTGTACTGTGTCTGCTGCTAATATAGACTGGTTGATAAAGAGATGTCGTAGTATGTATGTATAAAGAAGAAAGAAAAAAAAACCACGGTTAGGTGGTATACAATTATGGACGGACTGCCGAGTGCCGACACAGAGGTAGCCACAGCCGTGAACTACCGTACTGTACTGTGTCTGCTGCTAATATAGACTGGTTGATAAAGAGATGTAGTAGTATGTATGTATAAAGAAGAAAGAAAAAAAAACCACGGGTAGGTGGTATACAATTATGGACGGACTGCCGAGTGCCGACACAGAGGTAGCTACAGCCGTGAACTACCGTACTGTGTCTGCTGCGACTGGATGATAAATAATGATATAAAAAATATATATATATATCACTACTGCAGCCGGACAGGTATATATATTATATAATGACGGACCTGCTGGACACTGTCTGTCAGCAGAATGAGTTTTTTATAGAATAAAAAAAAAAACACCACACAAGTGAAGTCACACGACGAGTGTTTAACTTTTTCAGGCAATCACAATATAGTATACTACTAACTATACTGGTGGTCAGTGTGGTCAGGTCACTGGTCAGTCACACTGGCAGTGGCACTCCTGCAGCAAAAGTGTGCACTGTTTAATTTTAATATAATATGTACTCCTGGCTCCTGCTATAACCTATAACTGGCACTGCAGTGCTCCCCAGTCTCCCCCACAATTATAAGCTGTGTGAGCTGAGCACAGTCAGATATATAATATATACATAGATGATGCAGCACACTGGGCTGAGCAGTGCACACAGATATGGTATGTGACTGTCTTGTACTCCTGGCTCCTGCTATAACCTATAACTGGCACTGCAGTGCTCCCCAGTCTCCCCCACAATTATAAGCTGTGTGAGCTGAGCACAGTCAGATATATAATATATACATAGATGATGCAGGCATGCAGCACACTGGGCTGAGCAGTGCACACAGATATGGTATGTGACTGAGTCACTGTGTGTACCGTTTTTTTCAGGCAGAGAACGGATATATTAAATAAAACAACTGCACTGCTGGTGGTCACTGTGGTCAGTCACTAAACTCTGCACTCTCTTCTACAGTATCAGCCTCAGGTCAATCTCTCTCTCTCTCTCCTAATCTAAATGGAGAGGACGCCAGCCACGTCCTCTCCCTATCAATCTCAATGCACGTGTGAAAATGGCGGCGACGCGCGGCTCCTTATATAGAATCCGAGTCTCGCGAGAATCCGACAGCGTCATGATGACGTTCGGGCGCGCTCGGGTTAACCGAGCAAGGCGGGAAGATCCGAGTCGCTCGGACCCGTGAAAAAAAACATGAAGTTCGTGCGGGTTCGGATTCAGAGAAACCGAACCCGCTCATCTCTAGTAGAAACAGCCCCATTTTTTATGAAGATGGGGCTGTTTCCGGGGATTTGATTTCACCTGCAGCCATTTTGAATCCTGTGTGATATCAGCAGTCTTCTGAACACTATTACAAAAGAAAGTGCAGTACATCTGTCTTTATAGAGACAAAGGGGGAGATTTATCAAATCTTGTAGAGAGATAAAGTCCAAATTCATCAGCTCCTAACTGTAATCTTTAAACACAGCATGTAACATGACAGAGGGCTAGATGCAGCATCACTTGGAGAGTGATAAAATGGAGAAAGAAAAAGTGCCAGCCAATCAGGTCCTAACTGCCATGTCACAGGCTGTCTTTGAAAAATGGCAGGAGTTGATTGGCTGGCACTTCTTCACTCTCCATTTTATCACTCACCAAGCAATGATGCATCTAGCCCAATGGTTAGAGGTGCGGTATGCCTGCCAAAGTCTGACTTTTTTTTAAGCTGCAGTCAATTGCAAGGCATTTGAGTTCGGCCAGCATCCTGCACCTCCGGCAAACTCAGACGTCATTACATCCCACCGCTAGAAAGCACAATAAGCATAATGCAGGGTTAGTGCAGACATTTTGGGTAATAAATTAAACATAGTATATTCCACCCATGAAAACTGCCAGGTGCGTCAGCCGTCTAGGTGCCCTACTTAGGATTAACCTGGATGGAATAGGTCACATCTAGTAGAGATAACACAAAATGGAGTGGTTGCAGCGTCCTGACGTTAGGAGTAGGGTCCTAACATAACCGTCAGCGCCATGTGTTTTTCATCCCATCCACGAGCTCACCAGATGAGGCAGCCATGTTGCGTGTACTATGAAGGTTATACTGCAGGAGATAAGCCATACAAGGACCCAAAGCATGTATAGCAGGGATGGGGAACCTTCGGCCCTCCAGCTGTTGTTGAACTACACATCCCAGAATGCCCTGCAACAGTTTTAGAATGACCAAATAGCAAAACTGAAGCAAGGCATGCTGGTATGTGTAGTTCAACAACAGCTGGAGGGCCAAAGGTTCCCTATCCCTGATGTATAGGAAAACTGACGTGTGAGTGTGTAGATAGTAGAGTGTGCAGATAGTAAAGGTATAGTATACATTGGTGGTTACAGGAAGAAAATATAAAAGATGAGCAGTATTAATACAGTGGTGAGGTCAATATCAGGGGAGGGGAAGATTTAGCAAATCTTGGAGACAAAGTACTAATCATTTTTTTCAAACACATCCTATAAAATGACAGGTGCTGACTGGTTGGTACCTTATTTCTCTCCAAGCTTTGATAAATATCCCCTATAGCTCAATGTCAGCTACAAGGGGAACCCAGGGCTATCTCCGCTGTGAAACAGATATGATATCTTGGAAGGAGTCAGGAGTCAGACATTAGAGAACACATTTGCATTCCACGTTCATCAACATCCACTGGTGCTACATGTGACACTCCAGCTGCTGTGGAATAATACGTGCCGGTATGCTCAATCAGCAAAGCTGTGGGGGGAAATGCTGGGATGTATAGTTCAGCCCAGCCTGAGTGCCACATGTTGCCTACCCCTGTTATTGAGTATGCGCATTTGGGGGTATCACACACAATAACCATCCTACCAGGATGGTATCCGGACTATAGGTTGACATACATTAGGTCAACAAACATTAGGTTGACTCCATATGGTCGACAGACACAAGATCGACATAGCCAAAATGTCAATATTGGCAAAAGATTGACATATGAAAGGCTGGCACTGGAAAAAATCAACAGGTTCATATGGTCGACATGACAATCGTCACACATATGTCAACACATTTTTGGGGGGGGGGTTCTCCTTCCTTGACTATCCATGTCACAAATCATAACCCGGCCACAAGCATGGCGAGCAAGGCGAGCCTACGAGGGGACACGTTTCTACAAATGGTGCTCCCAAATAAAAGAACTATCCACACTAGTCCCAAAACTGCAAAAAAAGTATACATTTTTGTGTTGACCATTTGACCCTGTTGATCTTTTATTCCTGTCATCCTTTTCAAGTGTCGACATTTTGTCCATGTCAACCATATGCCTATCATATGGAGTTAACCTAATGACCTAAGACCTAATACATGTAGATCTCCTATACCACACCCCACCAGGACTCCTAGGTTCTATCTCCCTCAGGTGCCTGCATGGGTGTTTTAGGAAAAGTGGGAGCAATAATGAGTCCCTACTTACTACTAGAGATGTGCGGCAGACACTTTTTGGGTTTTGGGTTTTCGTTTTGGATCTGGATCCCCGCTCGTGTTTTGGATCTGGATCCCCGCTCGTGTTTTGGATCTGGATTGCCAAACCCACCATTTTCGGGTTTTGGTTTTGGATCTGGATGATTAAAAAAAAAAAACCATAAAAACAGCTAATATCACAGAATTTGGGGGTAATTTAGATCCTACGTATTAACCTCAATAACATTAATTTCCACTCATTTCCAACTATTCTGAACACCTCACAATATTGTTTTCAGGCCAAAAAGTTGCACAGAGGTACAGGTAGCTGGATGACTAAGCTAAGTAATACCAGTGGGCGGGACAAACACCTGGCTCATCTAGGAGTGGCACTGCAGTTGCAGACAGGATGGCAGTTTTAAAAACTAGGCCCCAAAGAGCACATAATGCAAAGAAAAAAAGAGGTGCAAGATTGAATTGTCCTTGGGCCCTCCCACCCACCCTTATGTTGTATAAACAGGACATGCACACTTTAACAAAGCAATCATTTCAGCGACAGGGTTTGCCAAATTACTGTGGCTGAAATGATTGCTTTGTGTGGGCTTCCACCAAAAAAGAAGTAATTAAGCTCTCCTTGCACACACTGGCTCTACAGTGGCAAGATGTCGTCCTGATCCTCAGATCCCCCCCCCCCCCCTCCCCTCAGTGTTTGCATCTTCATCCTCACAGAGAAATAATATTCAAACAAAACCACATAATTTAGGTGTCAGTGGACTGCTTACGCTGTTACCCAAAGTTTCTGAACTTGACAATGACTTATGATGAATGAGCTGCAGGTGACGTATAAGGGAGGATGTTCCTAGGTGGTTAATGTCCTTATCCCTACTTATTATGGATTGACAAAGGCAACAGATGGCTTGACACCTGTTGTCTGGATTTGTGGAGAAATAATTCCACACTGAAGAGGTGGCTTTTTTTGGTATTTTGTTTCCAGGCATGACAATGGGCTTTTTCATCCCATGGCCAACAACTGTCTCCACTGGTGCCTTATTCAAACAAACCACATCAACATCAGAATCCTCATCGTCAACTTCCTCCGCAGCGCCAGCTACACCCATATCCTCCTCATCCTGGTGTACTTCTACAGTGACATCCTCAATCTCAATATCAGCAACTGGACTGGCAGTGCTCCTCCCAGAACTTGCAGGGTGCGTGCAAATGGTGGTAGGATCCTCCTCTTCCCATATGGTGTTCTGAAGGTCAGGTCTAGGCATTGCAACCAGCACTCCTGTATTTTTACAACACCCCTGTAATTTTACAGCATGCAAAACTGAACCAGTGTACATTGTTTTTCAGTGCACCCTATATTAATTACAGCATACAAGACAGGACCAGTGTACATTGATTTTCACTGCACCCTAGAATAATTACAGCATACAAGACAGGGCCAGTGTACATTGACTTTCACTGCACCCTAGAATAATTACAGCATACAAGACAGGGCCAGTATACATTGATTTTCACTGCACCCTAAAATAATTACAGCATACAAGACAGGGTCAGTGTACATTGATTTTCACTGCACCCTAGAATAATTACAGCATACAGGACAGGGCTAGTGTACATTGATTTTCACTGCACCCTAGAATAATTACAGCATTCAAGGATGGGCCAGTGTACATTGAGTTTCACTGCACCCTTGAATTATTACAGCATACAAGACAGGGCCAGTGTACATTGATTTCCACTGTACCCCTGAATTTTTACAACATACAAGGCCAGTGTAATGTTATTTGAACAGCAACACCCCTGTATTTTACAGCATACAAGAGCAGTGTGCTTTTAATTTTTAACAACTGCACCTCTGAATTTTTACAAAATACAGGGCCAGAAGCACCCCTATATTTTACAGCAGTGTGCTTTTAATTTTTAACAACTGCACCCCTGAATTTTTATAGCATACAGGGTCAGTGTAATGTTAGTTGAACAGCAACACCCCTATATGTTACAGCATACAACAGTGTGCTTTTAAATTTTAACAACTGCACTCCTGAATTTGTACAACATACAGGGCCAGTGTAATGTTATTTGAACAGCAACATCCATATATTTTACAGCATACAGCAGTTTGCTTTTAATTTTTAACAACTGCTCCCCTGAATTTTTATAGCATACAGGGTCAGTGTAATGTTATTTGAAAAGCAACACCACTATATTTTACAGCAGGCAGCAGTGTGCTTTTAATTTTTAACTGCACCCCTGAATTTTTACAACATTCAGGGCCAGCAGCACCCCTATATTTTACAGCATACAGCAGTGTGCTTTTAATTTTTAATAACTGCATCCATTAATTTTTACAACATACAGGGCCAGTGAAATGTTATTTGAACCGCAACATCCCCATATTTTACAGTGTGCTTTTAACTTTTAACAACTGCACCCCTGAATTTTTACAACATACAAGGCTAGCAGCACCCTATATTTTACAGCATACAGCAGTGTGCTTTTAATTTTTAACTGCCCCCCTGAATCTTTACAACATACAGGGCCAGTGTAATGTTATTTGAATAGCAACACCCCTATATTCTACAGAATACAGAAGTGTGCTTTTAATTTTTAACAACTGCACCCCTGAATTTTTATAGCATACAGGGTCAGTGTAATGTTATTTGAACAGCAACACCCGTATATTTTACAGCATACAGCAGTGTGCTTTTATTTTTTAACTGCATCCCTGAATTTTTAAAACATTCAGGGCAAGCAGCAACCCTATATTTTACAGCATACAGCAGTGTGCTTTTTATTAATAACAATTGAACCCCTGAATTTTTACAACATACATGGCCAGAAGCACCCCTATATTTTAAAGCCTACAGGAGCAGTGTGCTTTTAATTTTTAACAACTGCACCCAGGGCCAGATTAAGTTTATGGCAAGCCTGGGGCACTTAAGAAAGGGGGGCCCTCACCCTATTGTCAGCACCAGATCACTGGCTGTGCCTGCTGTGTCTCCTCTCCCTGTTCAAGTTAATATAAGTAATTATTTAACAACCCTGTACAACACAGTAAAGGAAAGCAACACCAATGTACAGCTGGAGCACACAGGCTCAGACTGGCCCACAGGGGTACAGGGGAAACCACCGGTGGACCCCACTGCCTGGGTGCCGCCTCCTGCTCAAAGGATCAGGTTCCAGACTGTGCACTTGAATTATACATTATACATGTTACCTTATACTGGGCTATGGTGTATTTTCTACAGTGCATTGCTGTTATTAATCTGGTACATTATCATGCATGCAGCAGCTGAATTTACTGTATATATTTATGAAGGGGCCCAAAAGTTGCACTCTCTAACGGTTAGTCAAACCAATGAGGTGGCAGGCCACACCCCCTCTGCACACCCCTCTCTTTCTCCTTCTCCTCTTACAGTTATTGAATGATCTGTGGTAGCACCCCCTATCCATGTATTTGTATACTATATAATTTGACATTAGGGGTTCTTTCTGATAAACAATCAATACTTGCAACTAATAGTAGAATCTACTCAAATTTAGTCTCCTGTGCAACAATATCCCCTTCCCCTTTCAAATACAACCTATTGTTTTGGGTTGAACTTTTCAACCCTTCTTTGTTAGCACGGATTTACTAAAAATGTATTCTTTGAAAATCAAAATAAATTGATATCTAACTACACCCGAGACTAGGGGATAACAATTCTAATATGTCAAACTTTAGTATAAGCCAAGAGCTAGACGAAAGGAGGGAAAAATTGAGGACTTATATGGAAAGTGTTTTTGGAAATGATAATATGGAAGAAGAATCCAATGTGGAGGATTGGCGGAATGATCTTCACACTTTAAAACAAACTCTGATGAAACAGACGAGGACCTGGTGGAACAAGGCCACCTTTGAGAACTATCTAAAACTAAATATCATCCCGAGAGGCCTACGTCCAAAAATCTTTCCATCATATGATTTGGCAAATAATACACTTAAAGAGGCATGAGAAAAAGTTCTCACACAATGCTCACTAGATCTGATTGGAATTTTGATAAAGCATGATGAATTGATGCTGATTAAATGTAATCAAGAAATTTCAACTTTGGGGGATAAACTCAAAAAACATGAAACCCTCGATAAGTTTCAACAAACTTATGAAAAACATAAGAAAGACATTGAACAGTATGAGAAAATTATTATGGAGAGGAAGAAGAACAAAATGCAAAGAGACAAAAATGATTATTCAAATAACAGAGTGTTCAAATGGAGAACAAGACCCTCCAAACCAGGAACAGAAATCAATTGAATTACACCATGTCAGACATCGACTCATCTGAGAGCGAAGGGTCCAACACTACCAACTTCCAGAGAGAAAGGGGTTTTTTAGGACGAACCCCCAGATTCTCCCGAACAACAAATACAAGAGGACAAGGAGGGGGAAGAGGTACAAGAAGAAAAAGGGAGGAGAGAGAGTGGAGAGAGGAGCCACGAGAGAGGGGGAATTACAGGAAGTAATATTGCCACCAACAGATTACTTGAGAATCATTAATTTGTCATCTAGGATTCTCACCCCAGATCAGATAGATCTACTTAGTAAGGGCTTATCATTCTCACCTCAGAAGAACTTCGACCGATTCGAATGTGAAAAGGACTTGAATCTCTTTACACGGAAGATACTCCTTAAAAAGATCTTCGCAAAAAGTAAAACACAAATTAGTTCTGAAAATATAGAGGCACAATTACTACAACAGGTATCTAATGAGGACTGCCTGGCAATCACCATACTAGAAGACCTACAAAGAGAAGGCCTGTCAGATGTCGATATTAGTGAGACCCAAACGAAATTGAGGAAAAAATCTACCTTTTTTCCCGATACATCAATCTGCCCCCCTGTTAAAGTCTATATGGACCTAGTGTCCAAGGATTTGGACAAATTGAAAGAATCAGAAGCTTCCAGGTATTATCCTGACAATCTCACCACCAAAGAGAGACAAACCCTTAATGAAATAAGACAGTGGCAAGACATTATCATCAAACCCTCTGACAAAGGGGGGAATATAGTACTTTGGCCACGGGACATGTATATGAAGGAACTGTCCAGACAACTACAGGATGAGGCCTGCTATAGACGTCTTGTTTTTAATCCCACTCAGAACTATAAGGGGATATATGCCAAGATTGGTTCCGGTATGAATGGTCGACCATGTTATGGTCGACAGTCATTAGGTCGACCACTATTGGTCGACATTGACATGGTCGACATGGACACATGGTCGACACGTGAAAATGGTCGACAAATGAAAGGTCGACATATGAAAAGGTCGACATGAGTTTTTTAACTTTTTTGGTGTCTTTTTTTGCGTAAAGTGACTGGGAACCCCAATTAGTGCACAGCGTCCCCTAGCATGGCTCGCTTCGCTCGCCATGCTTCGGGCATGGTGCCTTCGCTCCGCTACCGCTTCGCTCGGCACACTTTACCGTTCCAATCGTAGTCCATGTGGATCGTAAAGTATGGAAAAGTTCCCCAAAAGAAAAAAAAGTTAAAAAACTCATGTCGACATTTTCATGTGTCGACCTTTCATGTGTTGACAATTTTCATGTGTCGACCATGTGTCCATGTCGACCATGTCAATGTCGACCAATAGTGGTCGACCTAATGACTGTCGACCATAACATGGTCGACCATGTGAACGGATACCGCCAAGATTACACTCGAGGCCTATCAGGAGGGTATCATTACTAAACAAGAGTGGGATTTTTTGCAAGTAGAGAATCAAAAAACTCCGACCTTATACTTACTCCCTAAGGTGCACAAGAATGAACATCAACCTCCGGGAAGACCCATTGTGTCGGGTATAGGCGGACTAACAGAGAAAGCAAGCATTTTTGTTGATTACCATCTGTGAAACTATGTGATGACCCTCCCCTCTTATGTTCGGGATACCTTAGACGTACTCACGAAAATTCAAGACATCACACTACCCCCTGATGTATGGTTGGTGAGTTGTGATGTCGAGAGCCTTTATACAAGCATTAACCACGAGACGGGTATAAAGGCATCAGAGTACTTTCTTGACACAAATACTGAACAAGACAAAAACAACTTTATTCTGACTCTCCTAAGATTTGTTCTTACCAAAAATTACTTTGTGTACAATGAAACCCACTATCTCCAGGTTAGAGGTACTGCAATGGGGACTACATGTGCCCCCACTTATGCAAACCTCTACCTGGGATGGTGGGAAAAAGAACATGTCTTCACTGATGAGAATGATCTATATACGGAGCATATCATTATATGGCTCCGGTATATAGATGATATTTTGTTAATCTGAGAAGGAGATCGGAACATTCTTGTAGACTTCATCACGAAACTCAATGCTAATGCATTCAATTTGAGGCTAACCTATGAGATTAGCAACAATGAGATCCATTTTTTGGACCTGAAAATTAAACTGGAAGAAGATGGAATGCTATCAACAGATTTGTATCGCAAAACAACCGCGACTAATAGTATCCTACATGCGAAAAGTTCACACTTACCCTCTACAATTAAGGGAGTACCAAAGGGAGAGTTCTTACGGATGAAGAGAAACTGTTCCAATCCTCAAACCTATAAGAACAGATGTAAAGAACTAACCAGCAGATTCAAAACAAGGGGGTACAGTAGAAAGATAATCCAGGAAGCCAAGATACAATCCCATCAAAGAACTAGGGACTCTCTCCTATTTACCAACCTAGGGGCCACACACACAAGAAATCAGGGAATGAATGTGTTAGATTTATTGGAACCTTCAACTCCGAATGGAGATTGATTTTGCAAATCCTACAGAAACACTTGCACATTCTGATGACTGACCCCGACCTTTGTGCAATTCTACCAGACAAAATACAGGCAAGTTGGAGGAGGTCAAGAAGTATCAAAGACACTCTGGTTAAGAGCCATTTTACAACCACCAAGAGAAATCTGTACAACACGGTAGGCTTCTACAAATGCCGCAGTTGTAAAGCATGCGCATATATGGTGGAAACCAAGCTCTTTGAAGACAAGTTCCACAAGAAATGGCATATCAGAGATTACATCAACTGTAAAACCATGGGCGTTATATACCAACTTCAATGCCCGTGTGGGAAAATGTACATAGGCAAGACAATCAGACCGCTGAAGAAAAGAATCCTAGAACACGTGGGATCCATCAGAAATGCTCGTCAAGACCAGACGAAATTTAAGACATTAACTCCAGTCGCGAGACACTTTTTGCACTTTCATGATAGTTCCCCTAAAGATCTGCGAGCTTTTGCCCTGGAGAGAGTCAATTTAGGCATAAGAGGTGGAAACCTAGATCAGGAACTACTCCAAAGGGAAACTAGGTGGATTTTTCTCCTTGATACAATGACACCCAAAGGAATGAATGAGAACAACAGCTACTCACCCTATTTATGATAATGAAAAAGTGGGTATAGGGAGAAAGGGTGAATCTACCTGTACTTTCTACTCACCGATTATTGACATCTCTCAGGAAGTCTGAATCTTTTGAGATATTTCTTTCTTTCTCCATATGAGGTAATAAATAAACACTAAAATTTCTACATTTAGGTAATAATGAGGTAATACTTCTAATATCCCTCAAATGAGTTACTTTCAATATATGAGATGAATGATATGAGTTCCAATCTCCTATGTGAGCTCTCTCCAGTGTCATATTAATCATTCACATGTCGTATTCCCTCCTCTAAGGATATTTTTAGACCCAGGAGTAATAAATAAGAACATAGAATATACATAAAACATAAAAATAAATACTAACTAACTTACCGTAGATATGGGATGACCTTTTTCCTGTTGGTATTTACTAGGAAGATATTTTGAGTGTGGATTTAAACTTACCTGTGTAGGATAATACTTACTACTGTAGGATATTTGATGAGATCCTTTCCTTTTTCAATCAAGATTAATGGAGGTTTTTGGAACATTTAACCACAATAAGGATGCAATATGATTAACATTACTGTACACTTATGAATTAAAATGGGACATTTGAATAAATTAATGAGGTTATATTGGGGATGGAGAACACACTCCAAGATGTCCATCATATTTGATTGAGGGACACTTTTTTTGTGTATATATAGTTTACAATGTAAATATACACCACACATCACAGGAACACAGGATTTATGTATATACATATTTCTTTGTCTGTTTTGCAGGTTTTGTTTAGATTTTTCACTTATTTTTGTCTCTCTGAGGAGAGACTCACTTAGAGTTATTATGGTTTGCAGTGTGTTTTCCAATCACTTTGTACTGCATGTCACCTGATAATATGACACACTAATTACTCATTACATTTTTGGTCACTCTTATTGAATATGGCACATAGGAATATTATAATATTCCATATTACGTATTTTCACTATATAATATATTGTTTATATAACACATAAACACAATTCACTTATTATATAATATTCTTTTCTCTTTCTGTCTGTTTTTATTTATTGGTCACTCTTCCAGATGACATCTTTAGATTTGTCATCTTTATATACCTTTGTTTGCTATTTAGATGAATATGAGACATATATGCAAAATGATATCTATCAATATATTTACAGAAGATCTATTGATTATAAATACACCAATATATAACCAATACAAATGCATATTTATTATTATTGCTACTAATATCAACACTATCCCCACTTTCTGTGTTATATGTTTGATTATTTTTATATTTATTCTTATTCCTATTTTGTAAAAAACCTTTTATTTATTCTTATTACCATTTTTCACACTATTATATATGTGTTATCATTATTTTATATATATTCTCTATTCTTATTATTTATTATTTTTTATTTTTATTTTTATTATTTTTTATATATATATAGATTTTTTACTTTGTATTTTTTATCTCAAATATTTTCCATTTTATTCTCTCTATTTAATTTTTTCTTCCTCTTTGTATTTACTGGTATTTTCATTTATTTATTTTTATTATCTTTATATCCATTTATTTTAATATCAAACAATAAGGTGCAAAGAAATGACTATAGGGGTATTATAATTAATACAGAATATTCCTACACAATAATGTTTCTTTACATACTCTTTGTGTCTCTGTGATACAAGGTAGTCATTATGCAAACTAATGAATGGAACCGTCTATAACTGACGGACGGGATTACTACCCGCTAATCAGGTCAGCCATAGTATAGTAAGCATGCTGACGGATCCATTAATAAGGTTCCAGCCTTGTGATTAAATGATGAGATTCCAGACACGGCAACACTTCAAACTACAACGGCTCTTGGCGCCAACTTAATTTTGAGAAACGATGATTGGATGCGGACCACATAAAAGGATTGCGTTTCCCCCGTCTCGGGTTACCCTGACGAAGCCTTTTGCGAAACGTACGTAGGACGGACCGGCTGGGCGTCCTACATGTCTAACCAAATATTTAACTAATTTATATCTAAATTATGTCTGCCCATTTTTGAAACTAAATCCGTGTATGGTACGGCAAATATGCTGGAAGCTCTAACGCCGTGCATTTCCATACAGTGTGCACAGAATTATCATTCATATCACTAAATTACTATGTATCAAACATGTTGATTTGAATGTATGGGAGAGATAGTGAGATATCTCTCTGACAATTTGTCTGAACCCACATAACGTGTGCTGATACATCTGTATGAATGAGTGAGCTACTTATATATGATATGCATGTGTGATAAAATTATTTGGGAGCGTCTATTGGATACTAAGCCTTGGACAGTTACCCATATTCATTAGCATATGTGTATCACAGATACTGATTAAGGCTCACAGCACTAACATGACACGTGCTTCCTGAACGTTTCTCTCTGCCCAAGCAACTCATACGAACAGTTATATATACTTATATAGATTAAACAGTTATCCGATACGGATTACAAGTGTATACTGCTCCCCCTCTCTATAGGGGTACTATATGTGTGGATATTGCTCTTCCTGTATGAACATACCTCCTTATAGATACGACACTCATGAACCAACGCAGAGAGTGAGAAATCATATGATACTAATTGATATATACATTCATATGTAAACATAATATACCTGACACCAAGAGTGAGAGGTAAAATTATTTATGTATTGAAAATCCTCTACAGTGCACTAAATGTGCTAGTTATATATCTGGTGCTTGGCACTATATATGAAAGACGGATGAAACATTAACAGGACAAAAGCTCTTAGAAAAACTCCTGTTTGTAAATAAAGAGCACACTGACTGCTATGAGGTATTAATACGTCTGACACTATATATGAGAGATAAACATAGCAGACAAGGATTAGATGCTCCTAACATTTTTGAAAAACTCCTATTTTCCTGGTATAAGAGCCCCCCCCCATTATATTGTGGGGTGATTTAATCCTGTTTTGTTTCAGGGTTTCTATTATTCAAAGAGGACACCTGACACTTTATGTGAGAGATGCTCACATGGGGACATCGAGATAAAACTTATTAAATTATCAACACAGATGAGTATATATCAGTGATTCCACGTTCATTCCTTGATAAATTTGAGCAGATATATTCACATTAATGCACTGCTATTAATACGGGAATATATCGTATGGATTACCATTTCCCTGCAACTCTCTTGAAGGAGACTGTTAGCTATTCTTGAGTATCTATTATATTAACAATGTGGGCAGAGAGCCAGAATCTCTTAGATGAGCGAATAGAACAACATTGTAACACATTGATCCATTAGTCTGGGAAAACTAAAAGAGTAACATTTGAGTTACATTTGAAAATATTGTGAGTAAACCCAGAAGCAAATATTTGTATCATATTAAAGATATTATTATAATACTGTCGAGTTAGAATATATTATAAATCAACTATATGAGACAGGTTGGATTGGTAATAGACACATAAAAAGACGCTAAGCCGGAAGTTTTTTACATTTATTCTTTCTATCTTTCTTTCTATCACACATAGTCTTGTCAATTCACATAATACTGTATTCATGTTTTTTAATATTTCGCATTAGTTCATCTGAGAAGACTCGGATGAAATAGTATATGTTTTAAGGTTATAATAAAAGTTATTTTTTACATTTGTGTGCACCGGAAACAGATCCTTTTCTTTTTCTCCTTCTCCTCTTACAGTTATTGAATGATCTGTGGTAGCATCCCCTATCCATGTATTTGTATACTATATAAATTGACATTAGGGGTTCTTTTCTGATAAACAATCAATACTTGCAACTAATAGTAGAATCTACTCAAATTTAGTCTCCTGTGCAACAATATCCCCTTTCCCTTCCCCTTTCAAACACGCCCCCTCTGCAGACTGGCCAAACCCCTAACATGGGCCCCTATCGCTGCATTTCCCGGTGGGCCCTACATGCCCCAGTCCGACACTGGCAGCACATGAAATACCAGTGACAGCCAAGGACAGCCAGGACAGCACCCCAAACACAGCACAGGTACACCACAGTGACTGCAGCAGAACCCCTACAGAGCACACACTAATGCCACCCGACGCCACCACCCACAGAGAGAGACAGAGGTCTGTCTCCCTCACTCCCCGAGTCCGGAGTGAAAATGGCGACGATGTGCGGCTGTTTACATGCAATCCAAAACTCGCAAGATTCCAACAGCGGGATGATGATGTTTTGCCTTGTTCTGGTCTCCGAGTCTGGCGGGAAGTCCGAGTCAGACTCGGACCCGGGCTCGGTGCATGAAGTTCAGGGGGGTTCGGTCTCTCAGAGAACCGAACCCGCTCATCTCTACTTACTACATGTACAGTAAAATTTCTCTTCAAACATGGATTAAGGCAGTGGTGGAACTACCGCCAGTGCAAGCAATGCCTTGCACTGGGGCCCACCGCTGTCAAGGGGTCCAAAGCATAGGCACCGATTCCAGCCACTGCAGCCCCCGCAGTGAGTGAATTGAGATGCGCTAGGGGCTGCAGAAGCACTTCCGTACTTTGCAATGTAAAAACCCCCACTAAGAATGGCCACCGCCAAGGTGGAGACAGACGCCAGAAATCACATTTAACCTCTAGCGCCTGTCTCCCCGGCGGCGCGGCATTTTAAGTTTTTTTATCACAGTGTAATATACGGAAGCACTGCCGCAGCCCCCAGCGTGTCTCAATCCACTGCTGGTGCTGCGGGGGCTAGAATTATACAGCCTGCCCACACACACCCTCCCATACTGGAACAGTGGCCAGGAGACCCCTGGCAACTCACAGGGGTCCCCCCTGGCAATGCGGAGGAAACCCCAGGCAACGCGGAGGAGACCCCTTGCAATGCACAGGAAACCCCTGGCAACATGCAGGAAACCCCTGGCAATGCGCATGAAACCCATAGCAATGTGCTGGAGACCCCTGGCAATGCACATGAAACCCCTGCCAATGTGCATGAAACCCATAGCAACGTGCTAGAGACCCAGGGCAATGCGCATGAAAACTGGCAATGTGCAGGTAAAAATATCTAATCTGGCACTGTGGGGGCATATCTGGCACTATGAGGTCATATCTGTTACCGTGGGGGCACGTGTATCTGGCAATGTGGGGTCATATCTGGCAACATGGGGGAATATGTGTATCTGGCACTGTGGGGGCAAATCTAGCACTGTGGGGGCATGTGTATTTGGCAATGTGGGGGCAAATCTGTAACATGGCAGAATATGTGTATCTGACATTGTGGGGGCATATCTAGCACTGTGGGGCATGTGTATTTGGCAATGTGGGGGCATATCTGGCAACGTGGTGGAATATGTGTTTCTGGCACAGAGGGGGCATATCTAGCAATGTGGGGGCATATCTGGCACTATGAGGTCATATTTGGGACCGTGGGGGCATGTGTATCTGGCAATGTGGGGGTATATCTGGCAACGTGGGGGAATATGTTTATCTGGCAATGTGGGGGCATATCTGGCAACATGAGGGAATATGTGTATCTGGCACTGTGGGAGCAAATCTAGCACTGTGGGGGCATGTGTATTTGGCAATGTGGGGGCATATCTGCAACATGGCAGAATATGTGTATCTGACACAGTGGGGGCATATCTAGCACTGTGGGAACATGTGTATTTGGCAATGTGGGGGCATATCTGCCATTGTGGGGGCATATGTGTATTTGGCACCGTGGGGGCATATCTGGCACTGTGGGGGCATAGGTGTATCCTTGCACTGTGGGGGCATGTGTGATCTGTCACTGCACTATTTGGGTCATATGTGTATTACGCCCCCATTTCCAATGGCCACGCCCCACACAGCACAACTAACAGTTTTTTTCTACTTGCACCACACACACACACACACACATATATATATATATATATATATATATATATATATTTTTTTTTTTTTTTTACTAGAGCATGCAAAGAATCTGTAATTTTGAGTTGGGGGCAGGAGGGTGGACTTGGACGGGATGAGAGGGGGGGCCCAAAGCATTTTGTTGCACCAGGGCCCACCGCTCGCTAGTTACGCCACTGGATTAAGGGTAATACTGTACTGCAAGTAATGCAAGTATCACAGTCTATTTTGAGAGCTGCAGTCATAAGGATTAAGCAGACAACGTATGGGGAAAGTGGAACTGCTGTAGGCAAATCTCGTGCATGCTGTTCATGGAGGAGAGATACCGGAAATATATGGAATAAATCTGTACCATTGCATTTACTAGATGAGGAATTAAAGAATTATGGAACGCCAGGGAAATGACAAATGCTAAACAAAAATAATTACCATTTTCACTTTCAATTTAACTTTTCTTTATTTTATTTGGAATTTAAACCACAAGGCCAAGTCTGGTCTTCCTGTGGAGAGCACATGTACCACTGGCTTGGAGAGGGGTAACACGGTTGCGGTGGGGGTGTGAGGTGGGGGGGGGAGGGGGATGGGGAGGGTGCTGGCTACCAGAGCTGACAGGAAAGAACAATCCTCCATACATCTGTACAGTGCTGGGGGAAGATGATAGCCTCTGTCTGTCAGATATCCAGAAAGAGCTGTGAGTGGCTCTCTACTGTAACTGTGCTAGACTGTCAGAGTAGCTTTTTATATAATAGATAGTTCCACAAGAGTCCAAAGTCCTAGAGACATCTCATTATTTAAACTGTTGATTAAGCTCTTTAGAGTTACAGTACTTAAATTAACCATGAGAGTAATGGGAGTATGTTGCATATGTATCAAAGCTTGGCAATAAATAAAGTACTAAACAATCAGCTTCACTCATTTTTCAAGCACAACTTGTAACCTGGCAGCTAGGAGCAGATTGGTTGGTACATTATCTCTCTGCAAGCTTTTATACATATGCCCTTATATAAGAAAATACTAGGGACAAATGCTGATTCAGGGCATTATGGATCTATGAAATTTATTAGTCCTATGAAGTAATACTTCCGAGTGCAGTAATAGTGGGGATGTAGTTTAAAAGTTGACAATAACAACATTCATAATGCAGAGGGGTCAGAGGAGCATGTTCTGAGCTCTGATTGGAGGAGCCAATCAAATGCTCCTCTGACCTGAGGAGATGATCAGCAGCAGAAGCAGCCTCATTGGACTCCTCACTCCCCAGCCCGACACACAGCATCCACTGCAGTTTCTTCCACACCGACACCCTGCAGGCATAGGTGCTCGCCCAGGCAGTAAGCAGGTGGTGGGAGGAGCAGGAAGTGGGCTGCAGTGAGAGACATATAACCTAATACAACCAGATGTTGTAACCAGCTGCCTGAACTAAGCCTATAGCAAAAAGTCATTGTTGGGAAGCAGAGCCTGTATTGAAGCGGAGGTGGTTCCTAAGTGTAGTGCCACCACTCCCATATTTATCATAACTTGCATGTGTAGCCTAGGCTGTGCAGTCCTGAACATTTGCAGGGGACCAGTCCAGTCAGCTTCAGAGGTTGTCAGTCAGAATAATAGCCAATCAGAGGAGGAGATGGCGAGGCATGTAGCTTCAGTAGAAGTATTACAGCAAGCAGTGCCTGTGTGGGGAGTTATGTTTGAGTATGTTGCAGGCAGAGTGACATCTGACAGGTAATTCAGCCCTTCACCTATCCACCCTATTTTAACAGCTTTAGTAAGCTGGGGATATACAGTATGTTATAGCTGACAAACCATAGGTTAGATCATGGGCGTACGTTTATACAAGGTGCCCGGATGCAAAATAGAAGGTGGTGGCCCCCTCCAGTGGCTCCAGCTTGCACATGTGCTGACGTCCTGGCGACTCGCCAATGGCATATCTGTGAGAATAAAGATTCCTTATTGCAGCCAACTGTGTGATAAGGAATATTTATTTTCAGGCGCTGGCTGCAAATAATAATAAAAAAAAGACATCATGGTTTTATTTCTATCAAAGCTCGGAGAGATATAAAATTAAATTACCAGCAAATCAGCTTCTGCCTTACATTTTACAGGCTGTGGGGGTAATTCCAAGTTGATCGCAGCAGGAAAATTTTTAGCAGTTGGGCAAAACCATGTGTACTGCAGGGGGGGCAGATATAACATGTGCAGAGAGAGTTAGATTTGGGTGGGTTATTTTGTTTCTGTGCAGGGTAAATACTGGCTGCTTTATTTTTACACTGCAATTTAGATTGCAGATTGAACACACCACACCCAAATCTAACTCTCTCTGCACATGTTATATCTGCCCCCCCTGCAGTGCACATGGTTTTGCCCAACTGCTAAAAAATTTCCTGCTGCGATCAACTTGGAATTACCCCCTGTGTTTGAAAAGTTACAGGAGCAGATTGGTTGGTACATTTTATTTGGTACATTTTATTTTCACAATTTTATCTCTCTTCAAGATTTGATAAACCCCCCTAAAAGCTGTGTTGTAATAATTAGTGCATTTCCCTAAAACGACTTTGGCTCTCCGTTCTATCATCATATAAGACACAACAGTAGAGCTGTAGCTTCTATATACACACTTTGATCTGTTATCTCTAACATGTTTATGAGTCAGCAGTGACTGTAGCAAATCTCTATTAAATGAGTTGAGAGAGATATGTCTTGGTTTAGCAGCCCCCTCAGTCTTTCTTTCTTGGTGCCCCTCTGACAACTGGAGGCCAGTGGTCAGTGCCTCCTATGTCTCTGGGTTTGCACCACTGGATTAGATTTAGAGTCATATTTTACAGGTCACTCCAGTCCCATCCACACCTAGCTAGTGACCAGGTTGAATATAAGGAGCACATATACCAGGGCCGACACGCCTGCAGACCGACGAGCCTGTGCATTGCGGTACATACGCATGCGCAGCTCAGACCTGATCGCAGGCTGTACAAAACCGCAGCCTAGTGATCATGTCTGAATTAGGCCCACTCTCCACAATACAGAGTCCCCTCTCCAAAGAGACACAGATATTTCCACAAAATGAGTAGAACAATAGGATTTTAATTACCTATCGGTAAATCATTTTCTCGTAGTCTGTAGAGGATACTGGGGTTCCATTTAGTCCTATGGGTTATAGACGGGTCCACTAGAAGCCATAGGCACTTTAAGAATTTGATAGTGTGGGCTGGCTCCTCCCTTTATGCCCCTCCTAGCAGACTCAGTCTAGGAAACTGTGCCCGAGGAGACGTACATACTTTGAGAGAAGGATAGGTAAAGATAGTGGTGAGATTTCGAACCAGCACACACAAAACAGAGGAAAGTTATGCTAACCCAGCTTTAAACAGGAACAGCAACAGCTGAACCAACAATACTTAACCAATTAACAATGCAGCAAGAACGAAGCATTGGGCGGGCACCCAGTATCCTCTATGGACTACGAGAAAAGGATTTACCAGTAGGTAATTAAAATCCTATTTTCTCTTACATCCTAGAGGATACTAGGGTTCCATTTAGTACCATGGGGATGTACCAAAGCTCCCAAACTGGGTGGGAAAGTGCTGAGGTTCCTGCAGAACTGATTGAACAAACTGAAGGTCCTCAGAGGCCAAAGTATCAAACTTGTAGAACTTAGCAAACGTGTTTGAACCAGACCAAGTAGCCACTCGGCAGAGATGTAAACCGAGACACCCCGGGCAGCCACCCAGGAAGAACCCACCGACCTAGTAGAGTGGGCCTGTACAGATTTTGGAACTGGAAAACCTGCCGTGGAATAAGCATGCTGGATAGTGAGCCTGACACCCAATTTTATTGGGATCATATAGAACTAACAGCGAGTCAGATTTCCTGTGTAAAGCTGTCCTCTTCACGTATACCTTCAAAGCCCTCACAACATCCAAAGACTTTGAAGTAGCGGATGATAACCGGAACCACAATAGGTTGGTTGATGTAATACGCAGGCTTCACTTCCGGAAGAAATTGCAGACGAGTTCTTAGTTCAGCTCTGTCCTCATGGAAAATTAAATAGGGGCTCTTTTGAGACAAAGCCCCCAGCTCCGACACATGTCTTGTTGAAGCCAAGGCCAACAGTGTGACGGTCTTCCACGTAAGATATTTTACATCCACCTCCTGTAATGGTTCAAACCAGTCCGATTGGAGGAACTGCAGCAACAAACTGAGATCCAAAGGTGCCGTGGGAGGCACAAAGGGAGGTTGGATGCGCAGTACACCTTTCAAAAACATCTGGACCTCAGGGAGAGAAGCCAAATGGACAAGGCCGAAATCTGGACTTTTATGGAGCCCAGACATAGGCCCACATCCACACCTGCCTGCAGAAAAAGCAGAAAACGTCCCAGGTGAAGTTCCACTGCAGAATAAGTTCTGCTCTCACACCAAGAGACGTATTTCTTCCAAATACGGTGGTAATGTTTAGACATTACCGCCCTCCTGGCTTGGATCATAGTTGGGATAACTTTGTTGGGGATCCCTCTTCGGGCTAGAATCAGCCGTAAAACGTAGCCGCGGTAAGTCCTGATATACGAATGGGCCCTGTTGCAGAAGATCATCACGAAGAGGTAGAGGCCACGGATCTTCGAGGAGCATCTCCAGAAGGTCCGCGTACCAGGCCCTTTTTGAGTATTGCTTGAACCTTTTCCCTTTTTAATCTTTTGAGAATTCTTGGGATCAGAGGAAGTGGAGGAAACACGTACACCATCTGATAGACCAATGGAGTCGTCAGAGCATCTACCGCAACTGCCTGTGGGTCTCTCAACCTGGAACAATACCGCTTGAGCTTCTTGTTGAGATGAGAGACCATCTTGTCGATTTGTGGATATTCCCAGCGGCATGTCAAGCACCTTAACACTTTTTGATGAAGGTTCCACTCCCCCGGGTGCAGGTCGTGTCTGCTGAGGAAGTCTTCTTCCCAGTTGTCTACTCCCGAAATTAAGGCCACTGACAATGACACAGCATTTTTTTATGCCCAGAGGAGAATTCTTGGCACCTCTGACATTGCTGCTCTGCTTTTCGTTCCGCCCTGTCGGTTTATGTACGTTACTGCCGTCACATTGTCCGACTGGACCTGAATGGCCCGATTGTGAAGAAGATAAGAGACCTGCTGAAGGGCATTGTATATGGCCCTGAGTTCAAGAATGTTGATTGGAAGGATGACTTCCTGGCTTGACCATCTTCCTTGAAACTGCACCCCCTTGAGGACTGCTCCCCAACCTCTGAGGCTTGTGTCCATGGTTAACAGGACCCAGTCCTGAATTCCAAACCTCCGACCCTCGACGAGGTGAGAGATCTGTAGCCACCACAGAAGGGAGATCCTGGCTTTTGGTGACAGACGGATCCTCTGCTGCATGTGAAGATGCGATCCGGACCATTTGTCCAACAGATCGAGCTGGAAGGGTCTTGCATGAAGCCTTCTGTATTGAAGTGCATCGTAAGAGGCCACCATTTTCCCCAGAAGGCGAATGCATAGATGCACCAATATCTGAGTTGGCTTCAGGACATCCCGAATCATCGACTGGATTACCAATGCCTTTTCCAATGGAAGGAACACTTTCTGCGAGTCCGTATCCAGTATCTTTCCCAGGAATGGGAGTCTCTCTGTTGGCTCTAGGTGAAATTTTGTAAGGTTCAGAATCCACCCGTGATACTGGAGAAGTTTGGTTGAGAGACCAATGCTGTCCAGCAACCTCTCCCTGGACAGCGCCTTTATCAGAAGATCATCCAGGTACAGAATTATGTTCACTCCCTACTTGCGGAGTATAAACATCATCTCTTCCACCACTTTGGTGAACACCCTCGGTGCCATGGAGAGACCAAATGGCAGGGCCTGGAACTGGTAGTGACAGTCCTGCAGTGCAAACCATAGATAAGCCTGATGAGGTGGCCAGATCGGAATGTGAAGGTATGCATCCTTGATATCCAGAGACACTAGGAAATCCCATTCCTCCAGACCTGAGATTACCACTCTCACAGACTCCATCTTGAACTTGAACACTCTTAAGAACGGGTTCAAGGACTTGCATTTCAGAATTGGTCATACTGAACCGCCCGGTTTCAGTACTACAAACAAGTTGGAATAGTACCCCTTGCTGGGCAGATGAGGTGGAACTGGAACAATGACTTGAGTCTGTAACAGTTTTTGGATGGCCTGCTGTAAAGTTATACTTGCCTCTTGTGAAGCTGGTAAGCCTAATTTGAAGAATCTGTGAGGTGGGAGCTCTTGGAACTCCAGTCTCTAGCCCTGGAAAATATCTATGACCCAGGGATCCCGGGACGAACTTGACCAGATGTGACTGAAGAATTTTAGTCGGGCTCCCACCTGACAGTTCTCCAGGCATCGCGGTCCATCGTCATGCTGAAGGCTTTGAGGAAGCAGAGCCTGAGCTCTGTTACTGAGCACCTACTGTTGCTGATTTGCGTGGTTTACCTCTTGCACCTCTGGAGGCCATAGAAGCACCTCTGGATATTCCCTTAAACTTCGCTGTCCAAAAGGACTGTAAATTTGAAGCTGAATAAGCTTTCCTGGCTGGGGGAGCTGTGGAAGTAAGATACGTAGACTTACCCACAGTAGCTTTGGAGATCCATTTGTCTAGTTTGTCTCCAAACAAGGCCTCTCCTGTGAATGATAGGCCTTCCATGCCTTCCACGCCTTTCCTGGAATCTGCATCAGCAGTCCACTGGCGTAGCCACAAACCTCTGCGTGCTGACACTGTCATAACGGTGGTGCGTACATTAAGCAAATCAATCTCTTTTATGGTCTCCACCATAAAGTTCGCAGAGTCCTGTATATGCTGCAGGAGTAAAATAACATCCCCCCTAGACAAGGAATCTAACGCTTCAATTAGGTTACCTGACCATTTAGCAATGGCTTTTGTGATCCACACACATGCAATAGTGGGTCTCTGGGCCACCCCAGCAGCTGTGCACAATGATTTGAGTGTAGTCTCAATTTTACGATCAGCCATATCTTTCAGGGAGGCTGCACCAGGGACAGGCAATACAATTTTTTGTGACAACCTAGAGACTTCTTATCAGGATTAACCCATGGTTCTTCAAACAGGGTATTCAATTCCTTTGATGCAGGAAAAGTGACTGAGGACTTCTTTTTTTACATTAAAATAAGATTCCTCACACTCCTCTAACACCTTATCAGGAATTTGCAGAACATCTCTGATAGCATCTAAAAGAGCCTCTATTTCCTCTGACAGAGTAGCATCCCCCCTCCAAATCCACCTCACCCTCCTCCATGTCTGACCTGTCAGCGTCAGAGTCAGACTGCAGGATATGGGCCAGAGATCGTTTTTGCAGACAAATGGGAGGGGATTGAGACAAAGGACTGCAATCTCCTCCTAACATCTTATTCTCTCACCTACAGGTAATCAAAATAATTACTACAACTCTCAGCAGTTGCACAGTGATCTAGGATACTATACTCTACAGTGTCTGTTTGCTTAGGTAATCAAAATAATTACTACAACTCTCAGCAGTTGCACAGTGATCTAGGATACTATACTCTACAGTGTCTGTTTGCTTAGGTAATCTGGAGTTATTGTTTTGTGCAGAATTTAGCCTGTTTCATTGTTAGATATTTGGGGAATTTGGGATGTCCTCCTCCCTTATCATTATTTGTTTGTTTTAGCTTTAATGCCCACCAGTGGGTGTTGGGCAATGGGTGGGGTTTTAATCAGTGAACCTATACCTTACACATGTTAATGTTAGTTCATATTAGAGTATACTTGGCTGATTAAGCCTGGCTGATTGATCCAGGGTGTAGGACTCTAAGGGAGGAGGCTCAAAGGGAGCAGATATATAATTTTAATATCAAAGCCTGGACTTAGCCTGGACTTCAACTGGATGAAAAACTGAAAGAAAACATCAAACAGCAACCGATGAACTACTTATCAATATCAACTGCATATGCAAATTTATCACCCTCCAACTTTCACTCTGTGAACACTATGCAACCCATTTGCAGAAAAGAACATATGTAAGATCTGGTTTCCATCCATAATCAGGATCACAAAGATCTTCTTTGGGACAATTGTGAGTTCATCTTCTCATCTACAAACACTTAAAATATCTAACAGAATTACCATTGCTTCTTAACCCTCTCACAATCCTTTCATTTCTTACAGCCCAAATACATTTCTGCACCCACTTTATCTACGCTTTTGACTCATTTCATACTAAATCTACACCCATTGAGCCTACACTGCTTTTCTCACCTGCATTTCTGCAATTCTTCTGCTCTGATTCCCTTACAGTCTCCTCTCCTACTTCCACTTTCCCTCAACCTATTTACCTACTTAACACTATGTCAAGGCTTTCTTATACTCCCCACATCACTCAGTGTCTACCTAATAATGTATCTTTATCCTTCCACCCTAGTCTCCTACACCTCCTCTTCTGTCTCCCCTCCATCCCTCTGTTTCCTTCCCCCTCCTTTCCTGTTACCCCACTTTCAATTACCTCTGCCCCATGGTCCTGCTACCCAACAACTCAGCCCTGCTCCCTTTCTCCATTCCCTGTCACCTCCCCATACCCCCATCCACATCACACTGACCTCGCTCCCTGCCCACCTACTGCAGTTTCCCCTCCTAGCTCTGGCACCCGCACCATTACCACTCTCCCATCATCCATGCCCTCAAAGTTAATCTCACCTCATCGCTACAGCAACCCTGATAATCTCATTCACATCTCTCCCACAAACTCATACCCCCTATCCTGTGCCCTCTGGAATGCCAGATCTGTTTGTAACAAACTGGTCCCCACTCATGACCTTTTCATTTCCAACTCCCTACACCTACTAGCCATTACTGAAACTTGGATTACGCCCTCTGACACTACTTCTCCTGCTGCTCTCTCTGCTGGGGGCCTCACATTCACACACACACCCCGACCTGGGGGTCGCCATGGGGGTGGTGTTGGGGTCCTTTTACCTTCTAGTTACTCCTACCAACTCATACCACCAGAACCATCCCTTACATTCTCTACATTTGAGGTCCATGCCATACGCCTCTTACAACCAGTCCATCTTAGAGTAGCTGTCATTTACCGCCCCCCTGGCACTGCTTCCAATTCATCGACAACTTTGCTTCCTGGCTTCCTCACTTCCTCTCTTCTGACATTCCCTCCATTATCCTAGGCGATTTCAACATCCCTATTGACATCCCCACACAATCCCCTGCCTCTAAACTCCTTAACCTCACCTCTTCACTTAGTCTCTCCCAATGGACCTCCTCACCCTCCCATGTGAATGGGAGCTCACTGGATCTGGTCTTCACTCACCGCTGTGATATTTCTGATTTTTCCAACTCCCCATTTCCCCTCTCTGACCACGACCTGCTCTCCTTTAACCTATCTCTCTCGACTTCCCCATCTCTACCTCCTAAGGCTACCATCACTAAGCGTAACTTTGAAGCTATTGACACCCCATTCCTTTCCTCCCTGTTTGATTCACTTCTCTCTCCTATTCTCTCTCTCTCTCTCATGCCCTGAACAAGCCACTTCCACATACAATGCATCCCTTACTTCTGCTCTTGACTCTGTTGCTCCACCAACCACTATTCACTCTCGCAAATTAACACCTCAACCCTGGCACACCAAATGCACCAGATATCTGCAAAAAAGCTCACGTACTGCTGAGCGACACTGGAGGAAATCACGCTCTAAGGCAGACTTCCTCCATTTCAAACTTATGCTCTCATCCTTCAGTGCTGCCCTTTCTCTTGCTAAACAGTCATACTTCAAGAACCTCATCTCCTCCCAGTCTTCCAACCCCCGGCGCCTCTTTGCCACTCTCAACTCACTCCTCTGCCCACCTCCACCTCGTCTCCCTTCCTCACTCTCTGCTCTTGACTTTGCCACTTACTTCACATCCAAAATTGACTCCATACGTCAGGACATCACATCACACCAGACCATCAGTAACCAGCTTTCTCCCATCCCTTACCAACCCTCCCCATCCCTCGCACCTACTCTGACATCTTTCTCCCATGCATCTGGAAAGGAAGTCATGGCCCTCATTCGTTCCTGTCCCCTCACCACCTCCCCACTTGACCCTATCCCCTCCCGCCTCCTCCGCTTCCTCTCTCCTTCTGCTTGTTCCCATCTTTCCCACCTTCTCAATCTGTCCCTCTCATCAGGCACTGTCCCCTCTGCCTTCAAGCATGCACTCATCTCTCCTATTCTTAAAAAACCTACACTTGATCCAAACACTGTCTCCAACTACCGACCCATCTCTCTCCTCCCTTTTGCCTCCAAACTCCTTGAGCGTATTGTCTACCACCGCCTTACTTCCTTTCTTTCCTCACACTCACTGCTTGACCCATTCCAGTCTGGCTTCCGTCCTCTCCACTCCACTGAAACTGCCCTTACAAAAGTATGCAATGACCTCCATGCTGCTAAATCTAAGGGACACTACTCTATACTTATTCTACTTGATCTCTCTGCTGCTTTTGACACTGTGGACCATCCTCTCCTACTGCAAATTCTTCACTCCATTGGTCTGCGTGACACTGCCCTCTCTTGGCTGTCCTCCTACCTTTCTGACCGTTCTTTCTCTGTCTCCTCTCATGACTCCACCTCCCCCTCACTTCCACTAACTGTAGGGGTACCCCAAGGTTCTGTCCTTGGTCCTCTTCTCTCCTCTCTCTATACGTCCTCACTAGGTAAGCTCATTAGTTCTTTTGGTTTCCAATATCATCTCTATGCTGATGACACCCAAATCTATCTTTCCTCTCCAGACCTCTCCCCTGCTCTCCTCACTCGTATCTCCAACTGTCTCTCTGCTACCTCTTCCTGGATGTCCCAGTGCTTTCTTAAACTTAACATGTCTAAGACAGAGCTGATCATCTTTCCTCCCTCCCGCATAACCTCACCTCCTACAATCTCATTATCTATTGATGGCACTACTATCTCCTCTAGCCCCCAAGTGCGCTGTCTTGGAGTAATCCTTGACTCCTCCCTCTCCTTCAAACCACACATTCAGCACCTCTCACAAACCTGCCATTTTCATCTAAAAAATATTTCCAGGATCAGACCCTTTCTGACCCAGGATGCTACTAAGACTCTTATCCACTCTGGTCATCTCCAGACTGGACTACTGTAATCTGCTCCTGAATGGCATTCCTGACAAATACCTCTCTCCACTCCAATCTATCCTCAATGCTGCTGCCTGGCTCATCTTCCTCACCAAACGCACTACGTCCTCCTCTCCTCTCTTGCTAGACCTTCACTGGCTCCCCTTCCCTTTCAGAATCCATTTCAAGCTTCTCACACTCGCTTACAAAGCCCTCACCCACTCCTCTCCCATCTACATCTCTGACCTTATCTCCCTTTACACTCCCACCCATCCTCTTCGCTCTGCTAATGCACGCCGACTCTCCTACCTACGGATTACTTCCTCCCACTCCTACCTCCAAGATTTTTCATGTGCTGCACCACTTCTTTGGAATTCACTACCTCTCCCCCTCAGACTCTCCACCTCTCTACAAAACTTCAAATGATCTCTCAAGACCCACTTCTTCACCAAACCCACCCGAATCTCATCCTAACCCTCTGTTCTACGCTCTCTATGTACCCCATCTGTGTCACCCCTGTCTGTCTACCCCTCCCCTTTAGAATGTAAGCTCTCACGAGCAGGGCCCTCTTCCCTCATGTGCTTATCCTTTCTTACTTTAATAATCTTCAACTGCACCACATCCAGCAGTCTTCTGCCACCTGATACTTATTCCAGTGTCATCTGCTGATGTAACTATGTTTATTTACCCTGTACTTGTCCTATACTGTCATCAATTGTAAGTTGCTGTTTTCCTGTTTGATTATTTGTTTATGTATTCTGTAATTGGGCGCTGCGGAACCCTTGTTGCGCCATATAAATAAAGGATAATATTAATAATAAAAGATGCTGGTTTGGGGACTGAGTCTCTATTCATAAACTCATCCACAGTCTGTCTTAAGTATTGCATCTCTTTCTCATTGCGGGATAGCTATGTATAAATATTTGAGATAATTCCCTTAATGGAATTTACCCACTCCGGTTCAGCCCCGCTTTTCTGGGAAGGTGCACTGCCCTGAGTACCCAATAGTGTTTCCCCCGGGTGAAGATGAACACTCCGCTGTACAAGAAACACACTCTTTGCCTGATATAATGTAAATGTGACAGCACACACACAGGAAAAGGTTAAGCACAATTAACCCACAAAGAGCCCTTCAGGGAGACACAGAGTTATTTGAAGCCAGCCCCCACCGCACCCTTATCGCTAATGCTAGGTTTAGCTGGGTTGCAGATAAGTACCCTGATAGGGGACGTAGTACACTAATAATCGCTCCCCCCCTGCTATGACCCCCTGGTACTGCTAGGGTAATCTGGAGTCTCTCAGGAGGAGCTGAGCGTCCCTGTCAGTCAGCGTCTGTGTCCACTGCAGAGGGTAAATGGCGCTGGTGAGCCGCTGGATCCGCTCATAGTGAAGGCCCCGTCCCTTCAATTGCGCATTGACTTCCCACTTTTTTATACTGGCTGAGGTAATATAGTGCTTAAAATAGAGAGAAAACCATTTTAAGGCTGTTTTTCCAGTGTGGGTACTGTGTACAGTGTACTGAGACACACCTGTGTATTGTGTCTGGAGATGCATTCTGCTCCGGTTAGAAGCTGTGCGTCTCCGTACCCTCATGCCGCCATAATGGCCGGCGACCCGCTAGTCAGGACGCCGGCTTAGTACTCACCACTCTTCATTCTTCTGGCTCTGTTAGGGGTGGCGGCGTGCTGCGGGAATGTACGCTCGCCGTGGTGGGGCTTGCAAATAGTTCCCTCAGGAGCTCAGTGTCCTGTCAGCGGGGAACGGGACCATTAACCCTTCAAGAGGTTGGGCCCCCCTTCCTAAGTCCTACGAAGCAGGCAGGCTGGTGCCAACCAGCCCTTCCTGAAAATAACAAACATATGAAATAAATGCAGAAAACTCTTCAGGAGCTTCAATAAGCGTGACCAGCTCCTCCGTGCATATTTTCTAAACTGAGTCTGGTAGGAGGGGCATAGAGGGAGGAGCCAGCCCACACTATCAAATTCTTAAAGTGCCCATGGCTCCTAGTGGACCCGTCTATACCCCATGGTACCAAATGGAACCCCAGTATCCTCTAGGACGTAAGAGAAATTTAGATACTGTACAGGAGTCACCCAGTACCATAGAACCACTAACTTAAAGGAATAACCATAAACTGAGAAGAGATTGAATTTGGATTAAAATAATGTTTTATATTTTCTACAGCTTGTAGCAAAATTATTTTTAACACTTCACCTTATGGTTGTGTCCTGTCCTGTCATATTCTATAACAACTGCTTCATCAAGATCCACTTGACTCAAATGTTCAGGGATTTTACTCTTTAATTCCAAACACATTGCTCTCTGCCTCTTTCTGAATCTGCCCATTAATTATCATCCCTTGATTCTTGACACTATACAACAATGGTTTAATTTTGCCAATCCTATGCTTGTAATAGCTGCCAATTTCAATCTGTTGAATAGTGGAGTTGCAAATATTGGGCCTGATTCATATCTGTAAGTAAAGCAAAAAAAGCAATCAACCAGGCAAAACCATGTTGCACTGCAGGTAGGGCAGATGTAACATGTGCAGAGAGATTTAGATTTGGATGTGGTGTGTTCAAACTGAAATCTAAATTGCAGTGTAAAAAAACAGACAGTATTTACCCTGCACAGATAAAATACAAATGTATTTGTTCCCCTTGCATGGCAACATGGTTTGTTCCAGACACAAAATTACTTCCTTTTTTGTACTTTAATTACAAACATAAATTAGGCCCTTTGTCTCTTATTTGTGTTCTTTTTGTACACATTAATTTAAATAATATCACAGAATTTAGCAGAAATATTAAGCTACATTTTTAAAGTCATGTTTCTGAAGATTTATTTTTCATTGTTCAACTAGCTAAATATTCTGGAACGCCCCATTTGAATCCAAAGGAGAAATTATTTTGGAAACCTTTATTCCATGCCTATGCCTAATTTCTGTTTAACCTTAATGAATGTAGCTAAAGTCAGTGTAAGTGGCTGATGTGTCTAATTATTCCTTAATTCCTTCCCCATATGCCTGGAACTTGATGATTAAGTATGAATCCATTATATTCTGTCCTGAAGACGGCCTCTTAAGTGCATAAGAACAATTTAGCAAAACAGCATTTGCTTCCGAATCTAAAGACTCATCTATCTGAACTTGAATTTAATTTAATTTATAACAGCTATGGTTGGAGAGGGTTCTCTGATTTTTAAGCACTTTATGAAGATTGGTATTCTTTGCCTAATCTGTCTCTCTCTCTCTCTCTCTCTCTCTATATATATATATATAATATATATACACAGCATGTCACACTGGACTGGCACTCTGTGAACCAGCAGCTCCGGTACCCTCTGTATCCAAATAAACATCACTGTAGTCTATACAAACACACAGCAGCACTCGGAGTCTTAAATTCAACTTAGTGTATTCACAGCAAAATTCAATGTCTCGGATCTGGATGGCCATTTTGTTCACCTTGACAAAGAGGGGCCATCCAGCCCCGAAACGTTGGATTTTGATATGAATACACTAAATTAAATTTAAGACTCTGAGTGCCGCTGTGTGTTTGTTTGGAGTGATATATATATATATACATATATATATATATATATATATATATACAGGTTGAGTATCCCTTATCAAAAATGCTTGGGACCAGAGGAATTTTTGGATATCGGATTTTTCCGTATTTTGGAATAATTGCATGCCATAATGAGATATTATGGTGATGGGACCTAAGTCTAAGCACATAATGCATTTATGTTACATATACACCTTATACACACAGCCTGAAGGTAATTTTAGCCAATATTTTTTATAACTTTGTGCATTAAACAAAGTGTGTGTACATTCACACAATTCATTTATGTTTCATATACACCTTATGCACACAGCCTGAAGGGCATGTAATACAATATTTTTAATAACTTTGAGTATTAAACAAAGTTTGTGTACATTGAGCCATCAAAAAACAAAGGTTTCACTATCTCAGTCTCACTCAAAAAAGTCCGTATTTTGGAATATTCCGTATTTCGGAATATTTGGATATGGGATACTCAACCTGTATATATATATATATATATATAAGTGATGAGCGGGTTCGGTTCCTCGGAATCCGAATCCCCCCGAACTTCACCCATTTTACACGGTTCGGAGGCAGACTCGGATCCTCCCGCCATTTTCACTCATGCATTGGAGATGATAGGGAGAGGACGTGCAGCGTTCTCTCAGTTGTGTTCAGTGTGCTGCAAATATCTGTGCTCAGTGTGCTGCAAATATCTGTGCTCAGTGTTCTTGCAAATATCTGTGCTCAGTGTGCTGCAAATATCTATGTTCTCTGCCTGAAAAACGCTCCATATCTGTGCTGCATTGTAGTATATAGTAGGAGGACAGTGCAGAATTTTGCTGACCAGTGACCACCAGTATTATATCAGTACGGTACAGTAGTCCACTGCTCTACCTACCTCTGTGTCGTCAAGTATACTATCCATCCATACCTGTGGTGCATTTTAGTTGTGCGCAGTATATATAGTAGAAGGACAGTGCATAATTTTGCTGACCACCAGTATATAATATATAGCAGTACGATACAGTAGTCCACTGCTCTACCTACCTCTGTGTTGTCAAGTATACTATCCATCCATACCTGTGGTGCATTTAAGTTGTGCGCAGTATATATAGTAGGAGGACAGTGCATAATTGTGCTGACCACCAGTAAATAATATATAGCAGTATGGTACAGTAGTCCACTGCTCTACCTACCTCTGTGTCGTCAAGTATACTATCCATCCATACCTGTGGTGCATTTAAGTTGTGCGCAGTATATATAGTAGGAGGACAGTGCATAATTGTGCTGACCACCAGTATATAATATATAGCAGTACGGTACAGTAGTCCACTGCTCTACCTACCTCTGTGTCGTCAAGTATACTATCCATCCATACCTGTGGTGCATTTAAGTTGTGCGCAGTATATATAGTAGGAGGACAGTGCATAATTGTGCTGACCACCAGTATATAATATATAGCAGTACGGTACAGTAGTCCACTGCTCTACCTACCTCTGTGTCATCAAGTATACTATCCATCCATACCTTTGGTGCATTTAAGTTGTGCGCAGTATATATAGTAGGAGGACAGTGCATAATTGTGCTGACCACCAGTATATAATATATAGCAGTATGGTACAGTAGTCCACTGCTCTACCTACCTCTGTGTCGTCAAGTATATGATCCATCCATACCTGTGGTGCATTTAAGTTGTGCGCAGTATATATAGTAGGAGGACAGTGCATAATTTTGCAGACCACCAGTATATAATATATAGCAGTACGGTACAGTAGGCCATTGCTATTGATATATTACTGGCATATAATTCCACACATTAAAAAATGGAGAACAAAAATGTGGAGGGTAAAATAGGGAAAGATCAAGATCCACTTCCACCTCGTGCTGAAGCTGCTGCCACTAGTCATGGCCGAGACGATGAAATGCCATCAACGTCGTCTGCCAAGGCCGATGCTCAATGTCATAGTAGAGAGTATGTAAAATCCAAAAAACAAAAGTTCAGTAAAATGACCCAAAAATCAAAATTAAAAGCGTCTGATGAGAAGCGTAAACTTGCCAATATGCCATTTACGACACGGAGTGGCAAGGAACGGCTGAGGCCCTGGCCTATGTTCATGGCTAGTGGTTCAGATTCACATGAGGATTTAAGCACTCATCCTCTAGCTAGAAAACTGCAGTGCCACTCCTAGATGGGCCAGGTGTTTGTGTCGGCCACTTGGGTCGCTTAGCTTAGTCACACAGCTACCTCATTGCACCTCTTTTTTTGTTTGCATCATGTGCTGTCTGGGGACTATTTTTTAAATCTGGCATCCTGTCTGACACTGCAGTGCCACTCCTAGATGGGCCAGGTGTTTGTGTCGGCTACTTGGGTCACTTAGCTTAGCCATCCAGCGACCTTGGTGCACCTCTTTTTTTCTTTGCATCATGTGCTGTTTGGGGACTATTTTTTGAAGTGCCATCCTGTCTGACACTGCAGTGCCACTCCTAGATGGGCCAGGTGTTTGTGTCGGCCACTTGGGTCGCTTAGATTAGCCATCCAGCGACCTTGGTGCACCTCTTTTTTTCTTTGCATCATGTGCTGTTTGGGGACTATTTTTTGAAGTGCCATCCTGTCTGACACTGCAGTGCCACTCCTAGATGGGCCAGGTGTTTGTGTCGGCCACTTGGGTCGCATAGCTTAGCCATCCAGCGACCTTGGTGCACCTCTTTTTTTCTTTGCATCATATACTGTTTGGGGACTATTTTTTAAATCTGCCATCCTGTCTGACACTGCAGTGCCACTCCTAGATGGGCAAGATGTTTGTGTTGGCCACTTGGGTCGCTTATATTAGCCATCCAGTTACCTTGGTGCACCTCTTTTTTTCTTTGCATCATGTGCTGTTTGGGGACTATTTTTTGAAGTGCCATCCTGTCTGACACTGCAGTGCCACTCCTAGATGGGCCAGGTGTTTGTGTCGGCCACTTGGGTCGCTTAGCTTAGTCACACAGCTACCTCCTTTCACCTCTTTTTTTCTTTGCATCATGTGCTGTTTGGGGACTATTTTTTAAATCTGCCATCCTGTCTGACACTGTAGTGCCACTCCTAGATGGGCCAGATGTTTGTGTCGGCCACTTGGGTCGCATAGCTTAGCCATCCAGCGACCTTGGTGCACCTCTTTTTTTTTTCTTTGCATCATGTGCTGTTTGGGGACTATTTTTTAAATCTGCCATCCTGTCTGACACTGCAGTGCCACTCCTAGATGGGCCAGGTGTTTGTGTCGGCCCTTGGGTCGCTTAGCTTAGTCATCCAGCGACCTCGGTGCAAATTTTAGGACTACAAATAGTATTGTGAGGTGTGAGGTGTTCAGAATAGACTGAAAATGAGTGGAAATTATGGTTATTGAGGTTAATAATACTATGGGATCAAAATAACCCCCAAATTCTATGATTTAAGCTGTTTTTGAGGGCTTTTGTAAAAAAACACCCGAATCCAAAACACACCCGAATCCGACAAAATATTTTCAGGGAGGATTTGACAAAATGTGTCCAAATCCAAAACACGGCCGCAGAACCGAATCCAAAACCAAAACACAAAACCCGAAAAATGTCCGGTGCACATCACTAATATATACACACACACACAAATATAAAACCCCAGCATACATAGTCTACATAGGGGTGCATGAGTCTACATAGGGTTGCATAACTATGACCACTAGCTTTCTCATGCACCCCTATGTAGACTCAATTATCTTGAACCTGTCTCAGCTGTTTCTTAGTAATATATTAGCCAGTGTCAGGTGACTAGTGTACCTTTAAAAGCCATAAGGTGTGTGTCAGGTGCACATTAATCCTAGCAGGCATATGAAGTGTGAGACAGGTGTCAAGTTTTAAGACTCTGTAATAGTGTAGGACCTGCGTGAAGGTGGGGTACCTTGGTGATCAGTTTGCAGGCTTCTGTGCATTGGCCAATTCACTAACTAAACCCCTATCATTTATTTATTGATGTGTTGAGGATAAGTGAGCTTGCTATGGTGTGTGTATATATATATATATATATATATATATACACAGATACATGACCGGCACTCCATGTATTGATTAATATTACCCGGTGCCCTCACAGGTGAAGAGGTATATACGATAAAGGTGCGGCACTCGGGACTTCTTAGCAAAAAGCCACACAAGCCATGTGTTATACTGTATCAATTTTTCAACCTAAAGAGATTTTCATCAGGATACATGAATATGTCTTTAGATTGAAACGTTGATATAACACATGGCTTGTGTGACTTTTTACTAAGAAGTCCCGATTGCCGCATCTTTCCCGTGTATATACATATATATGCGAAAGCTCTCGCTTGCTCGCTCACTCACTCACTCACTTACTCACTCACTCTTACTTCCAGATATGTTAGGAAGCTGAAATGTAACATAGGTATTCTTCAGGTGGGAAATAGGAAAACTATGTGATTAGAATGTTAATAAGCATCCCCTAAGGGGATGAAAAGGGGGTTGACATAATAACGTCATCACCGATAGGTGGCCTGTGTTACGTAAATACTAACGCCAAAATGGACACTCGGATCAAATTTTGGATTGCACCCCCAGTGTGTAGAATTTCATAACTATAAAAATGGTCCTGTCACTTTTACCATATCTGCTACGGATGTTCCTCAGGTATGGCCAAGAAACATGGATTGATATTTACTTACATTAAGACGTCTCAAATTTACAGCTCTATAAAATTACCAGAATACCTATGTTAAATTTCATCTTCCTAACATATTGAGAAGTAAGAGAATTAGTGATGACTGAGTGAGTGAGTGAGTGAGTGAGTGAGTGAGTGAGTGAGTGAGTGAGGGCTTTCACATTTTTGTAGTTTATTATATTCTACACACTGGAGGTGTTATCACTCCCGCAATGCAAGCCATGTCAACAACCTTTTCATCCCCTTAGGGGAGGTTTTTAAAATTCTAATTACGTAGTTTTCCTATAACCCACCTGCAGAATACCTATGTTAAAATTAATCTTTCTAACATATCGGAAAGTAAGAGAATAAGTGATGAGTGAGTGAGTGAGTGAGTGAGTGAGTGAGTGAGGGCTTTTGCATTTATATATATAGACATATGTACAAATGCCTACAGACTTTTCCTTGATTTATCTATATTTTTCTAGAAGCCATTGTATACAATGTAACTAATCAGTCTGGATCAGGGCTCTGGGTTTACCTTGGCTGGCCCAGCCCCCAAATGTGTCACATCATACTGAGTGAGCAGGAAAGAGAGCACTGCATTGTGGGCAGTTCAGCAGTGGTGCTACTGGCTGCATGGTGCTGGTGCCATGGGCAGCGATGGTGCAGGCCCCAGGACCTGTGCACCCTGTGCAATGGCATCACTCGCAGGTTACAGACATAAAGTAAATTATCCAATATCGGGCTTCCGTACATCTGAATGTTTTTTTACATACTGTACTCTAGTTTCTTGCATAAATATTGTAGAAGATACTCGCACCCAAGATGTTTCTTTATCAGATCCATATGTATATGGATTGTTGTAGTGTATAACTGTCCTCCCAATTTCTCCCATCCTGCCTGCCAGACATCCTCTCTTTTGCAACCAAAACTGACAATCGGGCAATTAAGATAGGGGTCTTTTAGATGGGCTCATGTAAGTGAATTGAAGAGCTAATATCCTTTAAGTATTTCATCTTCCCCTTCTATCTTAAGGGAGCTTAGTAGCGGCCAATTTTCTCCAACCACTCCGTACAAGGGGCCGTATACTTTTTGCCTATTACACCTCCAAGCTAGCTAGGTATTTTTATTAGTGAGTCTCATAATATTTATATTATTCTCATACTATTTTGCTGTAAAACCCTTGTCATCCTAATTAGTTGACCACCAAATCTGTAGCTAACAAGAGATTTTTCTTACATGAAAAAAATAATCAATCACATCCATGACACAAAAGGAAGTGGTTTCACCTGGTAATCAAGCGAATCTGGGGATGTAGCCAGATCTCATTAGCATCATCCCAGCAAAATGCAGTAAATTCATATCTTTGTTAAACATGAATGATCAAAATGGCAAACTTAATACCAACAAGACTATGGGGCTAATTCAGACCTGTTCGCTGCAGTGCGTTTTTGCACAGCGGGCAATCAGGTCTGAAATGCGCATGGGCCGCAGTGCGCATGTGCATGCCAGAGATGCGATCGGCATCTCAGCTCAGCATTCGCCTCTGCCTGATTGACAGGCAGTGGCATTCGCTGGGCGGAAGGGGGCTGGCCGGTGTCATTTGTCCGCCATTTTGGGGGCACGGTCTGGGCAACGCAGGTGTGCCCGGACCGTGCGGGGGCCAGGCCGCGGCGGCTGCATGATGTCACATGCAGCCGCTGCAACCCGGGTCGTGGTGAAAAGTCACCTACCAGCGCAGCAATGTGGAAGTAGGGACTTAATCGCCAGGTGCGCTAGCATCACCGCCGTGCAATGCCATCGCACCCGTGTGGCTCTATCGCACCCGTGCTGCGGGGAGAGGGCCAGGCATGTGGGGCGGACTAGCCCTATGCTGGGCGTCCCCCCGCATGTCAAAGTGGCTGATCGTAGCCGTGCAAAATTTTGCACGGCTGCGATCAAATCTGAATTAGCCCCCATATTGGTCAGATCATCCACAGCAAAATACTGTTCCTTTGCAAACATTTTCCTATGGGCAAATATATGTGCAGTGGGTAATCCCCACTGTAATAGCAATAAATAATGAGATACATGATCTGTATTGTAATATTTTTCAATATAAATTAACGGCGTTAACATTTTTTTTAGAGTTCTGTTTTTAGGTTCTGTTCTCCAGAAATCCGAATCCACCCAAATTTTGTGGTTCGAACCGACCAAACCTCCATCCAGATTCAATCCGAACTAGCGGTTTGATTTTTACCGTGGTTCAGATTTTGGATTTTAAATTTGAATTTTGGGCTTTGGATGGCAAAAACGACACGATTTTAGCTGTTTTTATAGATTTTTATCAATGATTATCAATTTTGTTTTTCGTGATTTTATACAGAACCAAAATCTGAAACTGAATCCAAACACTTGAGGGTGGTTTTGCCAACACCAAAACATAATGATGAATTGGAACCCAAACCAAAATTCCAGGGGTACATGTCCAATTAAAATGGAGCCACAAATGGCTTTTGTGGTCTTTCAAGATGTGCTGATTTATTGGATATATTATGCTAAGATTTTAATCTATTTTATTTTTAATATGCATTTTTCATTGACAGGAAGGATAAAAAAATACTGCATTGTATGTATAAGGCGTAAGGCCTGATTCTGAGTCACAGGAAATGCCAATGCTCACCACTGTACTTTGGTGATATTTGCTGCCATGCACATGCGAAAATCCCTAAAAGCTCCAACAGCAGATGCATTCTGTGGTGTGGATGCACAGAGACGCACAGAGTCTGAAATGTATTAGATCTTTCCTGGGTGGTGACTGGGAGGTGGCTATTCACACCTACAGAGATGTACCATCTTATATGCGTGTTATGGGAGGATTGCAGGTGTGTTTCACAAGTGTTTGCAAACTCAGACACGTAATCACTCACATTGTTGGCCATACTCTAGCGGGGAATCTGCAACTAGCATGGGGCAGGTGATGGTTTCCATGGTGCGTCTGATGGGATGGCTGGGACTTCTGCTGAAAATGGATGTCCCAGTTCTTGCACATTCAGACGCACAGTTGTACACCAGGGGAAGGCTTATACTAGCGTTAGCACAAACTAGCAGATGCACCTATGGCAACAGACGCTAATGCAGTAACAACAGCATGTGACCAAGAATAAGAACCTTATGGGTAAATTGAATAAAGAACGAGTTTAGACAGCGCAGCGATCAGCCAGTAGCGCGGCATTTCAAAGTGGGCAAGCACAATTTGGCATCGCTGAAATATAAAATTATTGACCAGCAACCCGCTAGTATAAGAGGTGGAGATAGGAATCAAGCGCTCCTCCGTAGGGAGGCTAGATGGATCCACCAATTAAATACCCTTGTCCCAGTAGGCTTGAATGAGCAACTGGGTTTACGTTGTTTTCTCTAAAGTCCGATGCATGTGTTAATTTACATTCTCTAATGCAAATAATCAATGGAATAGAACGAGCTTTTAAATTCCAATATTGATGTGTACTGAATTGCACGATATTAGGGTTTGTTTGCACTATCTTGTTTTCATTCTATGTATTTGTATATATGTTTCCTAGGTAACCGGCACCATGACGGGGAAAGGAGCGCGCCGCACACGTGGGCGGGTGACGTCACCCGGACCCGCCTGGCCGCCGCGCCGTGGGAGCAGAGGGGGTGATGGTGAATGTATAAAGGTAAGAGTCTTTCAATGTTTGTATTGTTCTGACGAAAGTTTTAAACAACTGAAACGTTAACAGCACAATAGGGGTGTTTGCCTCGTTATTTCTATACGTTTGAAGTCCTCGTGGAGTGCCGCCGTTTCTGGATCGTTTACATGCTATTATAGCTGGATGGCACCTGGGGCAATTACCATTACAGGTGGAGTGCCGGTATTTTACTTTATTGGATACTACCAAGAATAGAGCTGACACCGAGAAGTGAGAGCTATCTACTTGGAATTTACAAGGCACCACCAACTTGTTTCATTATTCATCAGTACCCTTCTTTTGCACTTTTTTGCACTTTTTTCACGGTGATAAAAATGTCACTTAGCGGTGATACAATAGACACTAGTGGTCTCAGACACATTGATGTGGCAGCATGCGACGTTTGGTCTTTCTCTGACGCTGATGTAGAGAGTATAAGGTTTAAGGAAGACCTAGCTACCTCAGGAGGAGCTGAGAGCAACGAGCATCTATATACCAAACTGCTACGCATGCAAAAAAAAACACATTGATTATTTTATGCACGGTGTCACCTTATCTGATTATCACCGCAATCGACAGATTCCGAGAGGTTTCAGAATCGGAACATACCAACTATTGGTAAATACAACGTAGATTTTTGCCGTAAATGGATCGGCATCTTAAACAAATGTTTGCTGGATCTGATCCTCTTAGTAATAGAGGAGTCAGCAAGAAAGATGAACATAGTAAAGGAGATGATCACGACGTTTGAAAGCCAATTTGGCACAAAATTACAATTAGATAAAGAAAACAAGTGGATGGAGAAAATTGCTATACAAGTGGAAACATACCGACAAGAACTGGTTAAGTTTAAACGACAGAAATTGGATACTGTCCAGAAGGACTATAAATAAGGTCGAGTTTACACCTGGGTAAATAATCCGGATGGTCAACAGTATTCCCGATGCAAGTACCGACAGAGATCACGGTGGAGGCCAAATCAGGAGTCATCAAGCGGAGACCGTACTTCACCTAGTGATAGTGACACACCGGCAAGCTCCAATGTGGGCAAACCCCCTTTAGGTGTCAATACACGGGCCATGCGTGGCACGAGGCACGGGGGGCAGTGCAAAAGAAACGAAAAAAGGTTCGAGAAGCAAGAAAACAACATAGTTTTCAATTTATCAAGTAAAGAATTAACAGCAGATGAACTATCTCTCTTAAATAAAGGACTTTCATTTATTCCAGCACAGAAATTCGATGAGTTTCAATGGAAAATTGACTCCCATAGGGTCAATAGACGACTAAGGCTTAAAGAGTTCTTTGCGAACCAACCACCGGCCAAAACGACATCTGATGTACCTAAGGAACTTAAAAAACCTTCACAATTTGACCCTACCACTAACAATACTTCACTAAAGTGCTTTGCAAGAGTACTTGATTCTAATGTCATGGGACTTTCTAAACAATGACAAAGCCTAATATATATCCTATATTAAACACGCTAAAAGGTTAAGAGACTCAGTACGCTATTGGAGTAAGTGGTACCGTAAGGGTACGTACTCAGCGTAGCGGACGCTTAGCCGTGGACGAGACGCACGAGTGGCACGTTCGCTCACGGCTTAATGCGTAAAGGCAAGCACGCTATAGGCTGCCGATTACCGTAATGATACGCTATCAGCGTAGCGGACGCTCGAGACCACGAGGAGATCACGAGCGGCGCTGGCGCTCACAGAGTTAAACCTTTGTAACAATATCATAAACAATGTACTTATTTGTAAACCTTTGTGCAGTGATAAGGTGTAAATGCAACACAGTGTAACCTTGTTAGTTTAAAAGCTGTATGAGCGACTCTTACGCTCTGAGAACCCTTTAGCAATATAATAAACACTCAAATACCGGTCTAAGGGTCTAACACCTTTTAAGGGAATGAATGAACGTTCAATTGCAAAAGAATACACAATACAAGTTATACACTACCAAACTAACATAAAAATACCTAACCGAGTTATTGCACATTAAAATACAACAAAGACACAATTACATTTTAGGGGGGGAAGGAGAGAGAGAATGGCTTACAACAAGATAGGAGATAAAGATGGTTGCAGAGAACTTACGCACAAGGGGAAACAATCGCATGCGCCTTCCTGGATATCCAGCTCCCGATTATCAGTGATGAGAACCGTTGAAAAGAGTAGAGAGCTGGCCCAGGTCGGCTTGTCTTTATATACACTTACACACAGTACAGTACAATGGTCCCTACATTCTTATTGTTCATTGGACACAGGAATTCGTCTTTGCATTATAACAAAGGTCATAGGTTGGTTCATACAGGTGGGCTGTGACTATTCCAAACTGCTCAGGTGGGAGGGAAACTGGGTTTCCCGCCGCATGGGTAATAAAGTGCAAATATAGTAAATGTCCATAAACTTCTTATGTCCATAACTATACGCACGAGCGAGTAATCCGCTTCAAACCAACACCGGAATATTGCTAATTATATTCTCTTCCGATGGATACTAAACACCACTGTGTAACCCCTGTCTGACCCTTCATATCAAACAAAGAGGAATCTCTCTGTCCCCGAACATGCTACATTAACTAAACTTTCAGATTCTATCAAAGGGACCATAATCTACAAAATACATTATATGACTAAAATATGTAACGATCGAGTCGCACGCTAGACGCACACAAACTCTACCGTAAATGCACATACTGTGCGCCCGCGAGTGCACGCGACCGCGAGTATACGCACGCACGGATGGGCTCATGCACGTGCAGCGGGCACACGCATGAGGTGCATATATGGCAATGTGCAGCGTGATATTTTTCTGACTTTGACAACAACAAACCTATACTAAAGATAATCTTACCAAGAATGAGAGGATTGCCCTGACTACACTCAGCAAAGATCCAAACATAATAATCCGCATAGCGGACAAAGGTGGAGGCATCATCATCCAGGATCTTGTAGATTACAAGAAAGAGGCCTACCGACAATTATTGGACACTACCGTGTATAGGCAATTGGGGGGAGATCCCACCAATAAATACAACAAGGAATTCAAAATCATGTTGGAGAAAGCAGTATGTGACAATATTATTTCACCTGAGGTCCGAGATACACTTATTCAGGAATATCCCGTGGCCCCAATTTTTTACACCATACCTAAGATCCACAAGGATCCCCGGAATCCGGCCGGAAGGCCGATTATTTCAGCACGAGACTCAATATTCTAAAAAACCTCACAATTTCTGGACTATTACTTTCAACCAGTAATACAATCACAATCTACTTACTTAAAGGACACTATTAGCCTTATTAAAAAATTGAGTACGTTACCACGATTACCAGATGGGTGTTTGTTATGCACACTGGATGTGATTAGCCTCTACACCAATATCCCACATGGGAGAGGTGTGGGGGCTGCCAGAAGATTACTATCCAGTTCACCAGTCTATAATGGCCCCGATATAAGTTTTTTTATTGAATTGCTGCAGTTGACATTGTTCAGAAACTACTTCCTGTTTGATGGGAGGTGGTTTGAACAATGCCAAGGTTGTGCCATGGGCAGCTGTGTTTCTCCGGCCTTTGCCAACAGCTTCATGTTTGAGGTTGAAAAAGATATGTTTTTTGCTGATACAGAAGTGTCTAGAAACATAAAGTTTTTTGTTAGGTATATAGATGATTTATTTTTGATTTGGCAGGGGACGGAGGCATCGTTTGACCAATGTCTGAAACGTATAAACAGTATGGATGCTAATATAAAATTCACTGCGTCAGTTAGTGATACCAGTGTCAACTATTTGGATGTGGAAATTTCACTTATAGAGGGTAGGATAATCTGTATAAGAAACCGACAGATAAAAATACTGTCCTACATGCATCTAGTTTCCACCCCCCGAATATTAAGTACAGTTTACCATACTCCCAATTTTTAAGGGCACATCGTATTTCAGATGATCTGGCCAAAACGGATAAAGAAATCATGAGGATAGCTATGGATTTTAAGGCAAGGGGTTACGATTGGTCAAGTTTGATGGCTACCAAGAATAAGGTTTTGAGCATGAATAGGAATGAGTTACTACTGGATGGGGTCCCGAAATCAGATTTGTTTAAAAACAAAATTCCATTTGTACAAAGATATAACTCTTATAGTAGTGAGATTAAGAAGGTTACCCACCAGAGCTGGTCCATCATTACCTCTGATAGAGTTCTGCCCATGTTCAAATCCAACACCTTGCTATACACCTTCATATACACGTAATAAGAACCTTAAGGACCTGTTGGTCCATAATGACATCTCTGAACGTAGACCAGAGCCTATAGCCACTTTTTTAACAAGGAAGCCAGGGTGCTATAAATGTGTTGGCTGCACAACATGCAGCTACATGGAAACAGGCCCTGGCTTTCCACATCCCCAGACGGGCAAATTCATCAAGATCACCAAAGTCCTTACCTGCACCAGCACACACGTCATCTATTTTATAAGATGTCCGTGTGGGCTATATTATATTAACAAAACCTCCAGGCAGTTCCGTGAAAGGATGGCAATGCATAGATCGGCCATCAGAGCTGCACTGGAGGGAGACCAGCTAGCACAGCCAGTAGCGCGGCATTTCAAAGTGGGCAAGCACAATTTGGCATCGCTGAAATATAAAATTATTGACCAGCAACCCGCTAGTATAAGAGGTGGAGATAGGAATCAATCGCTCCTCCGTAGGGAGGCTAGATGGATCCACCGATTAAATACCCTTGTCCCAGTAGGCTTGAATGAGCAACTGGGTTTACGTTGTTTTCTCTAAAGTCCGATGCATGTGTTAATTTACATTCTCTAATGCACATAATCAATGGAATAGAACGAGCTTTTAAATTCCAATATTGATGTGTACTGAATTGCACGATATTAGGGTTTGTTTGCACTATCTTGTTTTCATTCTATGTATTTGTATATATGTTTCCTAGGTAACCAGCGCCATGACGGGGAAAGGAGCGCGCCGCACACGTGGGCGGGTGACGTCTTCCGGACCCGCCTGGCCGCCGCGCCGTGGGAGCAGAGGGGGTGATGGTGAATGTATAAAGGTAAGAGTCTTTCAATGTTTGTATTGTTCTGACGAAAGTTTTAAACAACTGAAACGTTAACAGCACAACAGGGGTGTTTGCCTCGTTATTTCTATACGTTTGAAGTCCTCGTGGAGTGCCGCCATTTCTGTATCGTTTATATATATATATATATATATATATATATTTTTTTTTTTTTTCCCCTTTCTTTCATGGAATTAAGAGAAACTGTGTGTGCAACTGATGTGTACAAATTACAGCTGCAGGATCAGGGAGAACCTGACGTACTGCCCTGCTGTATGTGTCGCTGCATATAGACTAAACTACAACAATCTAGCTATGTGAACAAAGGGGGTCATTCCGAGTTGATTGCTCATTAGCAACGTTTTGCTGTGCTGCAATCAGATAGTCGCCGCATATGGGTGAGTGTATTTTCGCTTTGCAAGTGTGCAAACGCTTTTGCAGCTGACGGCACAAAAAAGTTTGTTGCAGTGTCTGAGTAGCTCTGGACTTATTCAGCTGCTGCGATCACTTCAGACTTTTTGGTCCTGGAATTGACGTCAGACACCCGCCCTGCAAACGCTTGGACACGCCTGCATTTTTCCAAACACTCCCAGAAAACGGTCAGTTGACACCCATAAATGTCCTCTTTCTGTCAATCACCTTGCGATCAGCTGTGCGAATGGATTCTTCGTTAAATCCATCGCCCATCACCGATCCTCTTTGTACCCGTATGATGTGCCTGCGCATTGCGGTGCATACGCATGCACAGAACTGCAGAGTTTTAACCTGATCGCAGCGCTGCAAAAAGTTGCTAGCGAACGATCAACTCGGAATGACCCCCAATGTTTGTTTTGTGAATTGATTTCCCTTGTTGGATGCATCTATACCTGGTGATCCAGGACTAATCTATGATACTGCTTTGCCATATACTGTAAGTACAGACACATGAGGCTCCCTTGGGGTAGGATGTAATGGCAGCTGTGTGGGACGTCATTATATCTGGCCCTTGTTGTCTTTTGTTATAAAACAAAGTTGCCTCTGTAATTATCAGTAATAGGGAATTGGGACAATCTGGATATACTGCCCTGTTTCCCCATAATATTTGAATCATAAGGTATAATGGTGGTCATTCCGAGTTGATCGCTCGCTAGCAGTTTTTAGCAGCCGTGCAAACGCTATGCCGCCTCCCACTGGGAGTGTGTTTTAGCTTAGCAGAAGTGCGAATGAAAGGATCGCAGAGCGGATACAAAGTTTTTTTGTGCAGTTTTAGAGCAGCTTCAGATCTACTCAGTGCTTGCGATCACTTCAGACTGTTCATTTCCTGTTTTGACATCACAAACACACCCTGCGTTCGCTCAGCCACGCCTGCGTTTTTCCTGGCACGCCTGCGTTTTTCCAAACACTCCCTGAAAACAGTCAGTTGACACCCAGAAACACCCACTTCATGTCAATCACTCTGCGGTCAGCAGTGCGACTGAAAATCTTCACTAGACCCTGTGTGAAAATACATTGCTCGTTGTAATAGTACGTCGCACGTGCGCATTGCGCCGCATACACATGCGCAGAAGTGCCATTTTTTTGCCTTATCACTGCACAGCGACCGAATGCAGCTAGCGATCAACTTGAAATGACCACCATTGTGTGTGCAATTAAAATGCTTTAAGAGCAGCTGGAGAATCAGGGAAAATTTGATACAGTATACTGCCTTGCTCTACATGTGTGCTTCCTGTGGCAAATTAAACTATAGAACTCTGCCAATGTACAGTAACTAAATGATTGAGCTATTTTCTTATATAGTAACTTCAGAAAGTTTGATACTTTTTTATGTTACAGAATTATTGTGCAGTACTAAAGGTAACATGTATCACTTATGTTTGACACAAACATTCTCAGTTAAAACTGAATATCTATGCCGTGTCCACAAGCACTCTCACACATTGTAACAATTTACATATTGTATAAACACAAACCACACACTGCTCATATTCTGCAAATGGGATACGGTCATAGGTCGACCACACTTAGGTAAATCAGCTAATAACTGTCAATTTACATATTGGAGCTGATTGGCTGGTGTGTTATCACCTAGCACTTATCACTGCTTTATCACTTCTTTATGTCTTCTCCAGGCTTAATACATCTGCCCCAATGTTCTCACTGACTGTTTTTAAGACAATGGCCCTCATTCCGAGTTGTTCGCTCGCAAGCTGCTTTTAGCAGCGTTGCACACGCTAAGCCGCCGCCTACTGGGAGTGAATCTTAGCTTAGCAGAATTGCGAACGAAAGATTCTCAAAATTGCGAATAGAAATTTCTTAGCAGTTTCTGAGTAGCTCGACACTTACTCTGCCACTGCGATCAGTTCAGTCAGTTTCGTTCCTGGTTTGACGTCACAAACACACCCAGCGTTCGCCCAGGCACTCCCCCGTTTCTCCAGCCACTCCCGCATTTTTCCCAGAAACGGCAGCGTTTTTTCACACACACCCATAAAATGGTCTGTTTCCGCCCAGAAACACCCACTTTCTGTCAATCACACTCCGATCACCAGAACGAAGAAAATTCCTCGTAAAGCCGTGAGTAAAATACCTAACTGTTGAGAAAAATAACTAAGCGCATGCGCTCTGCGAACATTGCGCATGCGCAGTAAGTGACTAATCGCAAAATAGAGAAAATCGGCAGTGAGCGAACAACTCGGAATGAGGGCCAATGTGCGTATGATGTTGATTCCTTTAAACCAGTTTTTGAGTACACCCAATAATTCTTTTACATAAATTTAAAACAATTTAATATCAATAAAACATAATTAAGACAATTTACAAAAACTGTACGTATAACTTTATACAGTGTATATATATATATATATATATATATATATTGTGACAAGAACACTGGGATAGTGTTTGAGGGCAGGTATATTTGTCCCAGGTTCTTGTCTTACATGTTTTAGAAAATGTTAACTTCTAGGAAAAATGCTTTTTGTTTTGTCTGAACCTTTTCAGTTTGCTGTAAAAGCTGGGTAAAGGCTCTGAGAGAGAGATAAGGCGAGTTCTAGACATTGGGCCCAGTTCGGGTCTTTGGCCTCACAGAGGGCTAATCAGGGTTTCAGCTGTGTAAGAGTGATATAGTGCTTCTAACCTGATTAGTATGGGCAGACTGCCTGGGAAGGCTGCAGGATCTGTGTGTGAGAGACACGCTTTCTGATGCAAGTAAGCTATACAGTATGTACTGAAGAACTCTGTGTTTTGTTTAGTGACAGTTAGGAACATCTTATGTTTAGTTAGTGCCGGACAGGCAAGGTATTTTTATTTTGGGGTTTGTTTTATTTTCTGTTTCAATAAAACTGGCCGGGGTCAGTTGTACCAGAAACTGGACTTGTGTTGTTCCTCAGCTGCTGCGTGCGGCCATATTCCCCAGGAAAAGGCGCCTTGCACCCCTACAGTGTTACAATATATATATATACACACTGTATATATATAAAGTCTACAAGGAAATGTTATACAGGTATGTACAGTTTTAATAATGTTTTATTAGAGTGTGGTATGTTAGATAGGATAGGTTTACTATTGGTCGACAGTAAGTAGGTTGACATGGTGTCTAGGTTGACAGGGACTCTAGGTTGACATGTACTAGGTCGACTTGAATAAAAGGTCAACATGAGTTTTTAAAATTTTTGTGGTGTCGTTTTCTTCGTAGAGTGATGGGGAACCCCAATTAGTGCACTGTGTCCCCTCGCTCCGCTACCGCTGCGCTCGTCACAGGTTACCGTTCCCAATTGTAGTCCATGTGGATCGTAAAGTATGAAAAAGTTAAAAAAATGAAGAAGAAAAAAGTGAAAAACTCATGTCGACCTTTTGTCATGTCGACCTAGTACATGTCAACCTAGAGTCCCTGTCGACCTAGAAACCATGTTGATCTACTTACTGTCGACCAATAGTGGTCGACCTAGACACTGTCAACCTAAGTCTTGTCGACCTAGAGACCAGATCCCGTTTTATTGATATCAAATAGTTTTAAATGTATGTATAGGAATTAAGAACCTACCTGTCTATCTAAACCTTAGGCCCATACTAGCATGGGGCCTCTTTTGGGATAGCAGCAAAGGACTGAATAAATTGTCTAATAATCAAAGTATTTTAAAATACAAAAGAAACTCTATTAGGTTTATTGCATTAAATAATCAAATTAGTGCAATGGGGTACCTATAACATACATACATACATACATACATACATACATACATACATACATACAAATGCTCGTCTCCGGCACTCCTGCTACATTTGCTTGCTAAGGTGCCTTCCTTGTGGGGCAATCCCACACCGATATGCAAACAGAAACGAAGGCGGCACTCAAAGACTTGCACAAAGTAGTGAAAAAAGCACCCATCCAGGGATGCTGTTTTAATGCGTGTGACGTTTCGGGGACATATCCCCTTCCTCAGACCTGAGAAGGCATATTCTGTTTGTATATATATATACTGTATATATATATATATATATATATATATATATATATATATATATATATATATATATATATATTGATATATATGTTCCTGTATCTGTTGATACCTTGAACCAGGCACCCATCACAGCAGCACTCAGTCTCCGATCAGCGTGATCCGCACCGGCATTGTGACCCCCGAAGGCTGCCTCTCTTCAGCACGAGGCTTCCAGCCTCCTGCATCCGCTTGGCGGTAAAAATCTCCTCTCCATACAGCTACGTTGTGGGCACTACAGGACTTATCAACTGAGGACGCTCGGTTGTACCAGCCCACAGGAGAGGTATCTTATTCTTGCACTATTGATTGAGCTAATTTCTAGTACGGCAAATATCACTTGTATTTCGGGACTGCAACAGTTGCACACTGCCTATTAGTGGAAAGCAGAATTGTATCCACTTACTGTGACTGTGGATTCCTTCCTCACGGAGAAACAAAATCAAGTATACCTATCGGATACACTGTTACCATTGCTGCTATTTATACCCCTTTTCCACTAGCTCTTTTAAACACGGGTAAATGCGCGGGGGCGCGCATTTACCCGTGTTTTTCCCTAGTGGAAACGGCTCCCCCGGCAAATTCCCGGATCAAGTGATCCGGGAATCCTACCCTGGTAGCTAGCCGGGTTTAACACGTTTTCAACCTGGCTAGCTGTCTAGTGTGAACGGGAGCCGTGTCGAGGCGACATGGCTCCCATTCACAGTGCATAGGGAGGGCGGCGCTGGGAGAACATGTGATCTCCCAGCGCCGCCCCTGCCGCGTCACTAGCGCGTCACCAACCCGGCAATTGCCGGGTTGGTGGGCGCTGTCTGCAGGGGGCTGTAGCACGGGTCACAGCCGTGTCAGACGACACGGCTGCGACCCGTGCTACGCTAGTGGAAAAGGGGTATTAGCCACATTACTGGTTTGATAGATCTTACAGTCATACCATCAGGCTGCCACATTATATTACTTCTTGGTATCAATTAAGTTTTAGTAATTGCTTTTATATACATGTTTTAATTATATTGTTTAAATAAACCCTTTTTTCATACACTTCGGCTCTCGGTCTCCATAATTTTCCCTGCTACTTTGCGCAGCCGTTTTTTTATTCTTTTTCTGCAGCTTCTATCTGCCTGTTTGGATATGCCTTCTATCTTACTGTGTAGGTACTTGATTTAACTTTAACCTTTGCTCTGTAAGCTTCCATCTGCCCATGTGGATCTGCCATCTACCCTCACTCAGCAAGCTTCCATCTGCCCATGTGGATCTGCCATCTACCCTCACTCGGCAAGCTTCCATCTACCCATGTGGATCTGCCATCTACCCTCACTCAGCAAGCTTCCATCTGCCCATGTGGATCTGCCATCTACCCTCACTCAGCAAGCTTCCATCTGCCCATGTGGATCTGCCATCTACCCTCACTCAGCAAGCTTCCATCTGCCCATGTGGATCTGCCATCTACCCTCACTCAGCAAGCTTCCATCTACCCATGTGGATCTGCCATCTACCCTCACTCAGCAAGCTTCCATCTGCCCATGTGGATCTGCCATCTACCCTCACTCAGCAAGCTTCCATCTGCCCATGTGGATCTGCCATCTACCCTCACTCAGCAAGCTTCCATCTGCCCATGTGGATCTGCCATCTACCCTCACTCAGCAAGCTTCCATCTACCCATGTGGATCTGCCATCTACCCTCACTCAGCAAGCTTCCATCTGCCCATGTGGATCTGCCATCTACCCTCACTCAGCAAGCTTCCATCTGCCCATGTGGATCTGCCATCTACCCTCACTCAGCAAGCTTCCATCTACCCATGTGGATCTGCCATCTACCCTCACTCAGCAAGCTTCCATCTGCCCATGTGGATCTGCCATCTACCCTCACTCAGCAAGCTTCCATCTGCCCATGTGGATCTGCCATCTACCCTCACTCAGCAAGCTTCCATCTGCCCATGTGGATCTGCCATCTACCCTCACTCAGCAAGCTTCCATCTGCCCATGTGGATCTGCCATCTACCCTCACTCAGCAAGCTTCCATCTGCCCATGTGGATCTGCCATCTACCCTCACTCAGCAAGCTTCCATCTACCCATGTGGATCTGCCATCTACCCTCACTCAGCAAGCTTCCATCTGCCCATGTGGATCTGCCATCTACCCTCACTCAGCAAGCTTCCATCTGCCCATGTGGATCTGCCATCTACCCTGACTCAGCAAGCTTCCATCTACCCATGTGGATCTGCCATCTACCCTCACTCAGCAAGCTTCCATCTGCCCATGTGGATCTGCCATCTACCCTCACTCAGCAAGCTTCCATCTACCCATGTGGATCTGCCATCTACCCTCACTCAGCAAGCTTCCATGTGCATGTTTGTCTGCTTTAGTCCTAGTTCTGCAATCTATCATTTTGACCCTTTTGAACTGCTTTCTGCCCTTACTGTGCAAACTTCTATCTGCCCACTTGGAACACTCTTTTGATCTCGTATTGCATATATCAATCTTCCTATCAAGCTTCAGTTGTTGCAATGCTGTGTGTAATGTTGGACACTGCTATCCACTCTGCTACACACTGTTGCTGATGAACTAAGGCTTAATTATTGACCTGAATGCTACAAGTTCAGTAGCCGTCTGGTAACTATAAAACAGGTGAGCAACATTGACAAAGAGACATTATATTTTATTCTTGCTTACTGAATACTGTCATTTTGAAGAAGTGTCCTTGCATTAGGAGTTCTACTCAAGTAAATAGATAACAAGTTATAATTGCCTGTGACAAAGTTTATAATATGTACGCTGAATACAGCTGACTTCTCCTGCCCCAAGAGTGTACATTTGTTTTCCATCATTTACAAAGAGCCTGAAATTACAGATCAGTATTCTAATACTCTCTGACATCTTGTGCTGGAGGTAATATAAATGTCACTTTCATTTGTAGCTGTCGCAATGGAAACAAGTGGAGAATTTGAAAATCCGACCAAACTGCTAGTGCCCATTTAGCTAAAAGGGATTTCACCACCAACATTCCTGAGACCGGGCATACAGACAGACCTAACCAGACAGCTGAGAGCTACCTGTGACCCTAAAGCCATCCTGAACCAGATAGGAGGATTAAATGTTATAGATTACCAATGATCATAGAGGAACAATAGTTACTGAAAACGTGTTCTCGTCTGTCTTTATGTAATTCCTGCTATATGCTGCATATAACATAAAAGCATTTAAGTGTGATGTAGATTTTGTTCACAGAGGAAATATGTTGATTTGAGAAAGAGATGATGAATCTCCCCCCTCCCCCCACCCCCCACCAGCACCAATTTTGCTCTGTGCTTCTGATACATTTGGACAAATAACTTTGGCGTATGGATCAGTTGCTCAAGCAAACAAAAAGTTTCGGAATAATTTTTTTTACACTTGTCATTTATATGCTCTCATATCCGAAATTGTATTGAACTTCTGTCTTCTGTTTTATGATTGCCTCATAGTCAGCAGCGAGATCTAGTAGGAATTAATGTCTAACTTCAAAGCTCCCATGTCATGTTATTTTTTTATATATTTGTTGCACATGGTGAAAATGTTGTCTTTAGTTGTTACCAATGCGAAGTAGTTTATGCATTACTGTATGTGGATGGTTTCTCTCACTTTGCAGGGTCAATGGATCATCTGTTAGCTGTCATGATCCTTCACACAATAATGTCATAGCATTTATAGTTTTCACTGCACATTAATGCTGACAAGAGAGTACATCCGTTAGTTGCCAGTGGCGCAGTCTGAGGACTGTGGTAGTCATATTTTATTATTGATGTGATGGAAATGCCGCTTCTGATGTGTCTCCTTTCACTGATCCGGATTCTATGTGAGGTAAAGATTTGCTTTAGATAAAATTATTCCGCACAGAACTTTAGAAATCTCTCAGGTTCTTACCTTGCTAGGAGATGTTCACCTTGTAGTGCTAAAAATGATTTAACACTTTAATGTTTAATTTGACCCTTTTGAGCAAGGAAGCAGAATTTCATATAAATGACAAGATGCATTTATTTTTGTCAGATCTATCTTGCATATTCCTGGTCCGCTAGCTTTACCTTTCCCCTGGGAAACTTTTTTTTTTCTTTTCATTTTATTTATGTGAAAGAGTTGCCTGGCATTTAGTAGCCTTACAAAAGAAAGACTTTCAGCACTTAAAGCAAGACCGTGTACTCTGAGACCATAAAGGACATATATTATTCATGTTGTTGTTGTTTTTTGTTGTTAAAAGTTTATACTATAAACAATATGATGACATTAATGTGGATTTTCACCATGAAGAAAGTCTTTCATCTTCAGATTTATTTATTTTTAAATTGAGCATAAATGTACAGTAAGTTTATCTGTACCCGGAGATTCAAAATCAGGAGACTGAAAATTATGTTAATGTGGCTACTAATAAATATTTGTTTAATCCCATTTTTGGACAATACTGAACCCTGACGGGTATATATATATGTATATGTATGTATATGTATATATATATATATATATATATATATATATATATATATATATATATATATATATATATATATATATATATATATATATATATATATATATATATATGCCAGTAGAGGAATGGGCGCACTTAAGTTGTTTTTCCACCCAATATTCAATGGGGAAAAACAGCAGTCTCCCTAAGATATTTACTCCTAATTCGTGAGCATAAAACCACATTTAACATGTTCCATGTAAAAATGTATTACAACATAAAAGCAATGATACAAAACGGTATAGTATCTCTTCTTGCAGATAACACCATATAGTACAGAGGACCAGTTGAAATAACTTTGATGGATTCCTCCTTCTCCTTTGACAATTCGGAGATTTGATGTTTATGAACAAATAACCCGACGCGTTTCGTCTTACTCTAAGACTTCATCAGGGGTATGCCTTATGGTTAAGTGCTTGAATAACAAGTTCAAACGCATAGGCCTGAAGGCAAGTTCATATAGGTATGCGACCTTATGATTCAGGGATTTGGATAACAAGTTCAAATACACAGGTCTACCACAATTTCATATGCGTGTGTAACCTTACTAGTAGCTACAATAGCTTCAAGTCACAACCAGTGAGACTGGTTGTGACTTGACATATGTATCTTTTTAGTCCCTCCTAACAAGGGACTTAGTGGAATTTGGCAGCCCAAACCCAATCCTTTCTCACTTTCTGTTTAATAGCGCAAAATGGAGAGTATCTGTTTTGTTGTGTGTGTATATATATATATATATATATATATATACACACACACACACACACACACACACATATACACACATATACACACATATACACACATATACATACATATATATATATATATATATATATATATATACACACATAGATGGAGAGGTACTCAATGATGCTGTGCAACGGCCGGGGTGCCGTTCCAACAAAAGATATATACAAAGGATCCCATATGCATTTGAAGGATGGCACTCCATGGACTTCTTAAACAGAGTGATTTTATTGCCAATGTTTCAAGACCTAAACGGTCTTTTTCTCAAGGTGCTAAAAAACAATACATTAAAAAGTGCTTACCTTAAATAGCAGTGTAAGACTACAGGTGCATCCGTGCAGCCCGCCCTTCGGACGCCGTCCTCAAGGTCCCTGACGTAATCGTCCGCGGACCGGCTGTGTCGCAAGGCATTGTGGGGAGGTTACCATGGAGACCCGTGAGTAACACGGGCCCGGCACCCTCTGTTGTGGGTTTATGTATAAGGTTGCTAGGCAGCAATGGATTGCCAAGGTGAGAAACGGAGAGCCCCAGGCGCGCTGCAGGGATGCATCTGAGGAAAAATAATCATGGTGCTGATATTAAAAAATCATGTGAAAATTAAAGTTAAAAAAACATAGAATAAGGGAATTCTTGTAGAACTATATGTAATAAAGCAATTTACACTTTATCAGCACAGAAAGCAATATATTAGATAAAGGACAAACTTATTCCAAAAGAGTGTTCCAGGAGATTTTATCATTTAGTCCCTTAGGGTGAATAGTGTCCAGTACATAAATCCACCTAGATTCTAATATAAGCAGTTTTTAGCTCGATCCCCTCCCCGTGCGTTTTCTGGCACGTGATCTATTATTTTATATTTTAAAGATGACATTTGGTGTTTTGCTTCCCTGAAGTGCCGTGCCACTGGCTGTTCAGGAATCTTGATTTTTTTGTTCCAAAGACGATTTAATAGCATATCAATGTTGCGCCATGCGCTCCTTAAACATGCGCGTCGTCTGACCTACATAGCTCATACCACACGGACAAGTGATAATATATACCACAAATCTTGTGGTGCATGTTACTGCATGCCGGATCTTGTACTTGGTTCCCAAATTTGGGTGATTAAAGGTGGTTCCAATTTCCATATAACGGCATGTGATACAAGAAATGCATCTGTAGCAACCAGGCTTTCTCTGACGTCCTAGTGGATGCTGGGCACTCCGTAAGGACCATGGGGAATAGACGTGCTCCGCAAGAGACTGGGCACTCTAAAAGAAAGATTAGGTACTATCTGGTGTGCACTGGCTCCTCCCTCTATGCCCCTCCTCCAGACCTCAGTTAGAATCTGTGCCCGGCCAGAGCTGGATGCACCTAGTGGGCTCTCCTGAGCTTGCTAGAAAGAAAGTATTTGTTAGGTTTTTTATTTTCAGTGAGATCTGCTGGCAACAGACTCACTGCTACGTGGGACTGAGGGGAGAGAAGCAAACCTACCTGCGTGCAGCTAGCTTGTGCTTCTTAGGCTACTGGACACCATTAGCTCCAGAGGGTTCGAACACAGGGCCTGACCTCGATCGTCCGTTCCCGGAGCCGCGCCGCCGTCCCCCTTGCAGAGCCAGAAGACAGAAGAAGGAGATAAAATCGGCGGCAGAAGACTCCGGTCTTCATTAGGGTAGCGCACAGCACTGCAGCTGTGCGCCATTGCTCCCACTGCACACCACACACTCCGGTCACTGTAGGGTGCAGGGCGCTGGGGGGGGGGGGGGGCGCCCTGGGCAGCAATAAGAATACCTTTTGGCAATAAATACACATAATACAGTCTGTGACTGTATATGTGTAAAACCCCCGCCATTTTTAGTCAGAAACAGGACAGAAGCCCGCCGCTGAGGGGGCCGGGCCTTCTTCCTCAGCACACCAGCGCCATTTTCTCTTCACAGCTCCGCTGGAAGGAAGCTCCCCAGGCTCTCCCCGGCAGTATCCTGGTACACAAAGGGTGAAAAGAGAGGGGGGGGCACATAAATTTAGGCGCAAAATTTGTATATACAGCAGCTACTTGGTAAACACTGAGTTGTAGTGTAATCCCTGGGTTATATAGCGCTGGGGTGTGTGCTGGCATACTCTCTCTCTGTCTCTCCAAAGGGCCTTGTGGGGGAACTGTCCTCAAATAGAGCATCCCCTGTGTGTGTGGTGTGTCGGTACGCGTGTGTCGACATGTCTGAGGTAAAAGGCTCCTCTAAGGAGGTGATAGAGCGGATATGTGTGTGAGAGGGTGTCTCCGTCGACAACGCCGACACCTGTTTGGATATGTGTAAGTGCAAAGGTGAATTTATTGCACAAAAGGTTAGGGAACAGACAGGAAATCTACCTAGGTCTGTCCCTATGTCACAGAGACTTTCAGAGTCTCTCAATGCTCACTATCCATAATAACAAACACTGGTATCGACATGGAGTTTAACTCCACTGTCGACTACTATAATGCAAAGTTACAGCCAAGATGGCTAGAAGGTATTCAATATATGATTATTGAAATAAAAGATGATTTGCATATCACTGATGACTCATCTGTCCCTGACACTAGAGTACACATGTTTAAGTGGAAGAATGCTGAGGTAAATTTCCCTCCTCTCATGAGGAAAAAGAGCGGGAATCTCCAGACAAGAGACGGCAGCTTCCCATAAGAGAATTATCAGGCTGTATCCTTTCCCCACTAGGGCCAGGATATGTTGAGAATCTTCCCCTGGGGTGTCCTGTTTGCACAGACGGTAGCACTTGCTATTCTCAGGGATCCTGCAGATAGCGTGCACATTCTAGTATACTACCCAGACCGGCGATTGTGTCGGCATGGGTTTATAGCGCTGTGGCAGCGTGGACAGGTACCTTATCAGCAGAGATGAGACCCTAGTATGCAATATAAATATATTAAAGATGCTGTCTTAAGTGATAGATATATAGCTATAAAGCATGCCCAAAGAGACATGAGTATACTGGGTCCTAGAGTCAAAGCTATGTCGATCTCTGCTTGACGTGTCCTGTAGAATATGCATTGGACAGATGATGCCGACTTAAGAGGCATATGGAAGGCTGAGGATTGTGTGGAGAAGGGTTCTCGGGCCTGGTCTCCACAGCTATAGCTGGTAATTCTGCTAGTTTGCCTTATATTCCTGCACAGCCTAAGAAAGCATGACATTATTAAATGCAGCCTTTCGTATAAAGAAACAAGAAAGTCTGAGGTGCGTCCTTTCTTGTCAGAGCCGGGCAGCTAGTTCCCAGGAACAGAAGTCCTCCCCGGCCCCTACAAAAATCCACCAATGTCGCTGGGGCTCCACAGGCGGAGCTAGGCCCGGTGGGGACACGCCTTCGTAAGTTCAGCCACAAGTGGGTTCACTCCCTGTTGGATCCCTGGGCAATAGATATTGTGTCTCAGGGATACAAGCTGGACTGTGAGAAGATGCCCCCTCACCGACGGCCCTGCGGGCTTCCCCCCAAGAGAGGGAGCCAGTGTTAACTGCAATTCACAAATTGTATCTTTAACAGGTGGTGGTCAAGGGTCCCCTCCTTCAACAAGGGGGTGTTATTATTAGACCATGTTGTAATCCCGAAACCAGACGGTTCGGTCAGACCCATATTGAATTAAAAATCCCTGAACATATACCTGAGAAGGTTCAAGTTCAAGATGGAATCGCTAAGAGCGGTTAGTGCAAGCCTAAAAAGGGGGAGACTTTATTGTGAATCGGGACATAAGGGATGCATACCTTCAGGTCCCCATTTATCCACCTCATTAGGCGTACCTCAGAATTGCGGTACGGGATTGTCATTACCAATTTCAGATGTTGCCGTTTGGTCTCTCCACGGCCCCGAGAATATTCACCATGGTATTGGCGGATATGATTGTGCTCCTGCGGAAGCAAGGTGTCACTATTATCACGTACTTGGACGATCTCCTCATAAAAGCGAGATCAAGAGAGCAGTGGCTGAACAGCGTATCACTTTCTCTGGAAGTGTAACAGCAACACGGCTGGATTCTATATATTCCAAAGTTGCAGTTGGTTCCTACAGCTCATCTGCCTCTCCTAGGCACGATCCTAGACACAGACCAGAAAAGGGTTATCTCCCGATAGAGAGAGCTCAGGAGCTCATGACACTGGTCAGGATTCTATTAAAACCAAAACAGGTGTCAGTGCATTACTGCACTCGGGTCCTGGGAAGGATGGTGGCATCATACGAGGCATTACTGGACAAGTGGTCCGGATCACCTCTTCAGATGCATCGGTTAATCACCCTATCCCCCAGGGCCAGGGTGTCTCTCCTGTGGTGGCTGCAGAGTGCTCACCTTCTCGAGGGCCACAAATTCGGCATTCAGGACTGGATCCTGGTGACCACGGATGCAAGCCTCCGAGGGTGGGGGGCAGTTACACAGGGAAGAAATTTCCAAAGTCTGTGGTCAAGTCAACTGACTTGCCTTCACATCAATATCCTGGAACTAAGGGCCATATACAACGCCCTAAGTCAAGCGGAGATCCTGCTTCGCGACCAACCGGTTTTGATCCAGTCAGACCGCAGGGGTTCATGTAAACCGCCAAGGCGGCACAAGGAGCAGGGTGGCGAGGGTAGAAGCCACCAGAATTCTTCGCTGGGCGGAGAATCAAGTAAGCGCACTGTCAGCAGTGTTCATTCCGGGAGTGGACATCTGGGAAGCAGACTTCCTCAGCAGGCACGACCTCCACCCGGGAAAGTGGGGACTTCATCAGGAAGTCTTCACGCAGTTTGCAAATTGATGGGAACTGCCTAAGGTGGACTAGATGGCGTCCCACCACAATAAAAAGCTTAAAAACGTTTTACGCCGGGTCAAGGGACCCTCAGGTGATAGCTGTGGTCACACTAGTAACACCGTGGGTGTTCCAGTCGGTCTCTGTATTCCCTCCTCTTCCTCTCATACCCAAGGGCTGAGAATTGTAATAAAAGGAGGAGTGAAAACAATATTCTTTGCTCCGAATTGGCCAAGAAGGACTCTGTACCCGGAGCTGCAGGAAATGCTCTCAGAGGACTCAGGGCTTCTGCCTCTCAGACAGGACATGTTGCAACAGGGGCCCTGTCTGTTCCAAAATTTACCGCGGCTGCATTTGACCACATGGCGGTTGAATGCCGGATCCTAGCGGAAAAGGGCATTCCGGATGCAGTTATTCCTACGCTGATAAAGGCTAGAAAAGACGTGACAGCAAGACTTTTTCACTGTATATGGCGAAAATAGGTTGCTTGGTGTGAGGCCGGGAAGGCCCTACAGAGGAATTCCAGCGGGGTCGATTCCTGCACTTCCTACAGTCAGGAGTGACTATGGGCCTAAAATTAGGATTCATAAAGGTCAAGATTTCGGCCCTATATATATTTTCTCTAAAAATGAACTGGCTTCACTGCCTGAAGTTCAGACGTTGTTCCGGGGGTGCTGCATATTCAGCCTCCTTTTGTGCCACCGGTGGCACCTTGGGATCTTAACGTTGTGTTGGATTTCCTGAAATCCCACTGGTTTGAGCCACTTAAGACCATGGAGCTAAAATATCTCACGTGGAAAGTGGTCATGCTATTGGCCTTAGCTTCGGCTAGGCGTGTGTCAGTATTGGCGGTTTTGTCATGTAAAAACCCTTATCTGATCTTCCATATGGACAGGGCAGAATTGAGGACTCGTCCCCAATTTCTTCCTAGGGTGGTATCATCGTTTCATTTGAACCAGCCTATTGTGGTGCCTGCGGCTACTAGGGACTTGGAGGATTCCAAGTTGCTGGACGTAGTCCGGGCTTTGAAAATTTATGTTTCCAGAACGGCGGGAGTCAGTGTCAGGAACCACAGTTCACGCACTGCTCGCACACGCCACTTACCGGTACGCTGGTGTATTCTGTGCCGCAGATCAGCCACTGGTGCTTTCAGTAGTTACTAGCATGATTTCCACTGACTCTGGCAGAGTCACATGATCCAGTCACATGATCCAGAGTCACATGATCCAGAGTCACATGATCCAGAGTCACATGATCCAGGTATCCAGGTAATTACTTCCTGGTTCTGTGCATGTTGCTGCTGCTGCCGGCAGCAACCAATCAGCATCCTTCTGGGGGGATATAAGCAGGCTTCCCAGTGTCCTCATTGCCTTGAACAACTTGTCAATTCTCCTGCAAGTTCTCAAGCATCGCTCTCAAGGCTTCAAGCTTGCTCCAGAGATCCGTTTACCTGTGTCCTGCTGTACCTGCCTTTCCTGGTTACTTACTTGCTGCCAGAGACTTTCACTATCTCCATCTCAGTGTGTTACCAGTCTGCGGTGCTCAGCCCAGGATTCCTCTCACAGGCTCTGGATATCCTCAGCTACCCAAGCACTCCAGAGTTCACCATCTCCGATATACATACCTTTTCATGTCACCATCGGACTCACCATCGATGGTTAAGCACTTCAGTATAATCCGGTATTAAGCATCCCTGTATACCCGAGTGTCTCACGGCCTCCACAGAGGAACCTGAGCAGAGGGCCGCGACCTGCCCGTCAGGCGCAGCGAAGACCATAACCCCTGGCGGGGGTCACTGGCGAAAACCCCTGGCGAGTTAGACTCCGCGCCTCTGCTTCAGGTCTGGCCAATTCTCTGTGCTCAATGTGTAAACTTCCGGAGTGCTCCAGCATATGACTTGTCCATCTCTCAAGCCACCTAACTTCTGCCTCCCTGCGCCCTCCACTGGCTCACCCAGGTCATTACCGGGAACACAATCAGACCAGCCCCTGACAGATTGTTCAAGGCCGATGGACTCGGCACATGACCACAGTGTGGGCCCAGCGGCTCTTCAGGATGTTATTTCACGAATAGAGACACAGGAAGCCACGCAGCAGCAAGTCACTACCTACCTACAGGAAGTGTCCACTCACTTGGATGTTCTCCAGCAGTCACTCAGGTCACCTGCCCCTGTAGTGTCCACTCCACCAGCTGCTCATTCTTCTGTGTCTGTCTCTCACTTACAGCTTCCTGCTCCTAATAAATATGCTGGCAACCCCAAGCTCTGTAGAGGATTTCTCATTCAATGTGATATCCAATTTGAACTACAACCACAGAATTTCCCTTCTGCTAGGACCAAGATAGCTTACATTGTCTCCCTGCTAACTGGTTCAGCTTTAAGTTGGGTATCACCGCTGTGGGAAAGGTCTGACCCTTTACTCACTGATTACGTCAAATTTGTTTCCGCATTCAGACGCATGTTCGACGAGCCAGGTCGAGCAGCGTCCACCTCTACAGAGATACTCCGTATTAAACAAGGCTCCCGTCCCATGGGACAATTTGTAGTCCAATTCCAGACCTTGGCTTCCGAATTAAAGTGAAACAATGAAGCACTAACTTCTGCTTTCTGGCTAGGAGTTTCGGAGCGCATTAAGGACGAGTTGGCTACCCGTGATCTTCCAGTTCAGTTAGAAGATTTGATCTCCCTGTGTGTCAAAATAGACCTACATCTCAGAGAGAGAGGTCTAGAGCGGCAGGAAAAAGTTTTCTCCAGAGTTTCTTCCACGCCTCTGCATCGTCCAGTGACTGCTAGTACCGAAGAACCTAAGCAAGCAGGTAGATCTAGGCTCTCACCGGAAGAACGATCTAGGAGGCAAAAAGAGAAATTGTGTTTGTATTGTGCTGCTTCCGGTCACTTTATCGGGTTCTGTCCTGAGCGTCCGGGAAAACACCAAGCCCTAACCTGCAACGGGGGAGTCAGGTTAAGCCGTTTAATAAAGTCTCCTCCTTCTCCTGACTTAGTACTTCCAGTTACCCTTGTGACTCCAGCAGGTTCCTATCACGTCCCTGCCCTGGCGGACTCTGGGGCAGCAGGGAACTTCATTACCTCAGATCTTGTAAAAAAAAGTAATATTTCAGTCTCGTCATTGTCTCCGCACCTCTATCTGACTGCAGTCGATGGTAATAAAATTCTTGGCAGTGATATCACACATCAGACAGCTTCTGTTACCATCCAAGTGGGGATTCTTCATCAGGAACGCATTAAGTTTCTCATCATTCCTAAATCTTCTTACGACATTGTGCTAGGGTTGCCGTGGTTACGACTCCACAATCCTCGCATCAATTGGGCCTCACTTCAGATAGAGGAATGGAGTGATTATTTCCAGAAGCATTGCACCAGTGAAGTAACTCCTATCCGGTCTACTAAGATTAAGCCCTTGCCTGGCCTACCCACAGCATATGAAGAATTTTGTGATGTATTCAGTGAACAGGCTGCTAATGTGTTACCTCCTCATCGTAAATGGGATTGCCCCATTGACCTTCTTCCCGGAAAGTCCCCTCCTAAGGGGCGCACATACCCACTCTCTGTACCCGAGACTAAAGCAATGTCCGATTACATTCAGGAAAATCTGCAAAAAGGTTTCATCCGCCCTTCCTCCTCTCCCGCTGGAGCGGGTTTCTTCTTTGTGAAAAAGAAAGATGGAGGCCTGCGTCCCTGCATTGATTACAGAGGCTTAAACAACATAACAGTCAAAAACAGTTATCCTCTTCCTCTCATAACTGAGCTGTTCGATCGTGTCAAGGGAGCAAAGGTCTTCACCAAACTGGACCTCAGAGGAGCATATAACTTAATCAGAATCCGTGAGGGCGATGAATGGAAGACAGCTTTCAACACCAGAGATGGGCATTACGAGTACCTTGTAATGCCCTTCGGATTAAGTAACGCTCCTGCAGTTTTTCAAGAGTTTGTGAATGATATATTCAGAGATGTATTATACAAGTTCCTCGTAGTATATCTCGACGACATCCTGATATTTTCCCAAGCTCTCCAAACCCATCGCAGTCAGGCGAAAGAAGTCCTGTCCCGTTTACGTGCAAATAAATTGTACGGTAAACTCTCCAAGTGTACCTTTGAAGTACCGTCTATACCTTTCTTGGGGTACATTATCTCCGGCTCAAAATTACAGATGGATCCCGAAAAACTTGAGGCCATCAACGGTTGGTCCCAACCAACTACGCTAAAGGCTGTCCAGCGCTTCATTGGCTTTGCCAATTATTACAGAAAATTTATCAGGGGATTCTCCACGCTCATCTCTCCAATTACAGCCCTGACCAAAAAAGGAGCAAATCCCGCCGCCTGGTCTGAAGAAGCCTTGTCCTCATTCCATCTGCTAAAACAAGCCTTCATCTCGGCACCTATTCTCCAGCAACCAGACCCTGATAAGCCCTTTTCCCTTGAGGTTGATGCCTCTAATGTGGGTATTGGCGCAGTGCTATCCCAGACCGCGGAAGATGGGAAGCAACATCCATGCGGGTTTTTCTCACGAAAATTCCTTCCTGCAGAGAAAAACTACTCCATTGGCGATCAAGAGTTGTTAGCGATCAAGTTGGCATTGGAAGAGTGGAGGTACTTGTTAGAGGGTGCCAAATTCACCGTAACCATTTTTACAGACCACAGGAACTTGCTCTACCTCCAAGCGGCCCAGTGCCTGAATCCTCGCCAAGCCCGCTGGTCATTATTCTTCTTGCGTTTTGATTTCAAGATCTTGTATCGTCCAGGCTCCCAGAATGTAAAGGCGGATGCGTTATCACGGTCCATGGAGGAAGATGTTCAGCCTCATGACCAGCGTCCCATCATCAGTCCCACTGCCTTTGCCACCACTCACGTGTCTCCTGTGCCACCTCCAGGGAAAATATATGTGTCGCCTGAACTTCGGCCGAAGTTACTATCCTGGGCTCATGCCTCACCATTTTCTGGTCATCCTGGGGTTCTCAAGACACTTGAACTTGTTCGTCGCTCTTACTGGTGGCCCAAAATTAGGAAAGACGTCCAAGATTTTGTGGCCTCTTGTTCCACATGTGCCAAACATAAAGTACATCGCCAAGCTCCTGCAGGTGCTCTACTCCCATTGCCCATTCCTACGCGTCCATGGACACACTTATCCATGGACTTCATCTCAGAGCTCCCAAAGTCCCAAGAGTGTAATACCATCTGGGTAGTGGTGGATCGATTCTCAAAGATGGCACACTTTATACCACTCACCGGTCTACCTTCGGCTCCCAAGCTCGCCCAAATATTCATACAGCATATTTTCAAGATTCATGGACTTCCTACAGAAATTGTCTCTGACCGTGGTGTACAATTCGTAGCCCGCTTCTGGAAATCCCTTTGTTCTGCCTTACAAGTGAAGTTAAATTTCTCCACAGCGTACCACCCCCAGTCCAATGGGCAAACGGAGAGGGTCAACCAGGACCTTGAAGCATTCCTCAGGCTATACATTTCCTCCTCACAGGATAACTGGGTTAGTCTACTTCCTTGGGCAGAGTTCGCTCATAATTTCAGGTACCATACGGCTACGGGTTATTCACCATTCTATATTGTGTACGGTCAACATCCGCGTCCACCTAACTTCGAGGCCCTACCAGCTTTAGAAGTGCCAGCTGCATCTTCTACACTCAAGCACTTCTCTCTAGTTTGGAAAAATGTCCATGTCTCGCTCAAGAAAGCTTCCAAGCGATATAAAATCTTTGCTGATCGCAAACGGCGAGCTGTTCCTCTGCTGAAACCTGGAGACAAAGTTTGGCTCTCCACTCGGAATCTATGTTTAAGGGTTCCTTCCATGAAGTTTGCCCCTCGATTCATAGGCCCATACTCCGTGGAACAAATGATCAATCCTGTGGCATACAAGTTAAAACTACCAGCCTACCTGAGAATACCTAATTCTTTCCACATCTCTTTGCTGCGGCCTCTCATTCTTAACCGCTTCCAAAAATCTTCCACTGAGTCCCCCAGAGTCTACACCCGTCGAGGAGTTGAGTTCGAGGTCAATAAAATTGTGAATTCTCGCCAGAGGTATGGGCATATCCAGTATCTTATCGATTGGAAGGGCTATGGCCCAGAAGAGAGAAGCTGGGTTAATGCCTCTGATGTTCACGCTCCTCGTCTGATCTCAGCCTTCCACAGGGACAATCCTTCCAAGCCTCGTGGGTGTCCGGTGTCCACCCTAAAAGGGAGGGGTACTGTCAGGAGCCACAGTTCACGCACTGCTCGCACACGCCACTTACCGGTACGCTGGTGTATTCTGTGCCGCAGATCAGCCACTGGTGCTTTCAGTAGTTACTAGCATGATTTCCACTGACTCTGGCAGAGTCACATGATCCAGTCACATGATCCAGAGTCACATGATCCAGAGTCACATGATCCAGAGTCACATGATCCAGAGTCACATGATCCAGGTATCCAGGTAATTACTTCCTGGTTCTGTGCATGCTGCTGCTGCTGCCGGCAGCAACCAATCAGCATCCTTCTGGGGGGATATAAGCAGGCTTCCCAGAGGCCTCATTGCCTTGAACAACTTGTCAATTCTCCTGCAAGTTCTCCAGCATCGCTCTCAAGGCTTCAAGCTTGCTCCAGAGATCCGTTTACCTGTGTCCTGCTGTACCTGCCTTTCCTGGTTACTTACTTGCTGCCAGAGACTTTCACTATCTCCATCTCAGTGTGTTACCAGTCTGCGGTGCTCAGCCCAGGATTCCTCTCACAGGCTCCGGATATCCTCAGCTACCCAAGCACTCCAGAGTTCACCATCTCCGATATACATACCTTTTCATGTCACCATCGGACTCACCATCGATGGTTAAGCACTTCAGTATAATCCGGTATTAAGCATCCCTGTATACCCGAGTGTCTCACGGCCTCCACAGAGGAACCTGAGCAGAGGGCCGCGACCTGCCCGTCAGGCGCAGCGAAGACCATATCCCCTGGCGGGGGTCACTGGCGAAAACCCCTGGCGAGTTAGACTCCGCGCCTCTGCTTCAGGTCTGGCCAATTCTCTGTGCTCAATGTGTAAACTTCCGGAGTGCTCCAACATATGACTTGTCCATCTCTCAAGCCACCTAACTTCTGCCTCCCTGCGCCCTCCACTGGCTCACCCAGGTCATTACCGGGAACACAATCAGACCAGCCCCTGACAGTCAGAAAGTCTGACTCGCTGTTTATTCTGCATGCAGCCAACAAGGTTGGCGCTCCTGCTTCGAAGCAGACTATTGTTCGCTGGATCTATAGCACGATTCAGCTGGTTCACTCTGCGGCTGGATTGCCGCATCCAAAATGGTGAAAGCCCATTCCACAAGGAAGGTGGGCTCTTCCTGGGCGGCTGCCCGAGGGGTCTCGGCTTTATAGCTTTGCCGAGCTGCTACTTGGTCGGGGTCAAACAAGTTTGCTAAGTTCTACAAGTTTGATACCCGGCTGAGGAGGACCGTGAGTTTGCTCATGCGGTGCTGCAGAGTCATCCGCACTCTCCCGCCCGTTTGGGAGCTTTGGTATAATCCCCATGGTCCTTACAGAGTTCCCAGCATCCATTAGGATGTCAGAGATAATAAGAATTTACTCACCGGTAATTCTATTTCTCGTAGTCCGTAGTGGATGCTGGGCGCCCGTCCCAAGTGCGGACTCTCTGCAATACATGTATTTAGTTATTGCTTAACTAAAGGGTTATTGTTATGAGCAATCTGTTACTGAGGCTCAGTTGTTGTTCATACTGTTAACTGGGTATGGTTATCACAAGTTGTACTGTGTGATTGGTGTGGCTGGTATGAGTCTTACCCTGGATTCCAAATCCTTTCCTTGTTGTGTCAGCTCTTCCGGGCACAGTTTCCTTAACTGAGGTCTGGAGGAGGGGCATAGAGGGAGGAGCCAGTGCACACCAGATAGTACCTAATCTTTCTTTTAGAGTGCCCAGTCTCCTGCGGAGCCCGTCTATTCCCCATGGTCCTTACGGAGTGCCCAGCATCCACTACGGACTACGAGAAATAGAATTACCGGTGAGTAAATTCTTATTTTTTGTACAGAGTGTTAGAAGATTTTGAAAGCATTGGGGTTATATCACTTTTCATAAGGATATTTTTAAGATTTCTGCCTCTTTTATAACAGGTCATGGGTTTACTCCTATGTAAAGTAGGTAGATCAGGGTCAGAACTAACTATGGGCCATAAGGCCCTGGTGTCTCTAGGTACTACTGAGGTACCTAATGTAAATTCCGTTATAAACGGGAGTAAGTTGTTTTCTTTATTAGGAGAAGAGGCATTCAATAGTTGAGTTCTTGACATTTTTAATACTTCCTGTTTTTGTTGTAACAAAATCTTGTGGTTGTAGCCCCTAGCTAAAAATTTTTGTACTATTAGGTCAACCTGTGGCTCGACTTCCACTGGGTTGCTAGTAGTGATGAGCGGGTTCGGTTCCTCGGAATCCGAACTCGCCCGAACTTCACCTTTTTTTTTACACGGGTCCGAGCGACTCGGATCCTCCCGCCTTGCTCGGTTAACCCGAGCGCGCCCGAACATCATCATCGCGCTGTCGGATTCTCGCGAGACTCGGATTCTATATAAGGAGCCGCGCGTCGCCGCCATTTTCACATGTGCATTGAGATTGATAGGGAGAGGACGTGGCTGGCGTCCTCTCCGAGTCCGTTGTATTATATTAGAACTTAGTTAGTTATAATTGTGGGGAGGATTGGGACGGGGAACAGCTGTTAGGGAGTACAGTGCAGGGTTTTGAGTTTAATCCGTTGTTTCTCTGCCTGAAAAAAAACGCTCCACCATATCTGTGCTCACTCAGTGTGCTGCACTGCTGCATGATATATCTGTGCTGAGTGCACTGCTCACACTGCCTAATTGTGGGGACTGGGGAGCAGTTATAGCAGGAGTACAGTGCACAGTTTTGCTGACAGTGACCACCAGTCCAGTATACGTTTGTCTGCCTGAAAAACACTGTGGTGTTTTTTTCTTCTTTCTTCATGCTAGTTTGTTTAGCAGTCTGCTGACACTGCAGTGTCCACCAGGTCCGTTATACAGTATATTATATATATAATTAAGCACTAAGCAGCAGTACGGTAGGCCACGGCTGTACTTACCTCTGTGTCGACTCGTCACTCGTCGTCCATAAGTTTAAGTAATACTATCCATCCATCTACATTGTATACCTGTGGTGTTTTTTTTTTCTTTCTTCATACTAGTTTAGCAGTCTGCTGCTGACACTGTCCACCAGGTCCGTTATACAGTATATTATATTTATATATAAGCACTAAGCAGCAGTACGGTAGGCCACGGCTGTACCTACCTCTGTGTCGTCACTCGTCGTCCATAAGTATAAGTAATACTATACTATCCATCCATCTACATTGTATACCTGTGGTGTTTTTTTTTTTTCTTTCTTCATACTAGTTTAGCAGTCTGCTGACACTGTCCACCAGGTCCGTTATACACACAATATATTATATTTATATATAAGCACTAAGCAGCAGTACGGTAGGCCACGGCTGTACCTACCTCTGTGTCGTCAGTGCACTCGTCGTCCATAAGTATAAGTAATACTATACTATCCATCCATCTACATTGTATACCTGTGGTGGTTTTTTTTTCTTTCTTCATACTAGTTTAGCAGTCTGCTGACACTGTCCACCAGCTCCGTTATACAATATATTATATTTATATATAAGCACTAAGCAGCAGTACGGTAGGCCACGGCTGTACCTACCTCTGTGTCGTCACTCGTCGTCCATAAGTATAAGTAATACCATACTATCCATCCATCTACATTGTATACCTGTGGTGGTTTTTTTTTCTTTCTTCATACTAGTTTAGCAGTCTGCTGACACTGTCCACCAGGTCCGTTATACAGTATATTATATTTATATTTAAGCACTAAGCAGCAGTACGGTAGGCCACGGCTGTACCTACCTCTGTGTCGTCACTCGTCGTCCATAAGTATAAGTAATACTATACTATCCATCCATCAACATTGTATACCTGTGGGTTTTTTTTTTCTTTCTTCATACTAGTTTAGCAGTCTGCTGACACTGTCCACCATGTCCGTTATACAGTATATTATATTTATATATAAGCACTAAGCAGCAGTACGGTAGGCCACGGCTGTACCTACCTCTGTGTCGTCACTCGTCGTCCATAAGTATAAGTAATACTATACTATCCATCCATCTACATTGTATACCTGTGGTGGTTTTTTTTTCTTTCTTCATACTAGTTTAGCAGTCTGCTGACACTGTCCACCAGGTCCGTTATACAGTATATTATATTTATATATAAGCACTAAGCAGCAGTACGGTAGGCCACGGCTGAACCTACCTCTGTGTCGTCACTCGTCGTCCATAAGTATAAGTAATACTATACTATCCATCCATCTACATTGTATACCTGTGGTGGTTTTTTTTTTCTTTCTTCATACTAGTTTAGCAGTCTGCTGACACTGTCCACCAGGTCCGTTATACAGTATATTATATTTATATATAAGCACTAAGCAGCAGTACGGTAGGCCACGGCTGTACCTACCTCTGTGTCGTCACTCGTCGTCCATAAGTATAAGTAATACTATACTATCCATCCATCTACATTGTATACCTGTGGTGTTTTTTTTTCTTTCTTCATACTAGTTTAGCAGTCTGCTGACACTGTCCACCAGGTCCGTTATACAGTATATTATATTTATATATAAGCACTAAGCAGCAGTACAGTAGGCCACGGCTGTACCTACCTCTGTGTCGTCACTCGTCGTCCATAAGTATAAGTAATACTATACTATCCATCCATCTACATTGTATACCTGTGGTGTTTTTTTTTTCTTTCTTCATACTACTTTAGCAGTCTGCTGACACTGTCCACCAGGTCCGTTATACACACAATATATTATATTTATATATAAGCACTAAGCAGCAGTACGGTAGGCCACGGCTGTACCTACCTCTGTGTCGTCAGTGCACTCGTCGTCCATAAGTATAAGTAATACTATACTATCCATCCATCTACATTGTATACCTGTGGTGGTTTTTTTTCTTTCTTCATACTAGTTTAGCAGTCTGCTGACACTGTCCACCAGCTCCGTTATACAATATATTATATTTATATATAAGCACTAAGCAGCAGTACGGTAGGCCACGGCTGTACCTACCTCTGTGTCGTCACTCGTCGTCCATAAGTATAAGTAATACCATACTATCCATCCATCTACATTGTATACCTGTGGTGGTTTTTTTTTCTTTCTTCATACTAGTTTAGCAGTCTGCTGACACTGTCCACCAGGTCCGTTATACAGTATATTATATTTATATTTAAGCACTAAGCAGCAGTACGGTAGGCCACGGCTGTACCTACCTCTGTGTCGTCACTCGTCGTCCATAAGTATAAGTAATACTATACTATCCATCCATCAACATTGTATACCTGTGTTTTTTTTTTTTTCTTTCTTCATACTAGTTTAGCAGTCTGCTGACACTGTCCACCTGGTCCGTTATACAGTATATTATATTTATATATAAGCACTAAGCAGCAGTACGGTAGGCCACGGCTGTACCTACCTCTGTGTCGTCACTCGTCGTCCATAAGTATAAGTAATACTATACTATCCATCCATCTACATTGTATACCTGTGGTGGTTTTTTTTTCTTTCTTCATACTAGTTTAGCAGTCTGCTGACACTGTCCACCAGGTCCGTTATACAGTATATTATATTTATATATAAGCACTAAGCAGCAGTACGGTAGGCCACGGCTGAACCTACCTCTGTGTCGTCACTCGTCGTCCATAAGTATAAGTAATACTATACTATCCATCCATCTACATTGTATACCTGTGGTGTTTTTTTTTTTCTTTCTTCATACTAGTTTAGCAGTCTGCTGACACTGTCCACCAGGTCCGTTATACAGTATATTATATTTATATATAAGCACTAAGCAGCAGTACGGTAGGCCACGGCTGTACCTACCTCTGTGTCGTCACTCGTCGTCCATAAGTATAAGTAATACTATACTATCCATCCATCTACATTGTATACCTGTGGTGTTTTTTTTTCTTTCTTCATACTAGTTTAGCAGTCTGCTGACACTGTCCACCAGGTCCGTTATACAGTATATTATATTTATATATAAGCACTAAGCAGCAGTACGGTAGGCCACGGCTGTACCTACCTCTGTGTCATCACTCGTCGTCCATAAGTATAAGTAATACTATACTATCCATCCATCTACATTGTATACCTGTGGTGGTTTTTTTTTCTTTCTTCATACTAGTTTAGCAGTCTGCTGACACTGTCCACCAGGTCCGTTATACAGTATATTATATTTATATATAAGCACTAAGCAGCAGTACGGTAGGCCACGGCTGTACCTACCTCTGTGTCGTCAGTGCACTCGTCGTCCATAAGTATAAGTAATACTATACTATCCATCCATCTACATTGTATACCTGTGGTGGTTTTTTTTTCTTTCTTCATACTAGTTTAGCAGTCTGCTGACACTGTCCACCAGGTCCGTTATACAGTATATTATATTTATATATAAGCACTAAGCAGCAGTACGGTAGGCTACGGCAGTACCTACCTCTGTGTCGTCACTCGTCGTCCATAAGTATAAGTAATACTATACTATCCATCCATCTACATTGTATACCTGTGGTGGCTTTTAGTTGTGCGCAAAATATGGAGAACAAAAATGTGGAGGTTAAAAAAATAGGGAAAGATCAAGATCCACTTCCACCTCGTGCTGAAGCTGCTGCCACTAGTCATGGCCGAGACGATGAAATGCCATCAACGTCGTCTGCCAAGGCCGATGCCCAATGTCATAGTACAGAGCATGTAAAATCCAAAACACAAAAGATCAGTAAAAAAATGACTTAAAAATCAAAATTAAAAGCGTCTGAGGAGAAGCGTAAACTTGCCAATATGCCATTTACGACACGGAGTGGCAAGGAACGGCTGAGGCCCTGGCCTATGTTCATGGCTAGTGGTTCAGCTTCACATGAGGATGGAAGCACTCATCCTCTCGCTAGAAAAAAGAAAAGACTTGCGGCAAAAGCACAGCAAAGAACTGTGCGTTCTTCGAAATCCCAAATCCCAAAGGAGAGTCCAATTGTGTCGGTTGCGATTCCTGACCTTCCCAACACTGGACGGGAAGAGCTTGCGCCTTCCACCATTTGCACGCCCCCTGCAAGTGTTGAAAGGAGCACCCGCAGTCCAGTTCCTGATAGTGAAATTGAAGATGTCAGTGTTGAAGTACACCAGGATGAGGATATGGGTGTTGCTGGCGCTGGGGAGGAAATTGACAAGAAGGATTCTGATGGTGAGGTGGTTTGTTTAAGTCAGGCACCCGGGGAGACACCTGTTGTCCGTGGGAGGAATATGGCCATTGACATGCCTGGTGAAAATACCAAAAAAATCAGCTCTTCAGTGTGGAAGTATTTCAACAGAAATGCGGACAACAGGTGTCAAGCCGTGTGTTGCCTTTGTCAAGCTGTAATAAGTAGGGGTAAGGACGTTAACCACCTCGGAACATCCTCCCTTATACGTCACCTGCAGCGCATTCATAATAAGTCAGTGACAAGTTCAAAAACTTTGGGTGACAGCGGAAGCAGTCCACTGACCAGTAAATCCCTTCCTCTTGTAACCAAGCTCGCGCAAACCACACCACCAACTCCCTCAGTGTCAATTTCCTCCTTACCCAGGAAAGCCAATAGTCCTGCAGGCCATGTCACTGGCAAGTCTGACGAGTCCTCTCCTGCCTGGGATTCCTCCGATGCATCCTTGAGTGTAACGCCTACTGCTGCTGGCGCTGCTGTTGTTGCTGCTGGGAGTCGATCGTCTTCCCAGAGGGGAAGTCGGAAGACCACTTGTACTACTTCCAGTAAGCAATTGACTGTCCAACAGTCCTTTGCGAGGAAGATGAAATATCACAGCAGTCATCCTGTTGCAAAGCGGATAACTGAGGCCTTGACAACTATGTTGGTGTTAGACGTGCGTCCGGTATCCGCCGTTAGTTCACAGGGAACTAGACAATTTCTTAAGGTAGTGTGCCCCCGTTTCCAAATACCATCTAGGTTCCACTTCTCTAGGCAGGCGATACCGAGAATGTACACGGACGTCAGAAAAAGACTCCACAGTGTCCTAAAAAATGCAGTTGTACCCAATGTCCACTTAACCACGGACATGTGGACAAGTGGAGCAGGGCAGACTCAGGACTACATGACTGTGACAGCCCACTGAGTAGATGTATTGCCTCCCGCTGCAAGAACAGCAGCGGCGGCACCAGTAGCAGCATCTCGCAAACGCCAACTCGTTCCTAGGCAGGCTACGCTTTGTATCACCGCTTTCCAGAATACGCACACAGCTGAAAACCTCTTACGGCAACTGAGGAAGATCATCGCAGAATGGCTTACCCCAATTGGACTCTCATGGGGATTTGTGGCATCGGACAACGCCAGCAATATTGTGCGTGCATTACATCTGGGCAAATTCCAGCACGTCCCATGTTTTGCACATACCTTGAATTTGGTGGTGCAGAATTATTTAAAAAACGACAGGGGTGTGCAAGAGATGCTGTCGGTGGCCAGAAGAATTGCGGGACACTTTCGGCGTGCAGGCACCGCGTACAGAAGACTGGAGCACCACCAAAAAAACCTGAACCTGCCCTGCCATCATCTGAAGCAAGAGGTGGTAACGAGGTGGAATTCAACCCTCTATATGCTTCAGAGGATGGAGGAGCAGCAAAAGGCCATTCAAGCCTATACATCTGCCCACTATATAGGCAAAGGAGGTGGAATGCACCTGTCTCAAGCGCAGTGGAGAATGATTTCAACGTTGTGCAAGGTTCTGCTGCCCTTTGAACTTGCCACACGTGAAGTCAGTTCAGACACTGCCAGCCTGAGTCAGGTCATTCCCCTCATCAGGCTTTTGCAGAAGAAGCTGGAGGCATTGAAGGAGGAGCTAAAACAGAGCGATTCCGCTAGGCATGTGGGACTTGTGGATGGAGCCCTTCATTCGCTTAACCAGGATTCACGGGTGGTCAATCTGTTGAAATCAGAGCACTACATTTTGGCCACCGTGCTCGATCCTAGATTTAAAACCTACGTTGGATCTTTCTTTCCGGCAAACACAAGTCTGCAGGGGTTCAAAGAACTGCTGGTGAGAAAATTGTCAAGTCAAGCGAAACGCGACCTGTCAACATCTCCTCCTTCACATTCTCCCGCAACTGGGGGTGCGAGGAAAAGGCTACGAATTCCGAGCCCACCCACTGGCGGTGATGCAGGGCAGTCTGGAGCGACTGCTGATGCTGACATCTGGCCCGGACTGAAGGACCTGCCAACGATTACTGACATGTCGTCTACTGTCACTGCATATGATTCTCTCACCATTGAAAGAATGGTGGAGGATTATATGAGTGACCGCATCCAAGTAGGCACGTCAGACAGTCCGTACGTATACTGGCAGGGAAAAGAGGTAATTTGGAGGCCCTTGCACAAACTGGCTTTATTCTACCTAAGTTACCCTCCCTCCAGTGTGTACTCCGAAAGAGTGTTTAGTGCCGCCGCTCACCTTGTCAGCAATCGGCGTACGAGGTTACTTCCAGAAAATGTGGAGAAGATGATGTTCATTAAAATGAATTATAATCAATTACTCCATGGAGACATTCACCAGCAGCAATTGCCTCCAGAAAGTACACGGGGATCTAAGATTGGGGGATTCCAGTGGGGACGAATTAATAATCTGTGAGGAGGGGGATGTACACAGTGAAAGGGGTGATGAATCGGACGATGATGATGAGGTGGACATCTTGCCTCTGTAGAGCCAGTTTGTGCAAGGAGAGATTGATTGCTTCTTTTTTGGTGGGGGCCCAAACCAACCAGTCATTTCAGTCACAGTCATGTGGCAGACCCTGTCGCTGAAATGATGGGTTGGTTAAAGTGTGCATGTCCTGTTTATACAACTTAAGGGTGGGTGGGAGGGCCCAAGGGCAATTCCATCTTGCACCTCTTTTTTCTTTTTTTATTCTTTGCGTCATGTGCTGTTTGGGGAGTATTTTTTGGAAGGGCCATCCTGCCTGACACTGCAGTGCCACTCCTAGATGGGCCAGGTGTTTATGTCGGCCACTAGGGTCGCTTAGCTTACTCACACAGCTACCTCATTGCGCCTCTTTTTTTTCTTCTTTGCGTCATGTGCTGTTTGGGGAGTATTTTTTGGAAGGGCCATCCTGCGTGACACTGCAGTGCCACTCCTAGATGGGCCAGGTGTTTGTGTCGGCCACTAGGGTCGCTTAGCTTACTCACACAGCTACCTCATTGTGCCTCTTTTTCTTCTTTGCGTCATGTGCTGTTTGGGGAGTATTTTTTGGAAGGGCCATCCTGCGTGACACTGCAGTGCCACTCCTAGATGGGCCAGGTGTTTGTGTCGGCCACTAGGGTCGCTTAGCTTACTCACACAGCTACCTCATTGCGCCTCTTTTTTTTCTTCTTTGCGTCATGTGCTGTTTGGGGAGTATTTTTTGGAAGGGCCATCCTGCGTGACACTGCAGTGCCACTCCTAGATGGGCCAGGTGTTTGTGTCGGCCACTAGGGTCGCTTAGCTTACTCACACAGCTACCTCATTGCGCCTCTTTTTTTTCTTCTTTGCGTCATGTGCTGTTTGGGGAGTATTTTTTGGAAGGGCCATCCTGCGTGACACTGCAGTGCCACTCCTAGATGGGCCAGGTGTTTGTGTCGGCCACTAGGGTCGCTTAGCTTACTCACACAGCTACCTCATTGCGCCTCTTTTTTTCTTTGCATCATGTGCTGTTTGGGGAGTATTTTTTGGAAGGGCCATCCTGCCTGACACTGCAGTGCCACTCCTAGATGGGCCAGGTGTTTGTGTCGGCCACTTGGGTCGCTTAGCTTAGCCATCCAGCGACCTCGGTGCAAATTTTAGGACTAAAAATAATATTGTGAGGTGTTCAGAATAGACTGAAAATGAGTGGAAATTATGGTTATTGAGGTTAATAATACTATGGGATCAAAATGACCCCCAAATTCTATGATTTAAGCTGTTTTTTAGGGTTTTTTGAAAAAAACACCCGAATCCAAAACACACCCGAATCCGACAAAAAAAATTCGGTGAGGTTTTGCCAAAACACGGCCACGGAACCGAACCCAAAACCAAAACACAAAACCCGAAAAATTTCAGGTGCACATCCCTAGTTGCTAGTAATGCACGCAACCCGCATCATTTGGGAGCGAGCTAAGCCTTTCTTCAGGGCTGGGGGGTGAAAGCTGTTGGAAACAAGCAAGGAATTGCGATCAGTGCTCTTACTGCACACAGAAGTAACAATCTTCTGATTCTGTATTTGTATAATGACATCCAGAAATTTCACCGACCTATCACTATAATTATAATTGAATTTGATAGGGGAGTTCTGAGCATTGATGTCCATGATGAGCTGTATCAAATTGTCCTCACTTCCTTTCCAGATTAGGAACAGGTCATCTATATACCTTGTATACCAAATGATCTGATCCATAATTTCCGGATTTGTAAAGAAGAATCTTTTTTCATAAGCAAACATAAAAATGTTTGCGTAGGATGGAGCTACGCAACTTCCCATGGTACACCCCTGCTTTTGTAGGTAGAACTGTCCATTAAAATATAAATAATTTCTTTTCAAGGTGAGTTCCAACAGATGTAAAAAGAGGTTAGGATCTATTGTCGCGAATTAATTGGTGCGCAGGAAAGCCTCCACTGTTTGTAAACCCTCATTGTGTGGAATAACGGTGTACAAGTTTTTAACATCCATTGTGCACAGTAAAGCTGTAGGTGGTAATTGCGTGAAGGATTCTAGTTTAAGCAGGAGAGAGGTTGTGTCTTTCAGATAAGTAGGTTGTATGGTGACCAGCGGTTGAATCATGGCATCCAAAAATTGCGAGATAGGATGGAAAAGGGAATTTCTTGCAGATATAATTGGACGGATGGGGGGATTCTGTAAGTTTTTATGTATTTTGGGGACTGTATAAAGAATAGGGACCACCGGAAAGGATTGAGTGAGGGCTTGGCATGTTTTATTGTCCAACTGTTGGGTAGTAACTGCTTGTTTTAGAACATTGTCCAATTCTTTTTTGTAGCCAATGGTGGGGTCCATCTTTAATGTTTCGTAGGTCTCTGAGTCTCCCAGTTGTGATTCAATTTCTTCTTTATATTGTATGGTACAGGTATCTTGGATCACTATCCCCCAGCCTTTGTCTGCAGGACGTATTACCACGTCCGTATATTTAGCTAGATTCCTGAGGGCTTGTTGTTCCACCGGATTCAGATTGTGGAAAATCTTTTTTTGTGCCTGATGACTGAATCATCCAAAAGACGTGAAAAAGTCTTCAGGGAAGAGTTTGAAGAGGCTGGATCAAAAGATGATTTAGTTTTTATAGGAAGTTCCCGTGGAGTACTGGTGTTAATCATATTGTTTTGAAAAAATTCTTGGCATCTCAGGGTTCTGTTATATCTGTAATTTTCAATTTTCCAATTAAATTCATTAAATTTATTTGTAGGCACAAAAGAAAGTCCTTTGCCAAGGACTATTTCTTCTGTGGGAGTCAGAATTCTGGATGACAAGTTGTATATCTGATTGCCTGGAATTATTTTTTGTTGCCTTTTGTTGATCCTTTTGTTTTGTCCCCCACGCCGCGTCGGTTTGGTGGTGGAGTATCGATACGTGCCTGGGTAGTCACCCCTAAAGGGACATTTTTTGATGTTGAGGGTTCATCTGAGTCATTTATGTGAAAATCGCTGTCACTGTTGGAAGATCTTGTTTCCCGTTGCCCTTTGTAATGCTTATTTCTCCATGAGGGCCGAGGGTTTCTATAAGTCCTTGTAGGCGGTTGTTCAGAACCATATAGCCAACGGTAGACCCTTTTATCCTCATAGTCTGATGTAACTGTCTGCAACTTATTCTTTTTAAATTTCAAAAGGTCCTTTTTGTATTGATCACACTGTGCAGAGAGCTTGGTCCAAAATTGCTGGTAAGTCGGATCCTGCAATGTGGGCTTTTGTTGCCTAGTATAGGTTTCTATATTGGATCGTGTTGTAATAAGTTCTTTCCCCGCTTCTTCAATCACTAAGATCATAAGATCTAAACTACATTTGTTTAGAATAGCGATCCAATGCCTGCAGAATTCTGCACTGCTGTGACCTATTGTGGGGCAGTTTTTGATTCTGAAGCCCCTGGGAATCATTTTTGCCCGATAGTAATCAGACAAAGTGCTTCCGTGCAGCTGAAATTCTATTTCTCTTTTCTTTAATTTATATAGAGTATTGTACACGTCCTCTGCAGTGGTGGTATGGTGGATAGCGTCTTCTTCTGGGTTAAATAAAATGGCAGTGATCTCCGCTTGTGAAAAAGACAAGGTTTCTCCCTTAGGCAACTCCAAGTCCACAAAGGATAATGGATCCCTGCCGTTAGTTCCCGTTTCCATGTTGTGAAAAAGTGCTGCAAATAAGTGCAGTGTTAAAGTGTCTGTGCTGTTATACCCATTGATGGTAGTCCTTGTGCTAATAAAGCAATGCTGGTATTTGCAATTGGTGCCACCTCTCTTTAAGGACTTTGCAAGTCCAAGTTATACATACATAGATGGAGAGGCACTCAATGATGATGTGCAACTGCCGGGGTGCCGTTCCTACAGAAGATATACGAAGGATCCCATATGCATGGGAAGGATGGCACTCCACGGACTTCTTAAATAGAGTGATTTTAGTGCCAACGTTTCAAGACCTAAACGGTCTTTTTCTCAAGGTACTGAAAAACAATACATTAAAAAGTGTTTACCTTTTAATAGCAGTGTAAGACTACAGGTGCATCCGTGCAGCCCGCCCTCCGGACAACGTCCTCGAGGTCCCTGACGTCATCAGCCGCGGACCGGCTGTGTCGCAAGACATTGTGGGGAGGTTACCATGGAGACCCGTGTGTAACACGGGCCCGGCGCCCTCTGTTGTGGGTTTTTGTATAAGGTTGCTAGGCAGCAATGGATTGCCAAAGTGAGAAACGGAGAGCCCCAGGCGCGCTGCAGGGATGCATCTGAGGAAAAATAATCATGGTGCTGATATTATTATACTACTGTACAGATGTAGCTATGCTCATCCTTGCTGCGATGCGGCATGCTCCAACACGGCTTGCTGCATGGCATGCAGGGCTGCAACTATTCACGGCCGGCGAATGCTACATTAATTCCTAATAGAATTATTAAAGCGATTGCCATTTACTATAATCACAGACTGGCCTCCCATGCAGCATGCTGCATCGCAGAAAGAGGAGCATGGCTACATCCGTATATACAGTATATACAGTATACTGTGTGTGGATAGATAAATAGATAGATAGATAGAGAGATAGATAGAGAGATAGACAGTATTCAGTATATACTCTGTTTGATCGTTACTGCTTGTCCACATACAGCGTAGGGCAGGTGGATAGTCAGAACATTACTGTAGTATTTTCTATGAAATGAATGACTTTATCTTTTACCTCCAAGTGCAGCTGATGGTTAAATGGAAATGAGAAGAAATTGGTGGCATGGATAAATGAAATTAACTAAGCTCCTAAAACCTGATGCACTGATGGCGTGGTGGCCATTTTTCCAGCATTTTGCGCATGCGCAGTAGGGGAAATCACAGACCTGTGCACCACCTAGTACTCAGAATCACTGTCATGGCCGCTGTCTGCTAGAGAGGAGGGGTCTTGGGCGGAGCCTCCTCTCTTAATACACCCATTTCAAGGCTTTAGTCTGCTGTGTATCAGGATTCTGGCTGTCATACATGGTTCATCTTGCAAACAATTGTTTCACAGACAGTTGTTGGTTACAACTGTGTTATTGGACACTTCTGTATTCATTGCAGTTTCACCCCCAGCAGCTGCAGCCCTAGCATGACTGTATTAGATGAGCCGGTCTGTGTTTGCAATGTATGCAGTACTGTTTTCTAGGGAGCAGGCAGGTTATGTGGTACTGGTGGTGAAGATTGCATGAGGTACTGTATCTATCCATGCTGCTGGTAACTGAACTGCTTGTTACTGTCACTGACCTAGGTTGGGGATGTTGTGAACTCGGGGGTTCTCCCGATGGTAGGGGAGAGGAACCACAGTTGGGTCGGAACAGGGATGGCTTGATATAGGTCTTCCTCATACAGGACTCTGACAGTAAAGCTTGGTGAAAATATTAAAGAACTTTATTGCAGGAAGGGAGCGACACAATGTCACATAGCCTAGAAGGAACGTATGGAGGGAATGTCCAGGCCTATAGGAGAACTTGTGAGCAATGTTAAAGATTCCAGGAAAAGAAGTACTTGTGAGTGTTGGTACAATATAATGGTGACTGAAGAACTTGTGAGTGATGGTTTCTGATGATTTGTATGACTTGAGAACGGTGACTAAAGATACTGATGATTTATAGAACTTGTGAGCGGTGGTTAAAGACACTGGTGATTTGTATGACTTGAGAGCGGTGATTAAAGACACTGTAGAACTTTGAGAATGGTGGTTAAAGACACTGATGACTTGTAGAATTTGAGAACGGTGTTTAAAGACACAGTTGACTTGCAGAACTTGAGAGCGGTGTTTAAAGACACAGATGACTTGCAGAACTTGAGAGCTGTGTTTAAAGACACTGAAGACTTTGTAGAACTTGAGAGCGGCGTTTAGCCCGCAGCCCACGCTGACTCCAAGAAGCACTGGTGACTGGATTGCAGAGGAACACACCAGTCGCTGTATATGCTGGAACTGTGCAGCAACTGGCACCTGGAAGCGCCGGAGACACTAGGGTACGACTGCAGAGAGACTCGCCGGGAACAAGAGCACTGGCATCCACTTCAGGGGAAAAGACGATACTCAGGCGCCGAGGCGCTGCCCAGAGTCTGCCTTTGAATCTCCTGCCTCCGCTGGATTGGCGGAACAGTCTGATGACGTCACCTGCTCCCCGCCCACGTGATGCCGGGTGTCATGGCAGCGCCCCTGCCCCGGGGAACCGCCGGGAGCCGCGCCAGCCAGGCGCCGGAGCCCGTGGACCATCGTAGGCGGAGGCTGCAACACAGACCAGCAGGCACGCACGGGTAAGCGCGGTGAACACCGCCTATGGAGTGCGACAGTACCCCCTCCTCCAGGAGTGGCCTCCGGACACTTTCCAGGTTTTGTTGGATGTCTGGAATGGAAAATCCGCACCAGTCGGGGAGCCATAACTTCAGTAGCCTTGACCCAGCTCCTCTCCTCGGGGCCAAAACCTTTCCACTCCACCAAATACTGTAGATTCTTGTGAAGATAACGAGAGTCAAGAATAGCTTTGATTTCAAAGTCCGTTCCAGCTTCAGACTCTGCAGAGGTTGGCCTTGGGGACTTTGAATGGAACTGGTTTAAAATGAGGGGGCCAAGGAGAGAGACATGAAAGGAGTTTGGTATCCGGAGGTGGGAAGGTAATCCCAATTTGCAGACAACCGGGTTCAGGATTTGTAACACGGGGTAAAAGGACCAATAAACTTTGGGGCGAACTTCATAGTGAGCACCCTTAACCGGAGGTTGCGGGTGGAAAGCCATACCCTGTCACCAACCTTGTATTGGGGAGCTGCTCGTCGCTTCCTATCCGCAAAGAACTTATAGCGGCCAGAAACTCTCTTGAGATTCGCATGAACTCGACTCCAAATTTGGCTGAAGTGCCGAAGAGTAGAGGCTGCAGCAGGAACATCCTCCGGAGGACAAATGGGTAATTCAGGAACTTGAGGATGGAACCCATAATTAATGAAAAATGGGGTTTTACCAGTCGAAGAGTGGTACAGATGATTATGGGCAAACTCGGCCCATGGCAACAGTTCCACCCAATTATCTTGCGAGGGAGAAAGATAAACAAAGAGTAAAGTCTCTAAATCTTGATTGACGCGTTCAGTTTGCCCATTGGTTTGTGGATGGTAAGAGGATGAAAACTTGAGTTTTATTTGTAAGGCCGTACAGAGAGCTCTCCAGAATCTTGTAGTGACTTGTACCCCCCGGTCAGAGATGATTTCCTGAGGTAAGCCGTGCAGGCGGAAATGTTCTCGGATAAATAACAAAACCAACTTGGGAGCTGATGGTAACCCGGTCAAAGGTACAAAATGTGCCATCTTAGAGAAACGGTCGATAATTACCCAGACAGTATTGTGACCCTTGGAGAGGGGCAATTCGGTTACAAAGTCCATAGAGATATGGGTCCAAGGCCTCTGAGGAATGGACAGTGGATGCAACAACCCCGCAGGAGGCAAACGAAGAATTTTGTGCTGAGCACACTGAGGACATGAGTTGACATAATCTTGAATATTCTTCTTCATAGTGTCCCACCAGTAAGACCTTCGTTGAAACTCCCACATCTTTTAAACTCCAGGATGACTGGAAAACTTGGAAATATGAGCCCACTTCAACAACCTTGGTCGAAATTTAGCTGGCACAGACATTCTCCCAGGAGGAGGACCCAGAGCGGTGGGAGCCGCTGACATAGAAACTGGACTGAGAATCAAAGCCTTCTCAACGGAATTCTCCTCATCCGAAGCTGTTAAGGAACGGGATAAAAAATCAGCCTTGGTGTTAAAAGTCTCAGCCCGGTACTTAATAACAAACGAAAACCGAGAAAAGAAGAGCGCCCATCTAGCTTGACGGGGATTCAAGCACTGGGCCGTCTTGAGGTACAGCAAATTCTTATGATCAGTGAAGATTGTAATTAGGTGTTTAGCACCTTCCAAAAGATATCTCCATTCCTCCAAGGCAGATTTTATTGCCAAAAGCTCCTTGTCTCCAATGGTGTAATTCTGTTCCGCAGGAGAGAATTTGCAATAATGGAAACCACATGGATGTAACTTCCCATCTGGAGCGTACTGCGAAAGCACTGCACCTATGCCTACCGAGGAAGCATCAACCTCCAAAAAGAATGGTTTTGAAAAATTTGGTTGTTGAAGTACTGGAGCGGACATAAAGGCTGCCTTTAACTGAGCGAACGCTGCTACAGCTTCGGAGGACCAATGACTTGGGTCAGAACCCTTCTTGGTTAGGGCAGTAATAGGTGCCACGATGGTAGAGAATCCCTTTATGAATTTCCGGTAGTAATTTGCAAAACCCAGAAATCGTTGTACCGCTTTCAAGGAAAGAGGCTGAGTCCAGTCCCGGATGGCAGTGAGTTTCTCTGGATCCATACGAAGCTCCGTGCCCGAAATGATGTAACCAAGAAATGGAATAGAAGGAACCTCAAAAGTACATTTGGAAAGCTTGCCATAAAGATGATTCTCTCGCAATCGAAGAAGTACCTCTTTGACCTGTATTCTGTGCTCTGTGAGATTTTTAGAAAATTTCAGAATGTCATCCAAATATACCACTACACTTAGGTATAGCATATCTCGAAAGACTTCATTAATGAATCCCTGGAAGACGGCAGGGGCGTTGCTGAGGCCAAACGGCATTACCAGATACTCATAATGCCCGCCCCTGGTATTGAAGGCCGTCTTCCATTCGTCCCCCTGTCGGATACGTATCAAATTATAAGCTCCCCTTAAATCAAGCTTGGTGAAAACTCGGGCTCCGCGAACTCTATCAAAAAGCTCCGCAATGAGCGACAAAGGATACTTATTCTTAATGGTGACATCATTTAGACCACGATATTCAATACATGGTCTCAGCCCTCCGTCCTTCTTCTTCACAAAAAAGAAACCTGCCCCCGCCGGGGAGGTAGAGGGGCGGATGAATCCTTTCTGCAGATTAGACTTGATATAGTCTGACATAGCTTGGGTCTCGGGCAGTGATAAGGGATAAGTGCGACCCTGAGGTGGCATTTTCCCCGGAATGAGCTCAATGGGGCAGTCCCAGGGTCTATGCGGTGGTAGCTGATTGGCTGCTTGCTCCGAGAACACGTCAGAAAACTCCCAATAGGCCTCCGGAATGAGCCCTTCTTCTGACTTTGAAGATACACGAAGCGGATAGACAGGGGTGAGACAATTTGAATGACAAAAAGAACTCCAAGATGTTATTTGTGTCGAACTCCAGTCGACGTGAGGGTTGTGAAGTTTAAGCCAAGGAAGGCCAAGAACCAGATCGTGGGGCATCTCACGAATCACTAGGAATTCCAGGTGTTCTTGATGCAGAGCTCCCACTTGCAGTTTGATTGGTACTGTGCAACTTGAAATCAGACCGTTAGAAATTTGGGTACCATTGATAGCAGTCAACGTAATAGGTCGTTCGACCGACCGTAGCTGTAAACCCAGATCCTGGGCACAGGAAAGGGAAATAAAATTCCCTGCAGCCCCTGAGTCCAGCAGAGCCTTAACGGGTTTGGCTATTGACTCGGAGAACAGAGATACGGAGAGTAAACAGTCCGCTGGCGGAGAAGGTTTAGAAGAAACCCCTAGCTCGACTCCTCCGGAACAAGCTAGGACTGCCCGTTTCCCGGGCGAGACTTGCCAAACTTGAGAAAGTGATCCGCGGCTCCACAGTAGAGGCAGAGTCTACCCTCACGACGACGCTGACGTTCTTCTGGGGACAGCCAAGATCGATTAATCTGCCCAGGTTCATCAGGACTTGGAATAACCGTTTGCTTAGACGGAAGAGATCGGACCCTTGATCGATCTGACCGACTACGTTCACCACCTCGTTCCTGCATGCGAAGATCCACCTTTACACAGAGCGAGATCAGCTGTTCTAAAGAATCCGGCAAATCTCTAGTGACCAACTCGTCCTTTAGACGATCGGAGAGCCCATTCCAAAAGGCAGCCCGTAGGGCATCATTATTCCAGCGCAGTTCTGAGGCTATGGTCTGAAAATTAATCACATACTGTCCCACTGAACGAGAGCCTTGTCGGACACGAAGCAAGTCTGCAGAGGCAGCGGTCGTCCTGCCGGGCTCATCAACGATCCTCCGGAATGACGTAATGAAATTGGTGTAACTAGAAACCAATGGATCAGATCGCTCACCATAACGGAGACACCCAATCCAACCCTGGACCCTCGAGCAAAGAAATAATGTATGCCACCTTGGACCGATCAGTAGGGAAGTTATGTGAAAGAAGTTCAAAATGTACCTCGCACTGATTGAGAAAACCACGGCAATTCTTTGTATTCCCATTATAGCGAGAAGGAGTAGGGAGCTGAAGGCAAGACCTGGTTCCAGAGGAGGATGGAATATTACTAGAGACAACCACTGGAGCGGGTACTGGAGCTGGGGCCGGTACTACTGTAGCCAGAGAAGTCTGAATTTGATCCAGCCGGCCAGATAATTCCTGGAGATAATGCATCACCTGGCCCTGTGCTGCTTCCTGACTTTGTACTCGAGAAATCAAGTCCTGGATGGTACTTGCCTCTGGGCTCCGATCCCCCGGGTCCATGAGGCCTGAGTATACTGTCACTGACCTAGGTTGGGGATGTTGTGAACTCGGGGGTTCTCCCGATGGTAGGGGAGAGGAACCACAGTTGGGTCGGAACAGGGATGGCTTGATATAGGTCTTCCTCATACAGGACTCGGACAGTAAAGCTTGGTGAAAATATTAAAGAACTTTATTGCAGGAAGGGAGCGACAGAATGTCACATAGCAGACAAGGAACATATGGAGGGAATGTCCAGGCCTATAGGAGAACTTGTGAGCAATGTTAAAGATTCCAGGAAAAGAAGTACTTGTGAGTGTTGGTACAAGATAATGGTGACTGAAGAACTTGTGAGTGATGGTTTCTGATGATTTGTATGACTTGAGAACGGTGACTAAAGATACTGATGATTTATAGAACTTGTGAGCGGTGGTTAAAGACACTGGTGATTTGTATGACTTGAGAGTGGTGATTAAAGACACTGTAGAACTTTGAGAATGGTGGTTAAAGACACTGATGACTTGTAGAATTTGAGAACGGTGTTTAAAGACACAGATGACTTGTAGAACTTGAGAGCGGTGTTTAAAAACACAGATGACGTGCAGAACTTGAGAGCGGTGTTTAAAGACACAGATGACTTTGTAGAACTTGAGAGCGGTGTTTAAAGACACAGATGACTTGTAGAACTTGAGAGCGGTGTTTAGAGACACTGAAGACTTGTAGAACTTGAGAGCGGTGTTTAAAGACACTGAAGACTTTGTAGAACTTGAGAGCGGCGTTTAGCCCGCAGCCCACGCTGACTCCAAGAAGCACTAGTGACTGGATTGCAGAGGAACACACCAGCCACTGTATACACTGGAACTGTGCAGCAACTGGCACCTGGAAGCGCCGGAGACACTAGGGTACGACTGCGGAGAGACTCGCCGGGAACAAAAGCACTGGCATCCACTTCAGGGGAAAAGACGATACTCAGGCGCCGAGGCGCTGCCCGGCGTCTGCCTTTGAATCTCCTGCCTCCGCTGGATTGGCGGAACAGTCTGATGACTCCCCACCCACGTGATGCCGGGTGTCATGGCGGCGCCCCTGCCCCGGGGAACCGCCGGGAGCCACGCCAGCCAGGCGCCGGAGCCCGTGGACCATCGAAGGCGGAGGCCGCAACACAGACCAGCAGGCACGCAGGGGTAAGCGCGGTGAACGCCGCCTATGGTGTGTGACAGTTACTATACATGATTTGCCTTCTTTTGATGAACCACTTGAATGAACTTGCTGCAAATGCGGAGGATGCGCCTAAGTAGAGATAATGTCCCTATCTCTACTTACTTTGGCATGCCAAAGACAACAGATGCCTACACAAATGTCTGGGCTAAATATTTTCACACACTGAAGAGAATATCTTTGTGTCTTTTGCGCAGGTATAATAATGCATTTGTACTGTACATGGACATAAACATGAACATGAAGTGGCTGCATTAATATGACAATCAATATCTTCCTTAGTACATCTCCTTGAAGTCCCACACATTTATTATTGGGGGGTGTCTGCGTCAAAGAGAATCTGATATTTGACTCAATAGACTTGTCTACTGAAAATGGACTCCTGTCTCCCTTTCTTTCCCCTGTAAATGCCCATCTGTCTCTCTTCCTCTCCCTTGAAAAAAGTAGGCGAGGGCTGTATTGGCCTGAGACTACAGTAGATAGGAGTACTGATCATTTTTGTGATTGATGAATCTTTAGGAACCTGTTACTAGGTAGATTTGAGTATAGTAGGAGTGGCTTAGTTTTGGTATATATAGTGGCATCCATTTTAAGTCACACTTTTGGCTGTTTAGAAGGCCCACCCTCCCACCCAAAGCCATTTATTAATAGTATATTGTAATTCTTTAATAAAATGTTATAGGTGAGGTGCAGCCGGTTGGGAAGACACTGCAGATCAGCGGCCGCATGTGATGCAAGAGGTCGCTGTGGGCCCCTTTGAATTTAGGCCTGGTGTCCTACTTCTGTGGGGTGACCTGGGCGCCTTTTTGCAGAGGTGCTCAGACCATGCTCGAGTAAGGGGATGTGAATTCTTCAAAGCGCAGTTGCGTCTTTAAGAGGGGCATTTTAGTTGTCCCTCATTTTTTATATTGATTTCAGGTTGGCTGGAACTGATCTTGAGGCCCCTTCTTGTCCACCTTTTAAAGATTCTAATTCAGTCATAATTAATAGAAACTGTGACCTTCAAGCCAAGCAGTTGTGTCTGAGTAGTTATTCTAAATTTAAGGTTGTTTCATTTTTGGCTAATTGCAATAATGAATGGATGCCTTATGCATACCTCCCAACATGACCCTCTCCAGGAGGGACACAATGTTCTGCTTCTAGGCTTTTCTCTTAATTTATGATTGCCGACACCTGTGTTGAACAGGCTAATGGATAAGAAAGGTGTTTCGCCACAGGTGATGACAATCATCAGGGCTGCCACCAGAAATTCTGGGGCCCCGGACTGACAAAATAGGCAGGGTCCCCCCCCCCCCACATATATATAAAGGGTACCATAAAGCACAGATCATCACTATGTCACACTGTACTCAGTGACGTTAATATCAGCAATAATACTATGAAAACTGAATCTGTTTGTATGTTATATGTGTTTATATATTGTTTTTAATTTGATATTAATTCATTTTTAATTCGATATATGTATAAGGTATAATTAATTAATTTTTCTTTTACTATAGCGCTCCCTTGATATATATATATATATATATATATATATATATATATATATATATATATATATATATATCTCCATTCACATATTTATGTTGATACACAGACACCATTAATTTCTAGGCAAGTGGTTGTGAATTTGCATATTGTTTATACTTACCTTTACCTTTCCAAATCCATCCTGACTGAGAGTCACTCTGCCACAGTGCCACGCTGTCTGCTCTTCCTGGCCTCCTGCTGTCCCTACCTCTTTGCGGCTCCTCTAGTCTTCACTGACGCGGTGTGACGTCATGACGTCACTCTGTGCCGCATCAGGATGAAAAAAAACTTTATTAACACAACAAACTGCTGCTTGCTGAGTGAGTGTGACTGACCGGCGGTGCGGATCTGTGGTGGAGCGGCGCCGGCGGCAGTGGGGGGGGGGGGGTGATTGGGCAGGCGGCGGATGGCAGAGTGGAGCAGCCCGCATCGCTCTGTAGTTTACCTGTTGCAGCCAGCTGCGGTCAGTCTCACCGGCGGCGGTCACCACCGGGAATAGCCACGGCTGGCTGTTTGAGCAGCCCTGGCCCTCCACTCTGTCAGAGTGGCCGGGCCCGGGACAAGTGTACACAGGGCTCCCCCTTGATGGCGGCCCCGGCAATCATACATGAAGAGGGAAGCCCAGGAACAGAGCATTCTGTCCCTCCTGGAGAGTGTCATGTTGGGAGGTATGCCTAATGCAATACTGTCTCCCTTCCTATCCCTGAAAATGCATACCTGTCTCTATTCCTCTTCCCTGCAAACGCACTCCTGTCTCCTATCCGCTCCTCTGCAAATGTGCTCCTGACTACCTTCCTCTCCCCTGCAGACGCACCCCTGTCTCCAAGGCCGAATTAAAAGCCATTTGGGCCAGGAGCTGAAAATGTTCAAGGGCTTACTGTGAGAAGGGGTGGAGCTGTGACCAGTGCTGTGTAGATTTGGTCAGAGCTATGTGGGTGTGTACACCCCCTACTCTATCAGCCTCACTGTTTCCCTAATTACATAAAATACAAAAATTGATTAATTTCTGAGAAAACTAGAAAAACTTTTAATATGTATGATTTATGGCTTTAGTGTGGCCAGCTGGTGGCTGGTCATCATCATCCTGCCATTATGATGGGCCTTTTTTTATGTACAGGTCTAGAGCTGTAGCTCATTCCGCTCCATTGTTAATCAGACCCTGCCTGTCTCCTATCCTCTCTCTGCAGGGCAAATGCATTCCTATTTGCCTTCCTCTCTACTGCAAATGCATTCCTGTGTTCTTTCTTCTGCCAGTAAATCCACTCTGGTCTGCCAATCTCTCCACTGCAAATGCACTCCTGTCTACTTTGCTCTCCCTACAAATGGACTCCTGTCTCACTTCTCTCACTGCAAATGTACAGTACCTCTGTCTACCTCATACTTACCTACTCTCCCGGAAGCTGCGGGAGGCTCCCGTTTTTTGGGGTAGCCCCCCGCACCCCCGGAAGAGTGGGCAGGTCTCCCGCATCCTGCTCGCACCCTAGTGATGCGAGCAGGATGGAGAGATAACCTCCCGCGGGTCCGTCGGATGGAGAAGGGGTTAAAATGACGCAAATCGCGTCATTTTAGCCCAACCCCTTCCTGCGGACCCGCAAATTGCGGCATTTCCCGGTGCGGGGGCGGGGCTTAGTGATGTCACAGTCCGCCCCCGCCCCCTGAAGACACCTGCAGCGTCTCCTCTCCGGGCTTCTCCCGGAGAGGAGAAATACGATGTCGGTAAGTATGGTCTACCTTCTTCATCTCTGAAAATGTACTCCAATCTCCCTTCCTCTCCCCTGCAAATGCACTCATGTCTCCTTTCCTCTCCCCTGCAAATGCACTCATGTCTCCTTTCCTCTCCCCTGCAAATGCACTCATGTCTCCTTTCCTCACCCTGAAAATGCACTGTCTCCTTTCCTCACCCTGGAAATGCAAACCTGTCTCCCTTCTTTTCCTTTGCAAATGCACTCCTGTCTCCCTTCCTCCCCCTGCAAATTAATTCTTATTTCCCTTCCTCCCCTTGCAAATGAATTCTTGTCTCCCTTTCTCTCCCTCTCCTCTGCAAAGGGACTCCTATCCAACTTCATTTCAATCTCCCTGCTACTTAACTAATCTTCCTTTTCTGCTCATTCCTACTTTTGTTTTTTTTTACTCTCTTACATATCTAAAAAAAAAAGTCTATTTTTTTCCCTTTACTTATTGTCCTCAGTCTGAGATTCTGTACATCTAATATGTAGCTACAGTAACTTCTTTTCAACCTCCTTCTGCTTAACTAACCACTTTATCTTTATTATTCTGTAAGTGTGATTATAATACCTAATGCCAATGTTTGCATGAATTCTCGAGTCTTTTTTGTAGAATATCTGAAAGTATTATCATTATCTTCATATAATTCACACTGCAAGCAATAACACATAACTGAAGTAAAAAATGTGAAAGATGGATTTGTTTATAATTTATGCAGACATGAGGAGGAAGAGGAGGAGGCGTAGGGGCAACAATAACAGCAGCTAGGCCCAATTGGCCCTCTATCCAATGTGTATGTTTACTAGACTGCACTGTATTAACCCCTAGAGTAACATGTTAAAGATCACACTTAATGTTTCTTTTTTATAAGCATGATCTTGCCATTGATTTTGAACACAGAAGCCATAGGGAGGGGTGTGTCAGCAATGTCTTCATCCTTGGCACAGTGCACAGGGGGTAGCATGGTCACTGCCCCACGGTCCCTACATCTGGATTGCAGGCTGCCTGGAATGGCACCCCATGGCCAGTAGTACTGCTTTAATGCTGTCCACAGGATGCAGTGTGTAGAGCCACCTGAAGTGTCCAGGCAACTGTACGCTTGTTTGGGCATCCCTGCTCCCTCCCATGCAGAACCATCTTAACAGCATTGAAGGCCCTGGGAAAAGTAATGCGCTGGCGCCTCTATCCACCCATTCATGGGATTAAATGAAAAAAATCATAACTAACCCCTCCTGCAGTCCTGCATCGTCTCTGCGAATGCTTCCATACAGTGAATGGCTATCAGCACTCTGAGTTCTGGACAGCTCCAACCATCCACCAATCAGCAAGCTCACAGCCATTCACTGTCTGGCCACAGGCTGGAGGCAGGCAGGGAATGCTGGCTGGCCACTCTGGTTGGGTGGAATTCACAAATTAGAGCAGCCAGGCAGATTTCTCTACCTGCCTTCCAAGATGCTCCGGAGGCACCAGTCCATGAGGCAAATGCCCCTGGTCCAGCCTGCTGCTGCCCAAAGGCCCTTAGAATTGTGGGTCCCTGGGCATATGCCCAGTGTGCCTATATATTAAGATAGCCCTGCTGCCATGAACTCATGGGTTCAGGAGTGGGGTCATCACAGAGCTTGACTTGATACCAATCAATATCAGTGCACACTTGAACCAAGCTATTATTTATTACTTTTGATTGGCTTGGAAAGGGGCATATTTCTGCATATGTTTAACCCTGCATAACCTGCAGTTCAGATGATACTCTCACTGCGTACAAAAGAATGTCTGTTTACACCTCTTTTGTCATGAGTGGATATTGGATTAATATACATTGGATTGTGCGGGGTAATATTACTAAAATTTGTGTTTGCGTCAATTTCAGTCGTAAATTACACAATGAAGCCCAGCCACATCAGTGAGATCCGTGGCGGGCTTCATTGTGTAAAGTATATAAATAGTTACAAATTTTATAAAAAAAATAGTGTTGAGTCTCCCCCCCTGAATATACCAAGCCCCGGGGCTCTTTGGTGAGCCATTCCTGATTTTTAAAATACCAGGGGGAAAATGCGTAGGGGTTCCCAGTATTTTAAAAACCAGCACGGGCTCTTGGACCAGTCCTGGTACCAAAAAAAGAAGGGGAAAAGGACGTAGGGGTCCCCCATATTTTAAAACCAGCACCAGGCTCCACTAGTCAAGAAGATAATGCCCCAGCCGGAGGACACATTTATATATTTCCCCCTCTAACCACAAAGTCAGTTGGGGTTGACCCTTGTGGTTTCTCCAATTTTCTGGATCCCATCATAGGAATAAATGGATCAGAGCATCTCCATTCACTCCTATGGGAAAACCGTGATTGGCTGAGCCCTGGGTGTTAAGGAAAAGAAAAGCAAAGAAAAGTGAACTTTGTTGGGAGCACTCGCTCTTGGAAACAGTTATGATTTAAATAGTAAGTAATAATGTAAATGTGAGATAATTAAAACGTAACCTTTAATAATCTTTAAATAAGATATGAGTACACCAAAAAAATGTGTTTAAAATGTGGTTAGACAATGTAAACCACCAACTTGAAACTAAGACTGTGAATATATAGATGAAAAAATATATAAGGCAGTAATACTAGGCCCTCCAGGCATTAATTGATGAGGTTAGTGCAATAACCGATGTAGTGCCGTCAAAAAACCTACAACACCTGGTATTCGTTAGTGGTCAACCACCTAAGTACTGACCAGGCCCAACACCGTATTGCTTCCAAGATCAGACGAGATTGGGCATGCGCGGTGTGGTAGTAGATTTCGAATTGATAAGGCAAAAGACTACAGCTGGTATGCAGCTAATAGACAAACCATAAACCTGGTTATTATAATGAACAAATGGTCTCTTAATAGAGAAACATATGTTTGACCGTCATTGCACCAAGTTGTAACCCAAATGTATAGGTATACGGAGGTTTAAATCATGTGGTCAATAAATTTTGCCAACAGGAACCGCCTGTATATTGCTTTATGTGCTGTGCCGCATCATTAGGAATGGGTTTTTGTTAGGTAAGGCAGATATGCAAACCCTTGTTGTACTGAGGACATGCCAAAATGTCTGTTATGGGATCCAGGAGAGAACTGACTCAGTTGCTAACTGGATCACCCTGTTCGATATTAAGTGAAAAAAAGGTTATTTATAACAATCATATTGGTTAACATCAAAGCATAAATGTGTTTGAAGTAATATAATATAATTGAAGCTGAAACTGAAGTAATCTAGGACTTTCCACTTTTGTCCCTCTATGCCATCACAAACAGTATAGGGCAGGGAATGGAAATGGACCAAAGATACAGATTTATCAGCTTAAAAGACAGACTTGGGAAGTGTATAAGGTGGATAGGAAATATATATTGAGAGACACAATCTCTATTATCCACAAGAGGCTAACTAACACAATAGTGCCTGAAATACCAAGTATTGTCTTTATAACAATATTATTGAGCCAATATGCTTTCAATGAAAAATAATTTTGCATGTATCCACAGTGTATCACCAGTGTATAAATCTTAATTTTTATCATAAATTCATGCCAGGTATCATTTATGCTATAATAGCCAGGGTATACACAACAGTTTTTTTGTCTGTATTGGAACCTGCATGAAGGGATAAGACAAGGATAATACCTGTAATATAATTGCCAAAACCCTAATCAGTAGCCGATTGCTCGTGATTATATTATGTCAACCACATGAGGACACAAATTGTAAGATATCACCATGTGTTTTTTGAAACACCTAAAGCACCTGAAAAGCAATAGTTTCCATATATAATAAATAATGCCTTTAGTGAATGGCACAATTTTGCCGGAAAAGACCAATGCACTTAGTGTTAAAATTACATCTGTGCGTGGCTGGAGAATGGGAGACACATAGTGTGCAAGATAGGAGAGAATACTTGTAAACAAATGGTGTTACTCCTGCTCCCTGTATGCCGCTGACCACCCGACTTCATGAGCTGTGCGTCTATGCGGCTCGCCTGGTCTCCTCTCCTGCCGGTCTCTGGTCACGTGAGCGCGCTCACCGTGACCGCGTCCACCTCCCCGACGTACGTTTCACAGTTGCTTGTTCACGGGTAGCGCTCACGTGACCAGAGACCGGCAGGAGAGGAGACCAGGCGAGCCGCATAGACGCACAGCTCATGAAGTCGGGTGGTCAGCGGCATACAGGGAGCAGGAGAAAAACACCATTTGTTTACAAGTATTCTCTCCTAACTTGCACACTATGGGGTAAATTTACTAAGGTCCCGATTTTGACCGAGATGCCGTTTTTTCATCAAAGTGTCATCTCGGTAATTTACTAAGCAATAATCACGGCAGTGATGAGGGCATTCGTAATATTTTGAAGTCCTAGGAAAAAAATCACGAATGAATACACCATCGGTCAAAACGCGGCTGTTTAAGTATGAATCTCGGTCATTTACTAAGAAGTGCAAAGCAAAAAAAAAAAAACCACTGCCGTGAAAAATTACAACTCGTAAAAAAGTGCTAAAAAAAAACAGACCTTTTTTTTTTATTCGTGATTGGATAGGCATGCACGGATCCATGAGATCCGTGCATGTATATCAGTGGGAAGGGGTGGGAAAGTGCTTATTTTTTTTAAAAAAATTGCGTGGGGTCCCCCCTCCTAAGCATAACCAGCCTCGGGCTCTTTGAGCCGATCCTTGTTGCAGAAATATGGGGAAAAAATTGACAGGGGTTCCCCCATATTTAAGCAACCAGCATCGGGCTCTGCGCCTGGTCCTGGTTCCAAAAATACGGGGGACAAAAAGAGTAGGGGTCCCCCGTATTTTTAAAACCAGCACCGGGCTCCACTAGCTGGACAGATAATGCCACAGCCGGGGGTCACTTTTATATAGTGCCCTGCGGCCGTGGCATCAAAAATCCAACTAGTCACCCCTGGCCGGGGTACCCTGGGGGAGTGGGGACCCCTTCAATCAAGGGGTCCCCCCCCCAGCCACCCAAGGGCCAGGGGTGAAGCCCGAGGCTGTCCCCCCCCATCCAATGGGCTGCGGATGGGGGGGCTGATAGCCTTTGTTGTAAAAGAAAAGATATTGTTTTTAGTAGCAGTACTACAAGTCCCAGCAAGCCTCCCCCGCATGCTGGTACTTGGAGAACCACAAGTACCAGTATGCGGCGGAAAAACGGGCCCGCTGGTACCTGTAGTACTACGACTAAAAAAATACCCAAAAAAACACAAGACACACACACCGTGAAAGTATAATTTTATTACATACATACACACATACATACATACTTACCTTATGTTCCCACGCAGGTCGGTCCTCTTCTCCAGTAGAATCCAAGGGGTACCTGTTGAAGAAATTATACTCACGAGATCCAGGGGTCCAGGGTCCTCGGGGAATCCAGGTGTAATCCACGTACTTGAAAAAAATAACAAAACGGACACCCGAGCCACGCACTAAAAGGGGACCCATGTTTGCACATGGATCCCCTTTTCCCGACTGCCAGAAACCCACTCTGACTGATGTCTAAGTGGGTTTCTTCAGCCAATCAGGGAGTGCCACGTTGTAGCACTCTCCTGATCGGCTGTGCGCTCCTGTCCTAACTGACAGGCGGCACACGGCAGTGTTACAATGTAGCGCCTATGCGCTACATTGTAACCAATGCTGGGAACTTTCTGCTCAGCGGTGACGTCACTTTAGGTCAACCGCAGGCCAGAAAGTTCCCAGCATTGGTTACAATGTAGCGCATAGGCGCTACATTGTAACACTGCCGTGTGCTGCCTGTCAGTTAGGACAGGAGCACACAGCCGATCAGGAGAGTGCTACAACGTGGCACTCCCTGATTGGCTGAAGAAACCCACTTAGACATCAGTCAGAGTGGGTTTCTGGCAGTCGGGAAAAGGGGATCCATGTGCAAACATGGGTCCCCTTTTAGTGCGTGGCTCGGGTGTCCGTTTTGTTATTTTTTTCAAGTACGTGGATTACACCTGGATTCCCCGAGGACCCTGGACCCCTGGATCTCGTGAGTATAATTTCTTCAACAGGTACCCCTTGGATTCTACTGGAGAAGAGGACCGACCTGCGTGGGAACATAAGGTAAGTATGTATGTATGTGTGTATGTATGTAATAAAATTATACTTTCACGGTGTGTGTGTCTTGTGTTTTTTTGGGTATTTTTTTAGTAGTAGTACTACAGGTACCAGCGGGCCCGTTTTTCCGCCGCATGCTGGTACTTGTGGTTCTCCAAGTACCAGCATGCGGGGGAGGCTTGCTGGGACTTGTAGTACTGCTACTAAAAACAATATATTTTCATTTACATCAAAGGCTATCAGCCCCCCCATCCGCAGCCCATTGGATGGGGGGGGGCAGCCTCGGGCTTCACCCCTGGCCCTTGGGTGGCTGGGGGGGGGACCCCTTGATTGAAGGGGTCCCCACTCCCCCAGGGTACCCCGGCCAGGGGTGACTAGTTGGATTTTTTATGCCACGGCCGCAGGGCACTATATAAAAGTGACCCCCGGCTGTGGCATTATCTGTCCAGCTAGTGGAGCCCGGTGCTGGTTTTAAAAATACGGGGGACCCCTACTCTTTTTGTCCCCCGTATTTTTGGAACCAGGACCAGGCGCAGAGCCCGATGCTGGTTGCTTAAATATGGGGGAACCCCTGTCATTTTTTTCCCAATATTTTTGCAACCAGGATCGGCTCAAAGAGCCCGAGGCTGGTTATGCTTAGGAGGAGGGACCCCACGCAATTTTTTATTTAGATTTTACAGTGTTTAATTAAAAAAAAAAAAAAAAAGAACCCCAGCACGGATCACACAGATCCGGCCGAGATTAATTGTAAAAAAGTCGGCAGTGTTTTGCTAATCACTGCCGTAAAAAACAAAAAAAAAACACGAATGACATCGACATCGGAAGAAAAGAAAAACCCGAATACGACAGCTTAGTAAATTAGTCGTAATAAATTCAAAAAGTTGCAGTTTTACACTTTCGATGTCATTCGTGATTGAACTTTGACCTTTTTCCGAAAATTACGAATGTTAGTAAATTTACCCCTATGTGTCTCCCATTCTCCAGCCACGCACAGATGTAATTTTAACACTAAGTGCATTGGTCTTTTCCGGCAAAATTGTGCCATTCACTAAAGGCATTATTTATTATATATGGAAACTATTGCTTTTCAGGTGCTTTAGGTGTTTCAAAAAACACATGGTGATATCTTACAATTTGTGTCCTCATGTGGTTGACATAATATAATCACGAGCAATCGGCTACTGATTAGGGTTTTGGCAATTATATTACAGGTATTATCCTTGTCTTATCCCTTCATGCAGGTTCCAAAACAGACAAAAAAACTGTTGTGTATACCCTGGCTATTATAGCATAAATGATACCTGGCATGAATTTATGATAAAAATTAAGATTTATACACTGGTGATACACTGTGGATACATGCAAAATTATTTTCATTGAAAGCATATTGGCTCAATAATATTGTTATAAAGACAATACTTGGTATTTCAGGCACTATTGTGTTAGTTAGCCTCTTGTGGATAATAGAGATTGTGTCTCTCAATATATATTTCCTATCCACCTTATACACTTCCCAAGTCTGTCTTTTAAGCTGATAAATCTGTATCTTTGGTCCATTTCCATTCCCTGCCCTATACTGTTTGTGATGGCATAGAGGGACAAAAGTGGAAAGTCCTAGATTACTTCAGTTTCAGCTTCAATTATATTATATTACTTCAAACACATTTATGCTTTGATGTTAACCAATATGATTGTTATAAATAACCTTTTTTTCACTTAATATCGAACAGGGTGATCCAGTTAGCAACTGAGTCAGTTCTCTCCTGGATCCCATAACAGACATTTTGGCATGTCCTCAGTACAACAAGGGTTTGCATATCTGCCTTACCTAACAAAAACCCATTCCTAATGATGCGGCACAGCACATAAAGCAATATACAGGCGGTTCCTGTTGGCAAAATTTATTGACCACATGATTTAAACCTCCGTATACCTATACATTTGGGTTACAACTTGGTGCAATGACGGTCAAACATATGTTTCTCTATTAAGAGACCATTTGTTCATTATAATAACCAGGTTTATGGTTTGTCTATTAGCTGCATACCAGCTGTAGTCTTTTGCCTTATCAATTCGAAATCTACTACCACACCGCGCATGCCCAATCTCGTCTGATCTTGGAAGCAATACGGTGTTGGGCCTGGTCAGTACTTAGGTGGTTGACCACTAAGGAATACCAGGTGTTGTAGGTTTTTTGACGGCACTACATCGGTTATTGCACTAACCTCATCAATTAATGCCTGAGGGCCTAGTATTACTGCCTTATATTTTTTTTCATCTATATATTCACAGTCTTAGTTTCAAGTTGGTGGTTTACATTGTCTAACCACATTTTAAACACATTTTTTTGGTGTACTCATATCTTATTTAAAGATTATTAAAGGTTACGTTTTAATTATTTCACATTTACATTATTACTTACTATTTAAATCATAACTGTTTCCAAGAGCGAGTGCTCCCAACAAAGGTCACTTTTCTTTGCTTTTCTTTTCCTTATTACCTATGTATTAGACCTATGGGAGCACCATCGACAATCACCTTTTTCAGCTACTTATAGAAATTTTCTCCCAATGGTAGATGGTGATAAATTCCAGAAATTTTTTTCTGGTTGGTCGGTTTTCTTGGAAACATCTTCAAATTATCAATCCATTTAACATCACTCAGTCCAGTGCGGCATCCTTAACCCAATTCCTTACTGAGCCCTGGGTGTGCAAACCAATCAGGAAGCTGTTACTATGGCAGTGGCTCCTGATTGGCTGACTAGTCCCTCTGTTGATATAAGTCATATGGAAGGCTCGCATTCGTGTAGTGGAAGTGTATGTGTAAACATAGACTTCTACTAGTCCATTATGGTCTGAGTTAATGCGATTTGTTATTTTTAATGCTGTGGAGCCTACATGGACAGAAGAGAACTAATCTACACCAGATTATGTGAGTGTGTATATACAGTGGGGCAAAAAAGTATTTGGACAGCCACCGATTGTGCAAGATTATCCACTTAAAAAGATGAGAGATGTGTGTAATTTCCATCATAGGTACACTTCAACTGTGAGAGTGTTATGAACACCAGTGCCTGCAGGAATGTACTGGTGTCAGAACTGTTATGCACTCCAGTGCCTGCAGGAATGTACTGGTGTTTGAACTGTTATGCACACCAGTGCCTGCAGGAATGTACTGGTGTCTGAACGGATAGGTATGCAAAACAAATGAACTCACAGACAGACTGGGGAATATGACATTACGTACACAGAAGGTGATAGGGTAACAAAATACACACAAAGTGAACAGAGAAGCCCAGAGGCTAAGGAACTGGGTGTCTCCCTAGTATTAGTAATGCTCAGATGGGAAAAGCAAGATGTTGTGTTTTAATACGTAGAGAACCCGAAATGCTGTTGCTAAGGGCAACAGCAAAACCCTAAAGGGTTACCAACGGGTGTGGCAGTAAACTCCTTGGTCAGAGATGGAATGATAGACACAAGGAGAGTCTCCACAATCCTAATTCTCACTTGCAGTGCACAGGTTCAGCTTACTGCCACTAAACTGACACCTGACACCTTGCACAGTGAGACAGGATTTAGGCAGGCAAGTCTTAGAATACAGCCGCAAACTTGCTAAGTTCACAGAGTAGTAAAAGAACCCCAGCAAGCTAAACGACTGACTCCAGTCTTACTGCTAGGTCTGGATTGGCAGAGTGTAGTACCAAATCCCCAGGCCTATTTGCAGTAAGAAACAACAAATACAAAGCTACACAGTACTGGCTAACTTTCAGGAACTGACTAACCAACAAAGATTCAGCAGCATCTGCTTAACCTGAGAAGAGGCCTTATAAAGCAGGTGCTGTCCACGCCCCACTCAGACCTCACAGACTGTGAGCACAAAAACCAGCACCGGATCCCCTGCCGTGCACAGAGCCTGTAACCACTGCACAGCAAAAGACCCGAACCGGAGTATCAGCTGCGCTCAGGTTACTCCGCTAGCACTTGTCTCCCGGTTGCCATGACGACGTGGCAGCACAGGGCAGGAGACCCTAACAGAGAGACAGGATCTGGAGGAAAAAAAAAACCAGGAAATCACATTGTATGATTTTTAAACAATTTATTTGTATATTCTTGTGGAAAATAAATATTTGGACACCTACCAAGCAGCAAGATTTCTGGCTCTCACAGACCTGTTACTTATTCTTTAAGAAGCTCTTCTATCCTTCACTCATTACCTGTATTAATGGCACCTGTTTGAACTGGTTATCTGTATAAAAGACACCTGTCCACACCCTCAAACAGTCAGACTGCTACCTCTCCACCATGGCCAAGACCAGAGAGCTGTCTAAGGATACCAGGGACAAAATTGTAGAGCTGCACAAGGCTGGGATGAGCTACTCGACAATAGGCAAGCAGCTTGGTGAGAAAAGATCAACTATTGGCGCAATTATAAAAAAATGGAAGAAATACAAGATCACTGACAATCTCCCTCGACCTGGGGCTCCATGCAAGATCTCACCTCGTGAGGCATCAATGATCTTGAGAATGGTGAGGAATGAGCCCAGAACTACATGGTGGGACCTGGTCAATGACCTCAAGAGAGCTGGGACCACAGTCACAAAGGTTACCATTAGTAACACACTACATCGTCATGGATTGAAATCCTACAGTGCCCAAAAGGTCCCTCTGCTTAAGCCAGCAACATGTCCAGGCCAATCTAAAGTTTGCCA